>NW_023270504.1:23377688-23379496 GCF_011800145.1 Mirounga leonina
ATGGACTCTGAAAAACAAACAGGGTTCTAGAGGGGAGGGGGGTGGGAAGATGGGTTGGCCTGGTGGTGGGTATTGAGGAGGGCACATTCTGCATGGAGCACTGGGTGTTGTGCACAAACAATGAATCATGGAACACTTCATCTAAAACTAATGATGTAATGTATGGGGATTAACATAAGAATATAAAAAAAAAGATACGTGCTATAGTGTTCACTAGTAACATGTTAAGATGTCTGCAACTTACTTTTAAATGATTCAGAAAAAAAAATATCGATTAAAATGAGTATGGCAAAATGAAACATAATGAATGTTATGTTTGAAAATTCTTTTTTTTTTAATTAATTTATTTATTTGTCTGAGAGAGAGAGAGCACAAGCAGGGGGAGCGGCAGGCAGAGGGAGAAGCAGACTCCCTGCTGAGCAGGAGCCCGATGCGGGACTCGATCCCAGGATCCTGGGATCATGACCTGAGCCGAAGGCAGACGCTTAACTGAGCCACCCAGGCGTCCTTGAAAATTCTTGTAATAAAAAATTGAGAACAAAATGACTGCTGCAGATAATCTTTGAGAAAATCATCTTTTTATTGTGTTGTTTGTATAAGATCTTCTGATTTTTTCAAATTGTAATCGTTAGAATTGTACAAAATCATAGCTAAGGAAATTGGTAATTAGAATGTCTAAAATGTTAGGGGCGTCTGGGTGGTGCAGTCGGTTAAGGCACTAACTCTTAGTTTCGGCTCAGGTCAGGATCTCGGTGTCATGAGACCAAGCCTCGAATCAGACTCTACGCTCATTGCAGAGTTGGCTTCAGATTCTCGCTCCTTCTCCCTCTGCCCCTGCCACCTCTCTCTCTCAAATAAATCTAAGACAAAGAGGGAGAATGTCTAAAATGTTAATATAATTAAGACTCTGATGAGAGACTGTACACTTACTGAACTCGGGGCATTCCAGTTAGTATTATATACACTTAAAAACTAAATGGGATTGAAAGCTGGAATTTAAATATAGGGGACTCAGAGAGGGTACAAGAATTGGATCTCACTTGGAAGGAAAAGGGAATGAAATCAAGATGGTGCTTGCCTTTGATTCTTGAACCAAGTACCACGTGATGTCAACCAGTGAAAACAAGCAGAGCGTCACTAAATACAACTATCAACCTTGATATCCAGGATAATGGCAATTCTTCAGAAAAGCCAAAAAATGAGAGATAAGGATTATAGGAACAGAAAATTTTCCCTTCTTCCCTTCTAGGTTTTTTGGCTGGTCTAATAATTAAATTGATATAAGATGGATTAACAGGAGAAAAATTTAATTACATACATTTGGACAATGAGACTCAAAGGCAGCCAGGCAATTGAGCTAAGGAATGAGAAATAGGGGCTTGGGGCTTCAGTGGGAAATAGGACAATTCACAGGAAGATCAGAAGAGCAGATGGTTGGTAATCAAACGTTTGCCCTACCATGCAGATAAATCTTTTAGATAAAAAAAGTTATATCTGGTAACTGGGTCATGCCCCCATATAAGTTCTTTTTTTTTTTTAAGATTTTATTTATTTATTTTAGAGAGAGACAGAGAGCATGAGCAGGGGGAGGGAGAAAGGAAGAATCTCAAGCAGACTCCATGCTGAGCATGGAGCCCAAAGTAGGGCTCGATTTCACGACCCTGAGATCTGACCTGAGCCAAAATCAAGAGTCAGACGTTCCACTGACTGAGCTACCCAGTGCCTCCCCTACTGTATAAGTTCTTTTAGTCAGTTAAAGGAGAGGTAAAATATTTTTTCTGAGTATTTTGGCTCTTCACTGCCTTCAG
>NW_023270504.1:23379506-23386177 GCF_011800145.1 Mirounga leonina
TAAAAAGCTTCATGACAGGGCGCCTGGGTGGCTCAGTTGGTTAAGCGACTGCCTTCGGCTCAGGTCATGATCCTGGAGTCCCTCAAGTCCCGCATCGAGTCCCGCAGCGGGCTCCCTGCTCGGCGGGGAGCCTGCTTCTCCCTCGGACCCTCCCCCCTCTCATGTACTCGCTCTCTCTCATTCTCTCTCTCTCAAATAAATAAATAAAATCTTTAAAAAATAATAATAAAATAAAATAAAAATAAATAAAAGCTTCATGACACAGCATGTATCCTGGGCTGTGACTGAAGGAGAAAGAAAGCAACAGGGATCACCGAGAGGTAAGTGTTTCAGAAATGTAAAAACGACACAAGCCCTAAATTGAGATCAAACGTATCATAAGACTTAGGATTCCAGGGATTGAGCTGTTCAAGGAGCATTTAAGTAATCGCCAAATGTTACCACCTTTTTACCTTTGGCTCGTAATGTAGTCTTTTTTTTTTTTTTTTTTTAAGATTCTATTTATTTGACAGAGAGAGACACAGCGAGAGAGGGAATGCAAGCAGCAGGGAGTGGGAGAGGGAGAAGCAGACTCCCTCCTGAGCAGAGAGCCCGATGCGGGGCTCAATTCCAGAACCCTGGGATCATGACCTGAGCCGAAGGCAGACACTTAACCGACTGAGTCACCCAGGTGCCCTTTAAAAACCCTTTTAATATGAGCATTTCTCAGGAATGTTAACCTAATGGATGTCCTCAGCTATCCACTTGAGAACCGGGCATGCTGCCTGTTTTTAGGAGATGGGACAAGGAGGGTTTAGACTTACACCCTGAGGCTAGCACAAACATTCTGCATCTCAGAGGACTTCACTCATCACACTTTTAGAAAGAATCTCTTCTCCTTTTGCCTACTCTCTCTCTCAGTCTGCTCTACTCCTCTCCCCTTCCCTCTTCCCAACTAAATTCTCACCTTGTCACTCACTGGAACAAAGCTGCTGTTCAGGGTGACAATGGGGAAGTGCACTAGAACAGAACAGGAGGCATTGTCAAAGGGAATTTTCCCCTCGCTGAGTCTTTCTTCCACCCTTTCTACTTCCCCACACATACTTCTGAGTCAGCAAAATTCCATCAGGTTTTACTTTAAAAAAAAAAAAAACCAACTAAGTCTGGGAGAGAGATCAAAGCACCCAAAGGGTTTCTCTTCACAGCTCCTGACTTGGAAACATTAGAACGGAATGCCCTTCTAAGGAAGAAGGCACAAAGTACAAATACCAGGGGTTCAAGCCAAATGCCCTTGATGCTTTTATTCACACACAAGCAGCTGGTCCACAGCAGCCCAGTTAAACTTGCAAAATTCCATCCCAGGAAAAAATGTGTACTTTTGTTTCAGATACACACACATACTAGCAACTCCACCCACTTATTCCTGCTTATGTAACACAGCGTGTCTTCAAAACTTGTGACCCTTCCTCCCTCCTGCCTTGTTCCATAGACCTCCCACCAAACCACAAAGCCCCTCTTTCTGAATATTTGCAGTAGTTTGCCCTGTATTTTGTCGAATCCCATCTGTGTGTCTCTTACCTTCCTGCCCTGGGTTGTAGATAGGTTTGTCAGTTTGTATAAAGATGCCATTCCCCTGCCTCTGAATTAGAACCTTTTTCTTCTCCTCCAAGCTGATATTACTTCTGGTTGCCGACGCCCACATTGTAGCCACTTCTTCTGTACCACCAGCAGGAGGTGGTACCTGAACAAGAGAAGGCAACTAGCTCTGTGGAGGAGTAGGATATTGGGGAATGGAATCAACTGAGTTAGATGGGGGTAGCAAGGGTAGGGCCATAAAACAAGTTGCCAGGAAGAAGAAGGGAAACCACATTCAGAGGTTAGTCAAAAACTAAAAGAAGAAATCCAAGGTCAAGGAAACTATGAATGCGTTATGGCCAGGAGTTGAGTTTAGGTTTAGGAGAGACAGGTTTGAAGACTGTGACAAGAGTAGATTGCCTAAGTGCCTAGGAAGGAGGATGAAAAAGGAAGGGAGCAAAGTTGGGGTTGAATCTGTGCTTACCAGAAAGGAGATGCACTGCAAGGGTCTTTTCTTCGATTCAGAAGTTTCTAGCAACTTCTGGGTCTTGTTCTTGGTCTCCAGAGTAATAGTGAATTTTACATCATGGGACACCGGGCGCAGATCCAAACAAACTTTCTGGGTAGAGGGGAAGTTAAGCTGGGCTGGTACTGTCACCAGATAGTTTCTATTAAGGAAGCAAAAGGATTTCAGGTCAGTAATGATTCATTCATTCAGTGAAAAATTAAGCCCTCTCCTAAGCACTCAGCATATAGCAGTGAATTAAACAGACTGATTCCCTGCCTTTATGAACCTTATTTTCTATAATGGAGAAGCAGATGAGTAACAAATAACTCAGCCTTAAGCTGTGTACATCCTTAAACTAACCACAATTAGGAGGCCATCACTGAGAACCTACACCTAGGGTACCAGGAAGGAAATTAATTCTATTATAGAGAACAGGGTATGAGGAGTCGCCCCTTCTTTTTTTTCTTAAAGCTTCCTTTCAGTGTCTCTGCCTTTCTCTCTGGGTAGAGGAGAAATGGAACCAAAGAAGGAACAGATGAGAAGGAAATTAAAACAAATCAGAGGTTATCTCTTATCTCCCATATTTACATTTGAGAAAAATAGACAAAGAAGCCACCTGCCCTAAATCAACTCTGACACCAAGCACTTACAGGAGATATTTTTCTGCAATGGCTGGTGATAGGGTCAATATTCCTAGAAGGAGCTGAGCCCACATCCTTGTGGGTGAGATTCCTCAAGAGCAGGAACCAGAAGTCTGCGTCCCTGCTATAACATATATATAAACCACACAGGGTGTGGCGCTTTGATTAATGCTCTAGCCAATCACCTATTGGAGACTCAGGCTAAGGTGGTAACCCCGGCTAGGACTTCTGTACACTTCCTCAAATTAATTTCTCCCTGAAACATTCATACTGGCTCAGCCAGTCCTTAATACCTATTCTGGGAGAAAACCCAGGGTTGAGTATTCACAGCAGTAATGCTCTCAGAATAAATTTTGGACTCCTCCCTTTTTTTCTGATTTCATTCCAAATTTCCATCCATATTTGATCTTTGTTCTCTTTTTATTATTAAGACATACTTGGGAACACAAGTATGGGAACAGTTATCAATAGAAAAGCAGTATATCGGGGCACCTGGGTGGCTCAGTTGGTTAACCGTCTGCCTTCGGCTCAGGTCATGATCCCAGCGTCCTGGGATGGAGCCCCTCATCGGGCTCCATGCTCGGCGGGGAGCCTGCTTCTCCCTCTCCCTCTGTCGGCCTGTCTGCCTACTTGTGATCTCTCTCTCTTTCTGTGTCAAATAAATAAATAAAATTTAAAAAAAAAAGAAAAGAAAAGAAAAGCAGTATATCTTTTATCTAGTTGGGAATTAAAAAAATTAATACTACTCAATATTCTTGTGACTATGTGGAAATAGGGACATATACACTTCTTATAAAAGTATAAATGGACAACCTTTCTGAAGGCAATTTCACACACATCAAAACCCTTTCAGATTTCTATGACCCAGCACCTCCTATATTGGAAATGTTTCTTAACGAGGACAGAGAGCATGCATGTATGCAAAAGATGTATCAACCCTAAGTTTCTTCACTGTATTCTTTATAACGGCGAGACTTGAATGCTACCTGGGGTATAAATTAGTGAGGATACTTTCTGGAGCAATGAACAACCCAAATCAAACCAACTTAAACAAGAAAGAATTTTTGGTAATGGGTGGATCAGACATGAAAAACCAAAGGAACTAGAGAAACTGGAAACGTTATGGCCTGAAATTAGGAACTGATGCTGTCAGGACTCCTTTCGCCCACTCTTTCAGTCCCACTGTGCACAGGATTTCCTTCAGGTAGTGAAGAAGGAGCTGGGAATCCTTCCACAACTCTATGATCCCAAGAGACAGAAATTTCTCATCTAAGTCAAGAGAAAAAAATTTTTTTTAATTTATTGATTTGAGAGAGAGAGAGAGACAGCGAGAGAGGGAACACAAGCAGGGGGAGTGGGAGAGGGAGAAGCAGGCTTCCCGCTGAGCAGGGAGCCCGATGTGGGGCTCGATCCCAGGACCCCGGGATCATGACCTGAGCCGAAGGCAGACGCTTAACGGACTGAGCCACCCAGGCGCCCCTCGAGAGAAATTTCTGAAAAGGATTGTCTCCCTCCGGCTCTCCCACCGCCGCCGCGGCAGGTCGCAGCAGCTCGAGCGGCGGGAGGAGCGGCAGCGGCCAGCAAGCCCAGCTTCGCGAAGGCTCTCGGCGCACCCCGGGCCCGCAGGCACCCGGCACGCGCCCGCCCGGCCGCCACGATGCCCAAGAGGAAGGTCGCCTCCGAGGGGGCAGCGAAGGAGGAGCCCAAGAGGAGGTCGGAGAGGTTGTCAGCTAAACCTGCTCCTGCAGAAGTGGAAACGAAGCCAAAAAAGGCGGCAGGAAAGGATAAATCTTCAGACAAAAAGTGCAAACAAAGGGGAAAAGGGGAGCAAAGGGAAAACAGGCTGAAGCGGCTAACCAAGAAACGAAAGAAGACTCACCGGCAGAAAACGGAGAAACTAAAAATGAGGAGAGTCCAGCCTCCGAAGAAGCAAGAGAGAAAGAAGCCAAGTCTGATTAATACCGTAAACCATGTCTTATCAGTGGTCCCTGTCGTCCTTCTTGTACAATCCAGAGGAATATTTTTATCAACTATTTTGTAATGCAAGTTTTTTAGTAGCTCTAGAAACATTTTTAAGAAGGAGGGAATTCCACCTCATCCCATTTTTTAAATGTAAATGCTTTTTTTAAGAGGTGAAATCATTTGGTGGTTGTTGATTTTTTGGTTCAACCAGGAAATAGTGGGATATTGAATGTGGGAGGCTTTGATTGTCTTGGGGTCAGTTCAACATTCCATAGATGGGGTAGTTTTTATATCCTATAATACCAAGCATGCTAAATGGCAATTTGGAGTCAGCCGTGCATTTACTATGTCTTGAATATTTTAAATTACTTCTATTCCCATGTTGTTTTTGGTAGAATTGTTTCCTAAAGTAAACCACTCGTAGATCTTGGCTCTCCTGGTCAGAATTCTTGGGCACTCTGTAACATCTTGGTCATAGTAGTCCAGTTTTCCTAGTAACCGTTAATGTGCTGTGCAAGATTGAGAATTTGAGCATGTAGTGTATGTGATATTAAATTGTGAATTAATGGAACTTAACAATGTAACAGTGTATCAGCATTTGAAGATCTTGGTACTTGATATACTGTTAAGGAAAATTTGCCTCCAAATTTTAAGCTGGAAGGTCACTGGAATAACTTTTAGAAAAGAATCACAACTATGTGATTTTTAGATTTTCGGTGCGTACATTAAGAATTGTGTACAAATTGAAATGTCTGTACTGATCCTCAAAACAACCAATAAAAACTCAACTAAGAAAGAAAAAAAAAGGATTTTCTCCCTCCTTCTCTCACATGCTCACCTCTGAATTAATCACTGTAGCCAAGATACAACAGGGTGGACCTGGGTCATTCTTATCACCCAGAGGCCAGTACGATGAACTACTGTGATTGGCAACCCCAAAAAGACACATGGAATTGGACAGGAGGGGGTTCTCTAAAGAAAGGAGTCCACTGCTATAGGAAGTGCACTGGGGTAAAGATGCTGGGAAAATCAAATGTTAAGTCTATTACAATGCCCGATAATTTAAATTTGGTTGAAAAAATGGTTATATTAATATAAAGCAACAATACACAGCCATTAAAAATAATATTTTCATGACAAGGGAACTGTTTGCAATACTAATTGAATGGCACGGTGGAGAAGAGGGAATATGATACAAAACATTATGTAGGAAGCTCCACTTCCACTAAGGATGTTAAAAAAAAAAAAAAAAAAAAAAAACTGGAGAGAGCATCTTTCCCTCCCTGATAGTAAAAGCCAGATAAACTGCAAAATCGTAACTTTTCTTGAACCAAAAAGTTGTATCTGAGAGCTGAGCAGAGGTTGCCAGTTAACTAAGTAGCCTAAAATCCAAGGAGGCACAGTTCCTTTTGAGAAGAAACTGTGTGTTGAATTGTCTCAGCTGTGCCAGAACATGGAAGGTATTTGGGCCATCATAGAAGCAAGTAAGAACACAGCTAAGATTTTAATGAATCACTAAAGGTCTAGTGTGGGCTAGAATAACAACAAAGAATCTCTGTGTGCCACACGGAAGCTTGTACTTATTTACAGGTTCTCTTCCATGGCCTTTATCAAGTGCTCATAAGAAAGACTGGATACAGAATGAGACTGAAAAGAGCCTCCCATAGTAGTATAGACATAGACGGTAGTATTATCTATCCCATAGGAAAGGCCCTAGCTGCCCAAACTTTTTTCAAAAGGTTTAAGACTCTGGGGAGAAGCAGTAAATACTGTTGCCCTGATTGTTGCACAGGTAAAGACCCACTGTTGCCAGGGAAAGGAAGAAGGAGGAGGAGGAGGAGGAGGGGAAGGGGGAGGAGGAGGGGGAGGGGGAGGAGAAGGAGAAGAGGAGGAAGAGGAGGAAGAGGAAGAAGGAGAAGGAGAAGGAGAAGGAGAAGGAGGAGAAGGAGAAGGAGAAGGAGAAGAAGAAGAAGAAGAAGAAGAAGAAGAAGAAGAAGAAGAAGAAG
>NW_023270504.1:23386187-23702455 GCF_011800145.1 Mirounga leonina
AAGAAGAAGAAGAAGAAGAAGAAGAAGAAGAAGAAGAAGAAGAAGAAATAAACCTACCCCACAGGGAAGGAAAAGAAACAGACCTCAGCGCAGATTTCTATGCCCATACTTTCAGAGGTTTCCTGAGACTAAAGGAAGGGCAGGAAAATCTTTCCCACACAAGACCTGCCATAGACACAAAGCAGAGTATGATTGGGAGTTGAGGCAGTAAGAAAAATCTCATCCTCCAGGGTCCAGACATATAAACTACCCAAGACTGAGGATGAAAAGGACAAGAGAGAACGACTGCACCTTCTCACCAGCACCCCGGCAAAAAACATAAGTAGCAGCAGTCCACCACTGGCAGAGGGGCAAGAATATGGAGAGACCACCTCTGTGGTGCCTATAATGTATATAGGGAAGGTTGAGAGCTGAAAGTGGAAAACAAACATTGAGAAAAGCCTCCAGTATTCCAGGCCCTACCCTAAGTACAAGGCATCATAAGAGGAATTTGAAGCTTATGGTACACTAAAAGAGCAAAACCTAAATCTGCCTCATTTTAACTAGAATGACTCCATCTACCATGTTAAACTGCCTGAGAAGACATGTGTCCCTTTCTAGGCATAAAGGCTATTTGCCTAATCTCCCCTGTTTTGCACAAGATATCTGGCATTCAGTCAAAAATTATATGATGGGGTGCCTGGCTGGCCCAGTTAGTAGAGCATGAAACTCCTGATCTCAGGGTTGTGAGTTTAAGCCATGTTGGGTGTAGAGCTTATTTAAAAAGAAAAAAATTATATGACTTACAAAAAGAAGATGATGACAACAAAGACAACAATGGTGACAACGCCCTGTGAAGATCAAAGTAACTGACAGAGTCAGACTCAGAGATGATATAGGTGTTAGATCTATTCAAATGGGACTTTAAAATGGCTAGAAGCGGGGCTCCTGGCTGGCTCAGTCAGTACAGCATGTGATTCTTGATCTCAGGGTTGTAAGTTTGAGCCCCTCGTTGGGTGTAGACTACTTTAAAATAAAATCTTTAAAAAAATAAAAATAAAAAATAAAATGGCTAGAAGTAATATGTTAAGGAATGTAATAAAAAAGGTGGACAACATCCATAAACAGATGGGAAATTTCAGCAGAAAGATGGAAGTGATAAAGTCAATTAGAAATACTGAAAATAAAAAAATAAGGTATCAGAGATGAGCAGCTCCTTCTTCAGGTTCATAAGTAAACTTGACACAGCTGAGGAAATAATTAACCAATATCTACCTTATAGATAGGTCAATAGAAATTATCCAACTGAAACACAAAGAAAAAAAGGTGGAAAAAATTTAACTTCATCAAAAAGGCAAGAGGTAACAAATACTAGCTTGTACGTGGAAAAAAGGGAACACTTGTGAACTGTTGATGAGATTATAAATTGGTGTAGCCACCATGGTAAACAGTATGGAGGATCTTCAGAAACTTAAAAATAGATCTATCATATACTCTCACAATTCCACTTCTGGGACTATATCCAAAGGAAATGAAATCACTAACTTGAAAAGATATCTGCACCCCATGTTCATAGCAACATTATTTCCAATAGCCCATACATGGACACAACCTAAGTGTCCACTGATGGATGAAAGGATAAAGAAGTTGTGATATATAGGGGCGCCTGGGTGGCTCAGATGGTTAAGCGTCTGCCTTCAGCTCAGGTCATGATCCCAGGGTCCTGGGATCAAGTCCCACGTTGGGCTCCCAGCTCAGTGGGTAGTCTGCTTCTCCCTCTCCCTCTGCCTCTGCCTATCCCCCTGTTCATGCTCTCTCTTTGTATCTCTCTGTCTCAAATGAATAAATAAAATCTTAAAAAAAAAAAGTTGTGATATATATATATGTGTACACACACACAGGAATATTATTTAGCCATAAAAAATGAAGAAATCTTACCATTTACAACAGCATGGATGGACCTTGAAGGCATTATGCTAAGCAAAATAAGTCAGACAGAGAAAGACAAATACTATATGAGTTTACTTTTATGTGGAATCTTTTTTTTTTAAGATTTTATTTATTTATTTGACAGAGAGAGACACAGCGAGAGAGGGAACACAAGCAGGGGGAGTGGGAGAGGGAGAAGCAGGCTTCCTGCCGAGCAGGGAGCCTGATGCAGGGCTTGATCCCAGGACCCTGGGATCATGACCTGAGCTGAAGGCAAACGTTTAATGACTGAGCCTCCCAGGCACCCCACTTTTCTCTAAAAAGTAAAACAGGTGCCTGGGTGGCTCAGTCAGTTAAGCATCCGATTCTTGATTTCGGCTCAGGTCATGATCCCAGGGTCCTGGGATTGAGCCCTGCATCAAGCTCCCTGATCTGCAGGAAGCCTGCTTCTCCCTCTCCCGCTCCCCCTGCTTGTGTTCCCTCTCTCGCTGTGTCTCTCTCTGTCAAATAAATAAATAAAATCTTAAAAAAAAAAAAAATTCTCTCTCTCCCTCTGCCTCTCACCACCCCCCCACTTCCACACTCACATGCACACTCTCTGTCTCTAAAAAAGCAAAACAAAACAAAACAAATCTCATAGAAAAAGAGATTATACTTGTGGTTACCAGAGACAGAGGGGAAGGGAAGGGGAATTGAAGGATGGTGGTCAAAAGGTACAAACTTCCAGTTATGTGATAAATACATACTAGGGATGTAATAAACATCATGATGACTGTAGCAAACACTGCTGTAGGATTTATAGGAAAGTTATTTTTTAAATTTATTTTATTTTTATTTTAAGTAGGATTCATGCCCAATAGGGGGCTTAAACTCATGACCCTGAAATCAAGAGTCACATTCTTTACCAACTGAGCCAGCCAGGATCCCCAAAGAGGAAAGTTGTTAAAAGAGTAAATCCTAAGAGTTCTTTCTCATTGCAAGGAGAAATGTTTTTTCTTTTTTCTTTTTTTCTTTTTACTGTATCTATATAAGAAGATGGATGATGGATGTTAGCTGAACCCTTTATGGTAATCATTTCACGATATATGTAAATCAAACCATCATGCTTTATGCCTTAAACTTATACAGGGATGTATGTCAAGTATTTCTCAGTAAAACTGGAAAAAAAATCAAACAATATATCCAAAAGCTGCAGGAACATATCAAATAGTTTAAAATATATCCTAGAAAGAGAAGAGAGAAAGAACAAGCAGAAGAAATGTTTGAAGAGATAACAGGTGAGAATTTTCCAAAAATAATAAAAGACATCAAACAACAGATCCAAGAATCATAGAGAATTCCAAGCAGGATAAATGCCAAAATAAAACACACCTAGGAGTGCCTGGGTGGTTCAGTTGGTTAAGCGTCTGACTTTTGATCTCAGCTCAGGTCTTGATCTTAGGGTTGTGATTTCAAGCCCTGCATTGGGCTCCACACTGGGTGTGGGGCCTACTTAAAACACACACACACCCCTAATCACATTATTTTCAAACTGCTGAAAATCAGAGATAAAGAGGAAGTCTTGAAGATGGCCAGAGGGGGGAAAAAACACATTATATATAGAAAAATAAAGGTAAGAATTATACCAAACTTCTCATGAGAAACAATGTTAACCAGAAGATAATGGATTGACATTTTCAAAATAGGAAATGTTTGAATGTTGAAAATGTTCGAAACATTTTCAAAAAAGGAAAAAACCCCAAAATCCAGCATTCTGTAGCCAACAAAAATATCTTTCAATAATGAAGGGAAAAAGACTTTTTTTAAAAAATATTTTTATTTATTTATTTGAGAGAGAGAATGAGAGAGAGAGAGCACATGAGAGGGGGGAGGGTCAGAGGGAGAAGCAGACTCCCCGCTGAGCAGGGAGCCCGATGCGGGACTCGATCCCAGGACTCCAGGATCATGACCTGAGCCGAAGGCAGTTGCTTAACTAACTGAGCCACACAGGTGTCCCCGGGAAAAAGACTTTTTCAGAGAAACCAAAGCTGAGAGAATGTATTGCCAGATCTGTGCTACAATCAATATTAAAGGGAGTTCTTTAGGCAGAGGGTGGCAAACCATAGCCTGCAGGTTAAATCCAGCCTCCCACAGGTTTTGTAAATAAAGTTTTATTGGGGCACAGTAACACTCATTTGCTTTTGTACTATCCTGGTAGACTTGAGGGCTTACAAGAGACCATTTGGCATGCAAAGCCTCGTTATTTACTATCTGATCATTTATAGAAAGTGAGCTAACTCCTCTTAGGATACCAGACAGAAACTGCACAAATAAATGAAGATGTCTGGAAATGGTATCAAACAAAATAAATATAAAAGACATTCAAATCCATTTTTAATCACTCTAAAAGATAAATGATGCCCTAAAGCAAAACGTAGTTCATTCTGAGCTACATCATAGGCATGAGGCATTTTTTACATGTCAAGACAAAGGGAATGAAAAGTGAAGAAAGAAATATTGAGGAACCTGCTTCGCATAATTTCTTTGGCACCTTTTCCTTCTCTCCTATTTTGAATTTTCTGATGAAATTTTTCTCCTCTTCCCTTTGTAACTTTTTCAAGGCCTACTACTACTCATGTCTGCTTCTCTCAGCTTTTCTAAAAGCTCAATAAAGACATCTTAATTGTCTTCAGCCATTAATCTTCTTTTATCCAGGCCCTTTGATTATAGCAGGTAAGATTGGTTAACTTTGGGATCCTATTGAACATTTTCCAATCCTGTGGATCTAAAAGAGAAGCTAGAATGGATATAGGTATGGTTCCAGCCATGGGGGCTATCTGTGCATCAGGTAATGTATTAGTCATGGAATGAAGAAATAGTATTGCCTGAGCTAGAAAGGGGTGCTTACTTACATCAAATGCATTTAGCTTAAATTTCTAGGAAGTTAACTTCACTGCAAAGGGAGATTTAAAACAGCTATTTGCTGCCCTAGCAACCAGAACACACCAGTCTTGCAGAAGAAAGACAATGGTGCAAAGAATCTGTATACTGAATGCCATTTGTTAGCTGTGTGACTCATGACAAGGTATTAACATCTCTGTGCTTTGGTTTCCTCATCTGTAAAATGAGAAGAATAATACCATGTATCTTACAAAGTTGGTGTAAGAATCAAATGAGGTGATGCATGAGAAGTGTATAGAACAGTGCCTGACACATACTTAGCTTCCTATAAATGTTAGCTTTATTTTTTTTTTAAGATTTTATTTATTTATTTGAGAGAGAGAACGAGTGGGGGGAGGGGCAGAGGGAGAAGCAGACTCCCTGAGGAGCAGGGAGCCTGTTGCGGGACTCAATCCCAGGACTCTGGGATCGTGACCTGAGTCAAAGGCAGACACTTAACTGACTGAGCCACCCAGGCAACCCAAATGTTAGCTTTAATATTATTAAAGACTATGGTGGAACAGGCTTTCTCAGAGTTGGCAACTTTCAAGCAATCAACATTTTGAAGAATGATATAAGCAAGATTTGCGGACTTGTTATACAACAATGTGAATATAGTTAACATTCCTGAACTGTACAATAAAACTGATTGAGGGTAAATTTTATTTTATATATTTTTTACCATCATTAAAAATTAAAATAGGGGCACTTGGCTGGCTCAGTTGGTGGAGCATGTGACTTTTGATCTTGGGGTCATGAGTCTGAGCCCCATGTTGGGCACAGAGCCTACTTATAAATAAATAAATAAACTATCTTTAAAATTTTTAAAATAATAATAAAAAGATCTGGAGGTTGGGAAAAAAACAGCAAAAGTAAATTAGTGTTTCAGTATTTCTTAAACTTAAAAACTTGCAACTTTCATTAAAAAGAGAAAGATCTGGGGGCGCTCAGTCCGTTAAGCGTCTGCCTTCAGCTCAGGTCATGATCCCAGGGTCCTCGGATCGAGCCCCCACATCACAGGGAGCCTGCTTCTCCCTCTCCCTGTGCTGCTCCCCCTGCCTGTGCTCTCCTGCACTCTTTTTGTCAAATAAATAAATAAAAAATTTTTTCTTTTAAAAGAAAGATCTATAGAGAGATGTTTTCTTTTGTTTGGCTACAATGAGGGTTCCACATGATCAGCAGAAGGCACAGAGAGACACAGCAAAGCAGATAGAAAAAGACTTCATACGTGTAGCTTTGTCCATGCCATTCCCTTTGCCTAGATTGCTTTTTCTCCTTCTCTACCTGGAGAATCTCTCACCATCCTTTCAGATTTAGTTAACACTTCCATGAAGGCATTCCTACCTTACCTCATATTCTTCACTGATAGAACTAGTTTCTCTTTCCCCTGTGCCCCAAAACTTGGGTTCCTACTGAGCTTGACCACAGCACTGGTCATCTTGTCTTACCACTCTTTACTTGCATTCCTCTTTCCCAGCCTATTCTGGGAGATGCTTTACAGTGAAAGGCAAAGCTTATCCTAATTCTTCCCCTAGCCTAGGTACTCAGGATGAATGCATAAATAAGGAGCAAAGGGCGAAGATGATCCCACATTATCCATCTCTTAATTCTCTCTAAATTAATTTCCTCTGTTCCGGCTCTCCAAAGTCTTTCAATGTTCCCTCCCTGTTTGCAGCTCCTATTTGGTATGATTTTATGATTAGTGGCACCATTAATTAATTGTTCTTTCTTGTAGCTACCTTCCCATACTAGGAAGAAGGATCCATCTTTTTTTTTTTTTTTTTTTTTTTTTTTTAAGTAGGCTCCACACCCAAGGTGGGGCTTGAACTCACAAAACTAAGATCAAGAGTCACACACTCTACCAATTGAGGCAGCCAGGCTCCCCCAAAGAATCTATCTTTTGTCTCAGTTGATTTATTAATAAGAGAGACATGACAAAATGTTTGTTAAAATACCCTGTCCCAGAGTTTCTGACTCCTTGGTCTGTGGTGGGGCCTGAGAATTTGCAATTTGCTGATGTTCCTGGCCCAGGGACCATACTTTGAGAATAGCTACTATAATGCTAGGTCTAAGAGTAGTTACTCAGAAAGGCTGCCTGGAGTTTAGAGCAAAGTTCTGATAATAAAGGTGCAGAATGTCAACTCTCCTCTGCATTTCCCACACCAATGTCCAATAGAAAGAGGTCATGAAACTGTCTACCTTTCCCTCTTTGTTCTCTTTCTCTTGCAGTCAGTTTTTCCCAGGACTTCTCTGAACTTATCATTAGCAATTGTAGTTTGGTACTCTGCTACCTGGAATAAAATGAAAATGGTAACCATATGGGGTAGAAGAAATAAGATGCCAACACTAATGAGCTCTCTGTGGAATGAATCCGGATGAGCTCTCCCTTGATGGGAAAGGATAGTTGTTCAGAAAATATGAGAGACTGCCTCTGTGTTTTATTTTCTATAATTTTCTTTAATATATGCCCATATAAACACTAACATGTAAGTAAAACAGTGAATGTTAAATTCAACCCACAACGTGGAACAGTTAGCTAGCATCCGAAGGCCGAGGATATAAGATTCACATCTACATTCATTTGGAAACCTCTCTGGTATGCACAGACTATATAACCTCTGAGGACAGGAACTGTTTTGCTTATTATTTTATCTCCACATTTAATATAGTGACTGGCACCTAGGAAGCTTTCAGTCAGTCAGTCAACACTGATAAGTACTGGCGAGATCATAAATAATTCCTATGTGTTTCTCTCATTCCCACAACAAACACACACACATGTACACAGCAAAGCTCTCTTTTTTAGGTATGGAACACTTTGTGGTTGCCTCTGGAGGTTTCTGGTTGATATGGATACAAGGGAAAACCATTATATCCAATTTCAATTTTAGTCTACATCAAATAAATCTTAAGTAAGTAATCAATTTTATTATACTATATGTTCATAGTCTACAGAAAGTGGATATAAAAATGAATACCAATTTAGAGAAACATGAAACACAGCATTTTGAAATACCCTAAATTATATTCCATTTTCTTTCTATTATTAATAACTACTTGTCTTTATTGTTATTATTATTATTTTATTTATTTATTTTTTTTACTATTTGTCTTTAAATACATGGTTCTATCCTATATTATCCCTCTCCTTTCTATCTGTCTCTCCCTGGAGTGACCCTGGGATCATGACCTGAACCGAAGGCCGACGCTTAATGACTGAGCCACCCAGGCACCCGAAGAGTAAGTGTCAGGTAGCTTTTAACTGCTAATAGGGCCAGTCTTGCCTTTTAGACACTTCAAGCACAAACTATCTGAAAAAGAAGCTTTTAAAAATCCCACTTACAATAGCATTAAAATCAATAAAATACTTAGGAATAAATTTAACTGAGGAGGTGAAAGATCTGTACATGTGGAAACTATAAGACAATGAAAAAAAATGAAGAAGACACAAATAAGTAGAAAGAGATCTCAAGTTTATGGGTCAGAAGAATTAATATTATCAAAATGTCCATACCATCCAAAGTCATCTATAGACTCAATGCAATCCCTATCAAAAATCCAATGATTTTTTTCACAGAAATAGAAAAATAAGCACTAAAATTCATATGAAACCACAAAAGTCCCCAAATAGCCAAAGCAATCTTGAGAATAATAAAGCTGGAGTCATTACACTTCCTGATTTAAAACTATATCAGAAATCTATAGTAATCAAAACAGTATAGTGCTAGGATTGGAGGGGAAGATGATGGTGGAGTAGGAGGACCCTAGGTTCACCTCATCCCATGAATAGAACTAGATAACTATCAGATCATCCTGAATACCCCAGAAATTGATCTGAAGACTGACAGAATCGATTCACAACTAAAGGTACAGAAGAGGTCACATCGAAGAAGGTAGGAAGTTCAGAGACAGGGCTTGGGCAAGAAGAGGATCAAAGCTGCTGTAATGCAGAGGGAGTTGCTGCAGACGCGGAGAAGGGGGAGAGACAAACTAGCACACAGGGGAGCACATGGGGGAAATGAGTGCCCATAGCAATTGGCTTAGAAAGCAAGAGAGCCCAAATTTTGTGAGTTCTTGCAACCAGTTGGCCTTAAAGCCTAGAGTTTTAAAGGTCAGCCTGCTTCGCTCTGGGAGAAATCAGAGAAACTGGGGCTGCTCTTGGAGAAAAGGCAGGCAGGCAGCCTGTGGACATACAGTGTGAAAACAGCGATCTGAAGAGTGCCCAGAGCACACAGTGGAAAGGTTATTTGCTCATCTCGGAGCACATCCCAGAGAGACAGCATTCACAAGGAGACCCCTTCTGGAAAAAAGGAACCTCAGGTGCTATCTCCCTCCCCTGCACTTCAGCATAAGCACAGAGCCACCTGTGGGAACCAGTGAATCACTGACACCACCTCCCTAACTGGCTTACACCAAGCCCTGTCCCCTGCACTCCGAGGAACTGCCTTTCCCAGTCACACCTTTTTCAGTCCCAGCACGATGGCCTCCTCCCCCAGAAGACTGGCCCAAACTGGCCCCTGCCAGCACCACATCTCCAGACCCAGGAGTTTTGCAAGGCCTCCGTTCTTGTGGCAGTAGCCACAGGTCTCACTTCACAAGCAGACCAGAGCACACCTAGTTAAAACAAGCCACGTTCAGGCCAGGGACCAAACACTGACCAAAACAGGTAAAGAGAGCCTCTGCAGACAACTGGCCTGAAGGTTAAAGTGACCAGGACACAACAGCAGAGCACACGCAGCACACCCTGGAGACGCTCCCGGAAGCGCCAGGCCCTGCGGAACAGAGGACTCTACGCGGCAGGCACTACAGGACCTCTTCTTCATAAAGCCATTACCCTCAAGAACAGGAAACATAGCTGACTTTGAGCATACAGAAACAGACACAGAGACTTAGACAAAATGAGAAGACAGAGGAATTTGTCCCAAATGAAAGAAGAGTACAAGGCCATAGCCAGAGATCCCTATCTCAAAAAATTAATGGATTAATGGATTAAGGACTTAAATGTAAGACCTGAAACGATAAAATTCTTAGAAGAAAACATAGGAAAAAAGCCCCTTGACACTGGTCTTGGCAATGATTTTTTTTTTTTTTTTTAAGATTTATTTATTTTAGGGGCAGCTGGGTGGCTCAGTCCATTAAGCATCTGCCTTCGGCTCAGGTCATGATCTCAGGGTCCTGAGCCGCATCGGGCTCCCTGCTCAGCAGGGAGTCTGCTTCTCCCTCTCTCTCTCTCAAATAAATAAATCTTTTTTTTAAGATTTTATTTATTTGAGAGAGAGAGAGAGAACAAGGTGGGGAGAGGGCAGAGGGAGAGGAAGAAAATCTCAAGCAGATTCCCCACTGAACTCAGAGCCCGGCACAGGGCTCAATCTCATGATCCTGAGATCATGACCTGAGCCGAAATCAAGAGTTGGTCGCTTAACTGACTGAGCCACGCAGGCACCCCAGCAATGATTTTTTGGATATGGCACCCAAAGCACAAGCAACAAAAACAAAAATAAATAAGTACATTACATGAAAAGCTTTTGCACAGCAAAAGAAATTATCAACAAAATGAAAAAGCAACCTGTGGAATGAGAGAAAATATTTGCAAACCATCTATCTGTTAAAGGGTTAACATCCAAAATACAGAAGGAACTTGTACAACTCAATTGTTAAAAAAAAAAAAAAAGGCAGGGCGCCTGGGTGGCTCAGTTGGTTAAGCGACTGCCTTCAGCTCAGGTCATGATCCTGGAGTCCCGGGATCAAGTCCCACATCGGGCTCCCTGCTCGGCGGGGGATCTGCTTCTCCCTCTGACCCTCTTCCCTCTCGTGCTCTCTGTCTCTCATTCTCTCTCTCAAATAAATAAATAAAATCTTTAAAAAACAACAACAACAACAACAACAAAAAAAAGGCAAATAATCCAGTTTTAAGATGGGCAGAGGATCTGAATGGACATTTTTCCAAAGAAGACATACAAATGACCAACAGGTACCTGAAAAGTTACTCAACATCACTAGTCATCAGGGAAATGCAAGTCAAAACCACAATGAGATATCATCTCACACCTGTCCGAATGGCTACAATCAAAAACACAAGAAATAGTAAGTGTTGGTAAGGTTGTAGAGAAAAAGGAACCCTCACACACTGTTGATAGGAATGTAAATTGATAGAGCCATGGAGGAAAGCAGTATGGAAGTTCCTCAAAAAGTTAAAAATAGAAGTACCATATGATCCAATAATCCTATTATTGGGTATTTACCCAAAGAAACAAAAACACTAATTCAAGAAAATATATGCACCCCTATGTTTATTGCAGCATTATTTATAGTAGCTAAATATGGAAGCAACCTAAGAATCCATTGATAGACAAATGAATGGATTAAAAGATGTGGTGTGTGTACATACACATAAACACACACGTGCACGTGTGCACTTCAATATTACACAGCTATAAAGAAAGGATAAGATCTTGCCATTTGCAACAACATGGATGGACCTAAAGGGTACTATGCTAAGTAAAATAAGTCAGAGAAAGACAAATACCATATGATTTCACTCATACATAAATCTAAAAAATAAAACAAATGGATAAACAACAAAAAGCAAAATCAGACCTGTAAATTCAGGGGAACAAACTGATGGTTGCCAGAGGAAGGAGGGTAGGGGATGAACAAAATGGATGAAGGGTAGTGGGAGGTACGGGCTTCCAGTTATGGAATGAATTAGTCATGGGAATAAGACACAGCACAGGCAATATAGTCAATGATATTGTAATATCCTTGTGTGGTGACAGATGGTAGCTACACTTGGGGTGAGCACAACATACATAGTATATAGAGATGTTGAATCACTATGTATACATCTGAAATTAACAACACTGTATGTCAACTGTATTAAAAAACAAAAATCAGGGCGCCTGGGTGGCTCAGTTGGTTAAGCGACTGCCTTCGGCTCAGGTCATGATCCTGGAGTCCCGGGATTGAGTCCCACATCGGGCTCCCTGCTCGGCAGGGAGTCTGCTTCTCCCTCTGATCCTCCTCCCTCTCATGCTCTCTCTCTATCTCATTCTCTCTCTCAAATAAATAAATAAAATCTTTAAAAAAAAACAAAAAACAAAAATCAAACCACAGTGAGATAGCACCTCACACCTGTTAGAATGGCTATTATTAAAAAGAAAAAAAGATAACAAATGTTGGTGCAGATGAAGAGAAACAGCAGGTGTTGTGCACTGTTAGTGGGGTGTAAACTGGGGCAGCCACTATGAAAAATAGTATAGAGGTTCCTCAAGAATTAAAATAGAGGGCGCCTGGGTGGCTCAGTCATTAAGCGTCTGCCTTCGGCTCAGGTCATGATCCCAGGGTCCTGGGATCGAGTCCTGCATCGGGCTCCCTGCTCGGTGGGAAGCCTGCTTCTCCCTCTCCCACTTCCCCTGCTTGTGTTCCTGCTCTTGCTATCTCTCTGTCAAATAAATAAATAAAATCTTTAAAAAATAAAAAAAAAAAGAATTAAAATAGAACAACCATATATGATCCAGCAGTTCCAGTTTTGGGCATATATCCAAAGGAAATGAAATTGCTATATTGAAGATATATCTGCATCCCCATGTTCATTGCAGCATTATTCACAAATGCCAAGACATGGAAGCCATCTAAGTGTTTGTCAACGGATAAATAAAGAAAATGTGATATGTACACACACACACACACACACACACACACACACACACTGGAATACTATTCAACCATAAAAAAGAAGGAAATCCTGCCATTGGCCACATCATGGATGAAACTTGAGAGCATTATGCTAAGTGAAATAAGTAAGATGGAGAAAGACAAATACTGTATGATCTCACTTTTTTTGTTTTTGTTTTTGTTTTTTTTAAGATTTTATTTATTTATTTGACAGAGAGAGAGAGAGCACACAAGCAGGGTGAGTGGGAGAGGGAGAAGCAGGCTTCCCACAGAGCAGGGAGCCCGATGTGGGGCTTGATCCCAGGACCCTGGGATCATGACCTGAGCTGAAGGCAGACGCTTAACGACTGAGCCACCCAGGCGCCCACTGCATGATCTCACTTTTATGTGGAATCTAAAAACCTTGAACTCATAGAAACATAGGATCGTAGTTGCCAGGGGCTGAGAGAGGGAGATATGGGGAGATGTGGTCAACGTGTACAAACTTTCAGTTATAGTAAGTTCAGGGATTCAAATGTACAGCATGATGACTGTAGTTAACAATATTGTATTCAAGTCAAAATTGTTGACTGAGCCACAAAGGTGCCCCAAGAGATAGCAATTTTAAAATGGAACCAAATAGAGGGGTGCCTGGGTGGCTCAGTCAGTTAAGTGTCTGCCCTCAGCTCAGGTCATGATCTTGGGGTCATGGGATTGAGCCCTGTGTGGGACTCCCTGCTCAGGAGGGGCGTCTGCATCTCCCTCTCCCTCTACCCCCTCCCTTGCTTGTGTTACCTCTCTTTCTCTCTCTCATGCCCACAAATAAATAAATAAATACAATCTTTACTTAAAAAATAAAATAAAATGGAACCAAATAGAAATTCTGGGGTTGAAAAATAAAATAACTGAAATGAAAAATTCACTAGAGGGGCTCAACACCAAATTTGAGCAGGCAGTTAAAAAAAAAAAAATTGGGACGCCTGGGTGGCTCAGTTGGTTAAGCGACTGCCTTCGGCTCAGGTCATGATCCTGGAGTCCTGGGATCGAGTCCCGCATCGGGCTCTCTGCTCAGCAGGGAGTCTGCTTCTCCCTCTGACCCTCCCCCCCTCTCATACTCTATCTCATTCTCTCTCTCAAATAAATAAATAAAAAAGAAAGAAAAAAAAAATCTTTAAAAAAAAAAAATCAGTGAATTTAATGGTATGTCAATTGAGATTATCCAGCATTAGGAACAGAAAAAGAATGAAGGAAAATAAACTGAGCCTTAGAGACCTGTGATACCATCAAGCATGCCAACATACTCATAATGGACATGGTGAGAGGGTAAGGGGCAAGAAAAAATATTTGAAGAAATAATTGCCAAAAATTCCCCAAATTTGATTAAAAAACATTAATCTACACAATTAAGTGCAATGAACTCCAAGTTTATAAACTGAAAGAGAGCCACACCCAGATGCATTACAAACTATGAAAGGAAATGGAGAGAATTCTGAAAGTAGCAAGAGAGAACAACTCATCACGAACAAGAAATCTTCCGTAAGATTAACAGATGATTGCTCAGAAACCATGGAGATCAGAGGTGCCTGGCTAGCTCAGTCCCTAGAGTGAGCAACTCCTGATCTCAGGGTTATAGGTTTGAGCCCCTCATTGGGTGTCGAGATTACTTAAAAAAATAAAATCTTTAAAAACAAAAAAGAAACCATGGAGATCAAAGAGCATAATATATTTAAAGCACTGAAAGAAAAAAAACTGTCATTCCAGAATTCTATATCCAGCAAAAATATCTTCCAAAATGGAGAAATTAAGACATTCCCAGATAAATAAAAACTTCAAGGTTTCCTTAGTAAAAGAACTGCCTTATAAGAAATCCTATTGGGAATCCTTCAGGCTGAAATCAAAGGAATTTAGACAGTAACCTGAATCCTCCTGTGTTTTTTTTTTTTTAATTTGTCAGAGAGAGCAAAGCAGGGGGTGCGGCAGGCAGAGGGAGAAGCAGGCTCCCTGTAGAGCAAGGAGCCAGATGTGGGGCTCCATCTCAGGACCCTGGGATCATGACCTGAGCTGAAGGCAGGTACTTAACTGACTGAATCACCCAGGCGTCCCTCATGTTTTTTGTCTTTTTTTTTTTTTTTTAAATAAGCTCTACACCCAACGTGGGACTTGAACTCACAACCCCAAGATCAAGAGTCACATGCTCTACCAACTGAGCCAGTCAGTCATCCTTAAAGCCACATTAATAAAATAAAGAGCACCAGTAAAAGTAACTACATAGAAAAATGTAAAAATAGAGTATAAATGTACTACTTGTTTGTAATGCTTTTTTTCCCTAATTTAAAGGACAACCGCATAATGCAATAATCACAAATGTAAGTTGGGCATATATGTATTAAGATGCAATTTCTGACAATAACAGCATGGGAGGGGGCAGAACTACATAAAAACAGAATTTTATATACTCTTGAAATTAAATTGGCATTAATCCAAACTAGATTGTTATAACTTTAGATATTAATGGTAATCCCTAGGGCAACCACTAAGGAAAAAAAAGCTCTAATTATAAATTTAGCATTGACCTATTGTGAAATATCACTTAGACGTTTGCATGGAATTTATTCTACTTCTCCAATAACTGAAAAGTCAACTGTAGAGACTTATCTTCAGAAACTTGTCTAACAACTAGGCATAATAGGATTCTATAAAAATTCCAAGAGCATCCTTCTAAAAATGCCTTTTATACTGTCTGGCTTTGTTAAGGTCTTTGGACAGATTTGGTAGGAACTTGAGGGGTAAGATTAAAGATTAAGATTAAGATTTTTTTTTAAAGATTTTATTTATTTATTTGAGAGAGAGAGCACATGAGGGGGGGGAGGGTCAGAGGGAGAAGCAGACTCCCTGCTGAGCAGGGAGCCCGTTGTGGGACTCGATCCCGGGACTCCAGGATCATGACCTAAGCCGAAGGCAGTCGCTTAACCAACTGAGCCACCCAGGCGCCCAAGATTAAGATTTTTAAAATCCAAAGAATGTCACTATATTCCTAGAAGAGATGCTTATTTCCATCAATAACTAATTCCATCTTCACAGCAGTAAAAGGAAGTGGATTGATGGTGAAATCCATTGTTATTTCAGGCTCCAACCAGTAGGTGGAATCAGAGTACAAGGGACCCATCCAAGCGAAAAAGGGTGTTAGAATAGGACAAAGCAATTATTTTAAAAGGCATGAACAGAAATGGAGAGTCACATATGCACAGACATTAGGAAGCATCCTTTCAGACAGATTGTTACCTTTGGGCTAGAAGGCTAAAGGGAGGTAACAATCTTTGTGAAAGAAGTTTTAAGAAACTAAGCTAAAATGTCATTTGCCCCGGTTGTTCAAACATGAACTTAACTCATGGCAGAAGGATGACCTAAGTGACTTATTCAGATTCTTTTCATTTCACTGATTTTTTTAAAAAATTAATCTCTACACCCCGTATGGGGCTTGAATTCACAATCCTGAGATGAAAAGTTGCACGCTCCACTGACAGATCCAGCCAGGTGCCCCTCATTTCACTGATTTTATTCAATCTTTTTATATACCTCCTACATCTCTAACATCCCCAGTGGTTGGCCAGTCTTTCAAATGCACCCAGACTCCTAAGAAGTAATTGAAGGACAATTAAGAATTTTTAAATGTCTTCAGAGAAAACTTTCTAAGTAGAGATTTTGATTAAGTATGCTTGCTTCCCTGCCAGCTGGGGAGCTTTAAGATGGGGCCAAGTGAACTAATGAGGCAAATGCAAAATACTATGAACATTCTAGTGACATCAAAAAAATGAGGAAGGCGCCTGGGTGGCTCAGTTGGTTAAGCGTCTGTTCGGCTCAGGTCATGATCCTGGAGTCCCAGGATCAAGTCCCGCATTGGGCTCCCTGCTCAGCTGGAAGTCTGCTTCTCCCTCTGACCCTCCCTCCTCTCATGCTCTCTCTTTCAACTAAATAAATAAAATCTTAAAAAAAAAAACAAGATAAAGAGGAAATATTAGAAACAATGTTATGACAACATATTTGACAACTTATCTAAATGAGGACATTTTTTGAAGATACAAACTACAAAGCTCTTTAAAAAAAATAGATAATGTAACTAGTCCAATATACATTAAAGAAATCAAATTTGTATTTAAAAACCCTCCCACAAAGAAAACTCTAGGCTCATATGGATTCCCTGGTGAATTCTACAAATATTTAGAGAAGGATGATAGCAATTCTACACCAGCTTTTCCAGAAAATAGAAGAGGGAATACTTGACAGTATACATGGAATGCTACTCAGCAATAAAAATAAATGAACTATTGTTAGATGCAAGGTGAGAGAGTACATACTTGCCCTGTTCCTGGGCTTAGGAGGAAACCATATAATGTCTCACTGTTAAGTGTGATGCTAGCTATAAGTTTTTTGGGTAGATGCTCTTTGTTAGGTTGAGGAAATTTCCCTCTCTAGTTTGTTTAGAGTATTTTCTTTTTCTTTTTTTTCTTTTTTGCTTTTAAAAATTTTAATCAAGAATGGGGGTTAGATTTTGCCAAATGCCTTTTCTGCAACTATTGATATCGTATTTTGATATAATGGATGTGATGGATTACACTTATTGATTTTGGAATTGACTCAACCTTGCCAGGTGTCCTTTATCCAGTCAAAGGAGTTTCCTTCTATTCTTAATTTATTTATCATGTAAGGATATTGGATTTTGTCAAATACTTTTTCTGCAACTCATGTTGAGATATTCATGTGGCTTTGACTTTTATTCTATTCATATGATATATTACATTCTTACATTGATTTCTGGATGGTAAATTAACTTTGCACTCTTTTTTTTTTTAAGATTTTATTTATTTATTTATTTGACAGAGAGAGACACAGTAAGAGAGGGAACACAAGCAGGGGGAGTAGGAGAGGGAGAAGCAGGCTTCCTGTGGAGCAGGGAGCCCGATGTGGGGCTCCATCCCAGGACCCTGGGATCATGACCTGAGCCGAAGGCAGACGCTTAATCGACTGAGCCACCCAGGTGCCCCTAACTTTGCATTCCTAAGGTAAATCTCACTTGGCCATGGTGTATAATCCTTTTTATATAAAGTTACATCACTTTGCTAGTATTTGGTGGGATTTTTTTAATCTATATTCATAAGAGATATTGATCTATAGTTTGTGATGTTTTTGTCAAGTTTTGGTAATACTGACTTCATAGTAATACCAACTTCACATACTCAGTTGAGTAGTATTCCTTACTCTTCTATTTTTTAGAAGAGTTTATGAAGAATTGGTGTTAATTCTTTAAACATTTGGTAGGATTTATCAGTAAGGTCCCTGGGCAGGGTTTTTCTTTGTAAGAAATTTTTATTACAGGGGGTGTCTGAGTGGCTCAGTCAGTTAAGCAGCTGCCTTCGGCTCATGTCATGATATCTGGGTCCCAGGACTGAGTCCCAAGTGGGGCTCCCTGCTCAGCAGGGAGTCTGCTTCAAACTTTCCTCTGCCCTTCCCCCCTGCTCATGCTTTTGCTCTCTCCCTCTGTCTCTCTCAAATGAATAAAAAATCTTTAAAAAATTTTATTACTAACTCAATGTCTTTATTTTTTTATATATCTATTTCAGATTTTCTATATTACCTTGAGTCAGTTTTGGTAGTTTGCATTTTTCTAGGAATCTGTCTATTTTTTCCAGATTATCTAATTTGCTGACATGTAGTTGTTCATAGTATTCTCTATTAATCTTTTCTATCTCAGTAAAGTCAATAGTAATGTTCCCTATTCCATTCATAATTTTAATGAGTATTCTCTCCACCACTCCCACCCACACTTTGGTCAGTTTAGCTAATGGTCTATCAATTTTGTTGTTCATTTTAAAGAACCAACATTGTTTTGTTTTAATTTTCTTGATTGTTTTTGTATTCTCAATTTCATTAATTTCTAATTCTAGTATTTATTATTTCCTTCCTTTCACTTGCTGGGGATTTATTTTGCTCTTCCCTACTTAGTTCCTAAGGTGGAAGTTCAGGTAAATGATTTGCGTTCTTTCTTCATTTTTAATGTAGGTGTTTACAGTATACACTTACCTCTAACCATTGCTTTCACTATATCTCATAAGTTTCTGTATATTGTCTTTGTTTTTATTCATCCCAAATTATTTTTCAATTTCCTTGTGATTTCTTCTTTGGCCCATTGATTACTTAGATGTTGTTTAATTTCCAGATAGCTGTGAATTCCCCTAATTTCTTTCTCTTACTGGTTTGTAATTTCTTCCATTGTGGTTAGAGAATATAACTTGCATAATCTCAATCCTTTTACATTTATTGAGGCTTTTTTATGACATAGCATATGTTCTATCCTGGAAAATGTTTTGTATGTGCTAGAGAAAATTCTGCTGCTGTTGGGTATTGAAGTATTCCATAGATGTCTATTAAGTGTAACTGGTTTATACTACTGTTTAAGTCTTCTATTTACTTGTTGCTCTTCTGCCTGGTTCTATCCATTATCAAAAGTGGGTATTTTTTCTCTCTTTGATTTTGTCCATTTTTTTGTTTCATGCTTTTTGGGTTTCTCTAATTAAGTGCATATATAATTGTTATTTCTTCTTGATAGACTAATGTTTATCATTATGTCCTTTTTGTTCCTCATAACAATTTTTGTCTTAAAATCCATATTATCTGATATTAGTATGGTACCCTAGTTCTCTTTTGGTTACTATTTCATGGCATATCTCTTACCATCCTTCTACTGTGAACCTATTTTTCTTTGAATCTAAAATGACAACAAAATTGGATCACATTTCTTTTTTCCTTTTATATAGCCATATGCCAATTTCTGCTGTTTGAGAATTTAATCTGCTTACATTTAATGTAATAAAGCATAAAGGAGGATATATGTTGGGGCGCCTGGGTGGCTCAGATGGTTAAGCGTCTGCCTTCGGCTCAGGTCGTGATCTCAGGGTCCTGGGATCGAGTCCCACATCGGGCTCCCTGCTCCGCAGGAAGCCTGCTTCTCCCTCTGCCTCTCTCTCTCTCTGTCTCTAATGAATAAATAAATAAAAAATCTTTAAAAAAAAAAAAAGGATATATGTCTGCCATTTTGCCATTTACTATATTTTTTTTCATTCCCCAGTTCTTCCATTACTGCATTCTTTTCTGTTGGGTAGATGTTTCTATGGTATTGTTTTAATTTTCTTATTGTTTTACTATATATATATATATATTTTTTAAGATTTTATTTATTTATTTGACACAGAGAGAAATAGTAAGAGCAGGAACACAAGCAAGGGGAGTGGGAGAGGGAGAAGCAGGCATCCTGCCAAGCATGGAGCCTGATGTGGGACTTGATCCCAGGATGCTGGGATCATGACCTGAGCGGAAGGCAGACACTTAACAACTGAGCCACCCAGGCACCCCTTTACTATATATTTTTAAATTATTTTCTTAGTGGTTGCTCTGTGGATTAACATTTTAATTGACAGCAATCTAACTTGGATTAATATAAATTTAATTTCAATAGTTTACAAAAACTGTATATATATATGTATAGCTCCACACCACCCCCATTTTATGTTATATAATTTTAATTAACCTATCCTCGAGTTTGCTGATTCTTTATTATTCCTCCTTAAAGCTCCTTTAGTGCATATCTCATTTCAGATATAGTATATTTCAACTCCAGAAATTTTATCTGGATCCTTTTAATACCTTTTATCTTTTGCGGCACCTGTGTGGCTCAGTTGGTTAAGCATCTGCCTTCGGCTCAGGTCCTGGTATCAGGGTCCTGGGATCGAGCCCCACCTAGGGCTTCCTGCTCAGGGAGGAGTTTGCTTCTCCCTCTCCTTCTGCCCCTCCCCCCAGCTCATGCTCAAGCACGCACGTGCTCCCTCTCTCAAATAAATAAATGAAATCTTCTAAAAAAATACTTTTTATCTTTTTATTGATATTCTCAATTTGATGAGACATTGTTCTCAAACATTATTTTATTAGTTCTTTATAGTTTTCTCTTAATTCTTTGAACATATTTTAAATAGCTGGTTTAAAGTGTTTGTCTACTAATCATTTGCTCTTCCCTCAGGTACAGTTTCCATTGAATGCTTTCTTTCCTTCTATGTATGGACCATAGTTTCTTTCCATATGTCATAATTTTTGGTTGAAAATGGGGCATTTCTGGAATGCCTGGGTGGCTCAGTCGCTTAAGTATCTGCCTTCAGCTCGGGTCATGAGCCCAGGGTCCTGGGATAGAGTCCAGCATCAGATTCCTTGCTCAGCAGGGTGTCTGCTTCTCCCTCGGCCTGCTGCTTCCCCTGCTTGCGCACTCACGCACTCTCTCTCAATCTCTGATAAATCAATCAATCAATCTTTAAAAGAAAAAGAAAAAGAAAATGGGGCATTTCAAACAATATAATTAAGCAACTCTGGAAATCAGATTCTTTCACCTTCCCAGGGTTTGTTGCTGTTGCTACGTGTTGTATTTGTTTGTTCAGTGACTCTTTCTGGACTGATTCTGTTTAGTCTGTATTTGTGTGTGTGTGTGTTGTTTGTGTGTAGAGCCACTGACGCCCCTACTCAGTTAGCTCAATGGTCAGCTGGTAACTGTGGAGAGAAATTTCCTTACATGCCTAAAAAGTAAATCTCTGTCTTTGCTGAGGGGTCTTTGTGCATGTTGGAGCACATCTTCTACATTTACCCATGCAGTTTACAACTTTATCTTAGCGTTTATTTCCTGCTTGTACGTACTCACAAGGCCAGTCAGAAGTGAGAGCTTAGGACCTTCTCAGGTCTTTCCTGACCTTGTGAACAGCCCTACTCACGCATGTGGCCTCTTAGATCCCAGGAATATGTTGGAGTTTTCAAAGCCCATCTGGTCATCTCATTCCTCACCTTTTCCCTCTAATGACTTTTGGCTAATCTATTGTTTGCCCCAACTGTGACTGAGGCTTTCTTTTAAGTTGGTTAAGTGTGATGGAGCAGCCTTTGGTCTAGGGCAATTTTTTTCCCACTCCTGAAGCAATACTTTTCTGAGTTCTCTACTTTTTCTCCCATAATCTACTTAGTTTTTTCACTCTGGCTGGTGGGAATACTAATCCAAACCTCTCGTGAGCCCCAGGAACTGTGTCCACTAGTGATTCCAGGTGGTTCTCTTCCTGTCCTTGGGTAGTTTCTTCACACACATGTGCTAAACAGTACTCATCCAAAAACTCGGGGAGATCCTCTGCAACCTCTGTACTCTGCAGCTCCTTCCTCTCTGGTACTCTGCTCTGGGAATTCTAGCGGTGCTGGTTCTCTAATTCTCAACTCCATTCCTTCAACTCAGTGAAACCACTAGGCCCCTGTTAGACTGCCTTCCCCTGCACTGTGATGAAGAAACTCCCCATGGAGTGTGCTGGCAATCACAGGGCTCACCTTAGTTGTTGTCCCTCTCTAAAGAATCATCTTCTGCTGATGTTCAATATTTATTTTATATATTATGTCCTTTTTATTAATTGTTTCAGATGGCAGGGTAATTCAGTCTCTGTTATTCCATCTTAGCAAGAAGTCTTCTTGCCTATGTTACTTCCATAGTCTCCCTGTTTCTACCTATGACTGTCCAGAGTCTATTATCAACAGTGTAGCTAAAATAGGTCTTTGTTTTTTTAGTCTTTTAAAATATAAATTAGATCATATTACTTTTCTGTTAAAAGTAGTGCATACAGGGTATTTACCACAAAGATACAAATGTAGTGATCTGAAGGGCACCTGCACCCCAATGTTTATAGCAGCAATGTCTACAATGGTCAAATTATGGAAAGATCCTAGATGTCCATCGACCGATGAGTGGCTAGAGAAGATGTGTGTGTGTATGTGTGTGTGTGTGTATATATATATATATATATGTATGTATGTATATGTATATATGTATGTACATATATATGTATGTACATATATATGTACATATATACATGTATATATGTATATATACACATATATGTGTATATATATGTATATATATACACACATACATATACACAATGGAATATTATGCAGCCATCAAAAAAATGAAATCTTGCCATTTGCAATGATGTGGTTGGAACTAAAGGGTATTATGCTAAGCGAAATAAGTCAGAGAAAGACAATTATCATATGATCTCACTGATATGTGGAATTTGAGAAACAAGGCAGAGAATCATAGCGAAAGAGAGGAAAAAATGAAACAAGATGAAACCAGAGAGGGAGACAAACCATAAGAGACTCTTCATCTCAGGAAACAAACTGAGGGTTGCTGGAGTGGTGGGGGGTGGGAGGGATGGGGTGGCTGCATGATAGACACTGGGGAGCATATGTGCTATGGTGAGCGCTGTGAATTGTGTAAGACTATTGAATCACAGACCTGTACCCCTGAAACAAATAATACATTATGTAAAAAAAAAAAAAAGTGTGCAGTGCAGGGGTGTCTGGGTGGCTCAGTTGGATAAGCGTCTGCCTTTGGCTCAGGTCATGAACCCAGAGTCCTGGGATGGAGCCCTGCATTGGGCTCCCTGCTCAGCGGGGAGCCTGCTTCTCCCTCTGACCCTCCCCCGTCTCACACTCTCCTCTCTCTCAAATAAGTAAATAAAATTAAAAAAAAAAAAAAAGTGTGCAATGCCTTGCAATTTCCCTCAAATTAAAACAATGCCTCCACAGTTATCCTAAATCCATGTTTAACTGGGCCCTTCATTACCTCTCTGACCTACTACTGCTCTGTCCATCCATACTCACTGCTGTTCCTCAAACATTCCAGGAACACTTTCAGCTTAATCACTTAAATTTATGACTTACTGTTTCCCCTGCTGTACTAAAAAGTAAATACTGGCAAGATGTTTTTGTTTTTCCCTATTTTAATCTAAGCAGCTAAAATAGTGCACAGTACATAGTAGACACTTTTAAGTATTTGTTGAATGAAAGTCACAGAGCATTTAGGATATTAGGAAGGTTACAAAAATAGGCAGTCAGCCATAGGAAACAAAACAAATACAATTTTGAGTCTTGCCAGTAACAAAGGTTATTTGATGCCAAGTGTTATTGTTAAACAAGAGATATTTAATGTGTTTTACCAAAGACCAGAATTTAATCTAGAGATTCAGCTGAGATGGGAATAAAGTGACTCAAACTGTGGAAAGAGGATCTGATATTAAGCTCAGCTGGAAATGCCTCAAAAACATAATTTCAAAGGGCAAAAATATCTAATATTCCTATTAGAACTGCAGACTGACTATATATCATCATCCTTTTTAAAAAACAATTTGTCAGGATTGTTAATGCTGATAGAGATGTGGTAAAATGAGCACTTTATGATCGAATTGTGATCCAAACATTTAATTTTTAAAAAATTGTGGTAAAATATACATAAAATTTACCCTTCGAACCATTTTTTTTTTAAGATTTTATTTATTTGACAGAGACACAGCAAGAGAGGGAACACAAGCAGGGGGAGTGGGAGAGGGAGAAGCAGGCTTCCCGCTGAGCAGGGAGCCCGATGCAAGACTCGATCCCAAGACCCTGGGATCATGACCTGAGCCGAAGGCAGTCGGTTAAGGACTGAGCCACCCGGGTGCCCCCCTTTGAACCATTTTTAAGTGTACAATTCGGTGGCATTAAGTACGTTCACATTGTTGTACAACCATCATCACCACCCAGTCTAATTCCTTCCTTTCCAGATGAGGGAGCTGAAGCTCCCCCAAATTAAGTGATTTATCTAGGGTTACTCAGTGAGTGGCTGAACCAGCACACAATACTATTTCCTGTCTCTCAATCCATTATTCTCTCCATTACATATGCTATTGCCCTCGATCATTCAATATACTAGACTCCTATGCCTGTGAACCTATAAGCTATGTTACCCCACCATCAGACAAGTTAGCATAAATCTGCCAGTCTATATACCATATTTTATAGTATAAAATATATTTATAATATATAATACACACAAAATATTAAATATATTTATTTTATATATTTTTACTATAAAGATACTTGTGTTAGGTTTCCAGTGCCGTGTAACAAACTACCACAAGTTTTTGTGGTTTGAAAGAACACATATTATCTTACAGTTTTCATGGGTCAGGAATCTGGACACAAGTCTACTCAGATCTTACCTGAGCTGCAGTCTCATCTGAGGCTCAGGTTCCTTTTCCAAGTTCACTAGTTGGTTTAGACTTGACTCTTAGAGGTCACTGTTCCTTGCCATATGGACTTTTCCATATGGCAGTTTGTCTCTTCAAAGCCAACAAGACTCTCTGCTGATTCAAATCTGATTGCTCCTGTCCCTGTCCTCCAGATCTTTTTTTAATTGGCTCACCTGATTAGGTAGGGCCCACCAAGGACCATCCTCTTAATAACTTAAAGTCAACTGATTAGAGGCCTAAATTATAACAGCAAAATCCCATTACCCGTATCATGTAACATAGCCTAATCACAGGAATAATATCCCATTATAGTCAAAGGTTCCATTCAAGGAGGGGGAACTATATAGGGCATATACACTGAGAGGAATCTTGGAGGTTATTTTAGAATTTTGCCTACTGCAATACTTAGTGGAAGATATTTCATTCTTCTTACTTCCTGAGCCTCCAGAGCTATTCCAAATAATTTCCCTTTTACCAGATCATCATAAAATAGACCAAAATGCTTGAAATCCCTACTCTGATAGCAGTGACTAAGAGTTAACAAAAGGCTAGTGTTCTTTTCTATCTCGTGGAAGGTTAATTTCTCCAAATCTATGCCCTAACCTTTCAAATATTATTTGTCTCCATTAAGACAATGTTGTCTTTTTTTTTGTTTTTAAGATTTATTTATTTATTTAGAGACAGAGTGCATGGGGGGGGGGAGGGGGAGAGGGAGAGAATTTTAAGCAGACTCCCCACTGAATGTGGAGCCCCATGTGGGGCTCGATGTCACAACCCTGAGATCATGACCTGAGCTGAAATCAGGAGTCAGATGCTCAATCAACTGAGCCACTCAGGAGCCACAAGACAGTATTGTCTTTATATTAATATTCCTCAACCATTTTCATTTCCTTCATCTCTTCTGTGTCTTCTGGTAAAGGAAACTGCCCCCTCCCTTTTATTGTTGTGGGAAACTCTGTGTATCAGGAGGGGCCAACCTATCTTGCCAACACTTGTTTATTAGTTATCCTAATAAGTGTAAGGTGATGATGCATTGTGGTTTGATTTGGACTTCATTGATTAGTGATGTTGAGCATCTTTTTCATGTGTTTATTGGCCATTTGTACATCTTCTTTGGAGAGATGTCTATTCAAATCCTTTGTCCATTTTTAAATTTGGTTGTTTTCTCTACTATTGATTTTTCTCTATTGTCTCTATATATTCTGGTTATTATTCTCTTAGCAGAAATATGATTTGCAAACATTCTTACATTTTGTGGGTTGCTTTTTCAATGTTGATATTATGCAATGTTTTTAATTGTTCACAAGTATTTTTTCTTTTCTCCATATCCCAGCAGAATTTTGGCTAGTGGAAGACAGATTATCCTGTATTTCTGTTATGTTATGATTGTTTGGTGCAAAGGGGAGAAATTCTAGGAGAGCCATTAAATAGCAATTATGTACCAAATGCTACTAGGATTACTCCCAAATAAAGGAAAAACTTGTCACTAATCATCTTTTGCAGATAAAAATTGGTGCAAAGAAAGTTTAACTTGCCCACAATCTCAGAACTAGTACATGGAGCAGCTGAGATTTAGAGTTTAACTTAATTTGCTCAGTATGCATGATGATACGTATCAAATGATTAGGCTAGGGTTATTAGACACTATTGGGCAAATAACAGACTTGTTCTTATTAGTTGACTTAACTGCGAACTCCAAGAACTGGGGGCGCCTGGGTGGTCTGCCTTTGGCTTTGGTCATGATCCTGGAGTCCCGGGATTGAGTCCCGTGTCAGGCTCCTTGCTCAGTCGGGAGTCAGCTTCTCCCTTCACCCCGCTCATGCTCTCTCTTGCACTCTCTCATAAATAAAATCTTAAAAAAAAAAAAAACTCCATTAACCGGGAAATCCATATAAATCTGCCCTTAGGGATAATGTGTTTATGTAATCAAAAGTCAAGTCTGTTCAACCCAGACTAAGCCCACCATATACTACTTCAGGCTCTGTGGCACAGACGCCTTGCATGAAGTGGTGGAGAATTATGTTAATTACTCTGCTTATAAAATGAAATTATGTTTCTGACTTGCACTAACAAATATATATTAAATGTTTCTGACTGTCTAATGGCATGTTTTTGCTCAAACGGATTTTCCTGTAGATTTAGAGATGGAGTGTATATGGAAATAAAATTGAGGACTATAAAAACTGTTTTGGAAATACTGAATTGGTTGGCAGCCTTTTTCTTTTTGCGTTCATATGATCCCGTACCCTAATTAGGCCAAATATGGATTTTGAATCTATTCCGAGTGTGTGTTTAAATACTCCATTGATTTAACTGGTAGAAATGACTTTACTATTCCTGCTGGCACTGTATAGTTCCTAGATGTTAATGAGACTTTGCAATTCTTTAATCCTACCACATCCCTATTATGATCAAGTTATCCTCCATTAGACCTAGTACGACTCAGGTCAATATAAGCCTTCTGAATTATGGAAGTAAGCCAGTTTTTGTTTTGTTTTTACCTCTCCAGCAAAGCTCAGTTTCTGTTCAAATAATTTTCAACTGGTTATCCTAAGAAAATTTGTCAAAGTTTATTTTCTTTTTCTCATTTTCTTTTCTTGTCTTAGAATTCTTTTGTGGCATATAACAGAAACAAAATTTTAGAAGGGAAACTTCATTTAAAGAATGCTGGAATATTTCATGTAACTAAGCCAAGAAAATAAATTACAACAGAAGCAAATAGAATTTTATGTAGCTGTTTAAAAAACTTGAGGTAGCAGTATACCTATTTGTATGGCAAGGTATTCAAAGACATGTTGTGAAGTTATGGTGCACTGTTTATACCATGATCCCATTGGGTTTAAGAGAAAAAAGACATGCAGGGTGTCTGCCTTCAGCTCACGTCATGATCTCGGGGTCCTGGGATTGAGCCCCACATCAGGCTCCCTGCTCAGTGGGAAGCCTCCATCTCCCTCTCCCTGCCGCTCCCCCTGCTTTTGTTCTGTCAGATAAATAAAATCTTAAAAAAAGAAAAAGAAAAAAGACATGCTTTTAATGATTTAGAAATTCTGGAAGGATATGCAAGAAAATGTTAACAGTAATTCCCTCCAGAGAGTAAGGTCAGGAGGGGGAGGGATCCTGGTGGATCTTCTTGAGACCCATTTGTTAGCCATGAGCACTGTGACAGCCATTGAAGTATTGAGGTTTGCCAGTCAGACCTCTCCTAAAACTTACTGTGAAAAATGTTGCTGGCTGGCCAGTCTCCAGCTGCTCCTCTTTTGGATCCACCTCAGCATTCAAGGCCACAGTCTTCCTGGCTTACTCCTAGCCAATGACTGCACACAGCAGTGGTACTGGATCTCAGGTACCTAATATACAGCCATTGATCTGGTAAATAAAAGAAGTTTTTTTCTATCTTGAACAGAAGAGGACCAGAAAGTTTGCATTTACATGGAATGGAAAATAGTCACTTAGTTTTGCTCCAGGGATATGTTAACCATTGAGCTTTTGATGATATAATTTAAATTATACATCATATGGACATTCCACAGAACATCACAATGACATTATGCCAACTGGACCAGATAAGCAAAAGTCAGCTTACCACACTGAAGGCCTTGTGGAGATGTGTTTCAGAGGGTGGGAGATAAACTCTATAAAGATTTGAGGGTCTGCCATTCTTAGGAAGTTTTTAGGAGACCCAATGGTAAAGGGCATGCTGGAACAGCCCCTACAATGTAAAAGCTTGCTACATTTTTATCACCTGCTACAACGAAGCAAGCACAATACCTGGTGGTTCTCTCTGGATTCTGGAGGCAATACATTCCACCTAGAACAGTATTCCAACCCACATGCTGGATGATATAAAAGGTTAGTAAGTTTGAGTAGGGCCTGGATCAGAAAGGGATCTGTACAAGATTCAGGATGTGATCCAAGTAACCCTGCAAACTGGGGCCATATGATCTGCTCATATCCTGACCTGAGCTGAAGGCAGACACAACGACTGAGCCACCCAGGCGCCCCATTTTTTCTTTCCTTTTTTTTTTTTAAAGTAGGCTCCACGCTGGGCTCCAATGTGGGGCTTGAACTCACGACCCCAAGACCAAGACCTGAGTTGAGATCAAGAGTCAGACGCTCAACCACCTGAGCCATCCAGGCACCCCATCCCTTCCCTACTTTCTAAATTTTGATCTCTTTCTCACCTTTTTCAATAATTATCTCCTATTACAAATTCCCTACCTCTATGTCCACATGATCCATGCCTTTCTCATACCATCATTTGACCTTCACTTCCACACCAGATTTTCTACCACCTTATGGTGGTGCACTATTTTCCTCAGACTTTCTTTCCCACTCCCTGAAACCCATTTTTTATTCTAATTCAGTCAAACTGTCTTCCCTGTCAACTCCCTGTTCCCACCCCATTAGCAGACTCCTCACAGAATCGTTGCTCAGCTCTGTCTCTGGCCTAAGTAGTAAGACACTCTCACCCACAGCCCGGACTGCACACGGGGACCCAGGAGCTGCCTGTAGCTGTACTTCCACATCTGCTCCTGGAAGCTGCTGGGGAGGTGAGAAGCCAAGGGAAACCCGTGGAAGGGAGAAGTACAACTGAGGGGTCAGGTCAGCCTGAAGAGAAGGCGAAACAATGTCATTTGGAACATCAGCCAATATGCCCCAACTCTGGCATTCAAGCCCATTCCTTCACTTTTATACTGATCTTTTTTTTTTTTTTTTAAGTCTAGCCCTTTTAGAACTCCTCTCTTGTGGTACAATTGGAAAAAGCGAGCAGCATAACACAGAATAACATAGAAAGTTTGAGACAAAAACTAGAAAGAAAGAATAGCTTTATAGAATATACAAGTTCCCAGCACGACTTCTTAAAAGGAAGTGGGAGATAGATTTCAACAAAACATACTGAAGCCATAAATACAACAATGACATCCACTTCAATATGATCTTCTTATTTCCCTGCCCCTGCCTGATCTCCAACCTCAGCATACATGTGATCTCTCTCTATGCCCAGACCTTTTCTTCACCTTCCTCAGCTGCCATTTTACCTGATTGTCAAACATCTCTACTGAGAACTGAATTTTGTCAGTTATAATGCCTCCACTGGGAAAAATGGCATAGATCACCAGGGAAGGGTCAGGGGCTAGTCTGGAAGTGAAGGTCAGTGAGAGGGAAAAGGAGCCTTTTGTTCCTGAAAAAGAAGAGGGGATGGGGCGCCTGGGTGGCTCAGTCGTTGGGCGTCTGCCTTCGGCTCAGGTCATGATCCCGGGGTCCTGGGATCGAGCCCCGCATCGGGCTCCTTGCTCGGCAGGAAGCCTGCTTCTCCCTCTCCCACTCCCCCTGCTTGTGTTCCTGCTCTCGCTAACTCTGTCAAATAAATAAATAAAGTATTTTTACAAAAAAAAAAAAAGCTCTTACAGACTGAAGGAAACCATGAAGAGGCAGCCTATGGAATGGTAGAAAATATGTACAAATTATATATTTGACAAGTGGTTAATAAAAATGGACAGAGGGCTTGAATAGAAATTTTTCCAGACACAAGCTACAAGTGGCCAACAGGCACATGAAAAAGTGCAACATCGCTAATCATTGGCGAAATGCAAATCAAAACCAAAATGAGCTATCACTTCACACCTATTAGAATGGCTATTATCAAAAAGACAAGAGAGAAATTGCTGGCAAGGATGTGGAGAAAAGGAAAAGCTTATACACTGCTGGTGGGAATGTAAATTGGTACAGCAACCATGAAAAACATTATGGAGGCCCCTCCAAAAATTAAATAGAACTACTATATGATCCAGTATCTGCAACTACATGTTCACTACAGCTTTATAAAAGCCATGGTATGGGAACAACTTAAAGTGTCCATCGGGGCACCTGGGTGGCTCAGTCATTAAGCGTCTGCCTTCAGCTCAGGTCATGATCTCAGGGTCCTGGGATCGAACCCCACATCGGGCTCCCTGCTCGGCAGGAGGCCTGCTTCTCCCTCTTCCACTCCCCCTGCTTGTGTTCCCTCTCTCGCTGTGTCTCTGTCAAATAAATAAAATCTTTTTAAAAAAAAAGTGTCCATCAATGAATGAATGGATAAAAATAATGTGGTATCTAGATGCAATTAGATGCAATGGGATATTATTCAGCTATAGAAAAGGAAATCTTGCCATCTGTGACAACATGGATGGAATTTGGGGGCATTATGCTAAATGAAATAAGGTCTGACAAAGAAATACTCTAATGATCTATGTGGAATCTAAAACACAAAAACTCATAGGAAAAAAGATCAGATTTGTGGTTGGTCAGAAGTGGATTTGCGGGGGGGGGGGGCGGGGGGAGAGGGAGGATAGGTGAAGGTGGCCAAAAGGTACAAACCTCCAGTGATAAATGAGTTCTGGGGGTGTCATGTACAGCATGTTGACTACAGTTAATAATGCTGTATTGTAGATTTTAAAGTTTCTAAGAAAGTAGACCTTTAAAAATCTCTCAAGAAAAACATAACTGTGTGGTGATGGATGTTAACTAAACCCATTGTAGTAATTCTGCAGTATATACACATTGCAAATAATTGCTAATACCTTAAACTGATACAGTATTACATTTCAATTGTATCTCAGTAAAGCTGGGGGGTAGGGTATGAGGCAAGCAGCCCCCAGCTCCAACTCCTTATGTCACAGCATTTGTGTGGAGGCCCATTTCTCCTCAAGCTGCTCCTAGCATACTAGCCAGGCCACTTCTGTCCAATGCTGCACTGCCATAATGGGTAATCTGCTCTAACATTCCTCTATCAGGTTGGCCAGAGACTTTCTCAGGACAGCTTAGGTCTGATGCTCTTTCCATTCAATTTTCTTCTGTCATAGGTGTCCTATGCTTTTTCCTGGCTACTGTTCCCTCTCCCTTGTACCCTTCACTGCCATCTTCTTCAAACACCTCTAGCTCATCTAACTCCATCTTAATGTCTGCCTGTCGGAGGTTCCAAAGTAACACTAGCATGGATGCTTTAAACAATAAACTTTTTTAAAGATTGTATTTACTTGGGACACTTGGGTGGCTCGGTCAGTTAAGCGTCTGCCTTTGGCTCAGGTTATGATCCCGGGATCCTGGGATCGAGTCCTGCATCGGGCTCCCTGCTCAACGGGGAGCCTACTTCTCCCTCTGCCTGCAGCTCTCCCTGCTTGTGTGCTCTCTCTCTCTGATAAATCTTTTAAAAAATAAAAAATTTAAGATTGCATTTATTTATTTCAGAGAGACAGTGGGGGAGCAAGTGAGAGTGGGGGGAGGGGCCAAGAGACAGGGAGAAAATCTCAGACTCAAGCACAGAGCCCAACAGGGGGCTGGATCCCACAACCCTGAGCTGAAGAAAGACGCATAACTGACTGAGCCACCCAGGCTCCCCTGAGCTAAGATTTTTAAAAAATATTTTTAAGGAGTTATCTTATAGGTGGTTGTAGGTCACCAAGAAAATTTAAAATTTTATGACTGAATCAGATTAGACCATCAGGAGGGTTTCTTACTGTGCTGGCTTTAATGGATTATATTTTAGTGTCACAGTACTGATCTACATTGTGGGATATCTCAAGATCAGAACATATTGCCTCTCCTGTGCAATAAATTTGCTTCTATCTTAAGGTTACTAAGAATCTTCTAATTATCTTTAACATTATTTTAGAGAGCAAGAGAGAGTGAGCACGCAAGTAGAGCTCAATCTCACAACCCTGAGCCAAAATCAAGAGTCGGGCGCCCAACTGACTAAGCCATGCAGCCCCCTCCTCCCGTAATTTTCTTATTCCACTCTTTGCCGATTTTGTTCCACCTCTAAGCAAATGTAAAGACCTGATAGTATGTATTTGCATGATTTTAATCCTTGTTTCAACCTATCTTTGCCCTTTATTTTGGCTTCTCTACCGTTTGATTTAATACATCTCTGTTAAGTCACATTAAATCATTTTTAGGAAACAAGTCACACTATCCTAAATTATTCCTTATGGTGCATGGTGTGCATATTCCTCACTTGTTTAATTCTCCTGATTTATAAGAAAAAGTATTTTTGTTATGAGCTGATAGGGAAAAATTGGAGAAAGTATGAAATAAAAGGTTTCTTATATAAAATTCCTTAGTCAATGAAGTGTGGAGACAAGGAATAATTAGTCTAGGAGAAATGCCACAAATGTGCACATGCACATACATGCATACACACTATGTTCCAACCACAAAATCTTATGAAAGGGGCTTAAGTAAGAACACCAAAAAGTAATCAATAAAGAAAATCATATGTACTTCAATTCTGAGATGAAAAGATTTAGCAGCTCTTGAATAAGATATCAATAACCAAGATTTACATAATTAAAGATCAGTATTTATTATTCAAACATGTGTTAAGGACTATACATGTATTATAGCAAAGTTATACTTACACTTTAATCTAGTAAAGTAGGTACAATTATTTCCATTTTTTACAAATACTCTCCTATGGCTTGAAGAGGGTGATTTGTCCAAAGTCCATGTAACCAGTTAAATAATGGAATTAGAATTTGTATCAATATCTGACTACCAAGAATATCAGTATTTTCTGTCCTAAGTACTAGGGCTGCCTCTGTATACACATATAGGTATCAGATCTTCTATAGTCCAAATATATTGGGTCAGACATGGTCTCTAGCTACAAGAAGATTAAAACATAGTGAGTGATGCTGTGATGAGTGTATGCCAGGGTGTTGTCAGAGGGAAAGAGAAAAAAGCTGCATTTCTTCAGAGATTAAAAAAACACAGAAACCATTATTTAGCATGGACAGATAAAGTGGGACGGAAAAGGGCAGGGCTAAATCCATGTAATACATATTTACATGTAAAATGATACATATTTTAGTGCCTATGTACTAAGAGGAGAAGTAATCATTTCAAAACATATTATAGAAAAATCAGTGGAGTTTGCAAAGTGAAGAAAAGGAAAGAATAAAGAGAATGACACATGTGGAGCTAGACTTCAAGTCTAGCCATGCAGACTGAAGTGAATTCATATAAGATGGAGCGGGCAGGAATAACTGCCAAAAGAACAAATCACACTCCATACTATTTTATTCCCAGTTCTGGTGTTTTTATTTTAGAAAACACATTGAATCAAACAGGTTAGAGCTACTGCTTCCTTGTTCTGGGTATTTCTATCCTCCATTTCAAAAAACAGTCAAATCTATCTTCGTCCATTCTGTGAATGAAGTAATAAGCAAAAAGGATCACTGGTTACTTCAAAAGAACCTAGAGGGGAAAAACACATACAGCTCACTTAAATCAGATTTAAACAGTCTTTGTAATTAAGATGAGAAAAAAGAAAAAGAGAATATTGAAAATTAAGTTGTGACAATAAAATACTACAAACTGTCTAGATTACCAAAGAAATTTACAATCGTTTTTTTTGTGATTACCACACTTTAACTTTGTGATCTCATCTGAAAAAGGTATACTAAGTATACTAAGGTACGGTCTGTTATTCTGACATATAAAGATGTATCAGCAATATTATCCCTTTACAATCCTATTAATATAGACAAGTGTTGATTTTAGTCAGAAAAACTGTACCAAGAGGAAAACCCTGAGGCAAAAATAATTCTTGAACATCGCACAAAATAAAACATAAAATTATACCAAAATACCTGAACAAACAAAATTAAATTTAAATGTTATGTTCTTACCCTATTATTACCCTAGGTTACATTTTTTTTTTTTTAATTTTTATTTTAAGTAGGCTCCATGCCCAATGTGCGGCTTGAACTCACAACCCTGAGATCAAGAATCACACGCTCTACCAACCGAGCCAGCCAGGCCATCCCTAGGTTACATTTTCAGTAAGTTATCCAATAAACAATATATTTTTGTTCAGATTAAAATTCAAGTTGGTCATCTTCTTTCAGTTCTAAAGCACTGTCATCTCTATATGAACTATATGAAAATTTTCGTGATAAAGACAAAACTGTTCAAAAAGATTTAGAAATTCTAACCATATTAACTTAGGCTGTGTAGTCTTGTGTTCCACACTGGGATACATAATGTCATTTGGCATTAGGATAAATATTTTTTAATAGAAGGTAAGTTCCTTTTACAATTTTTTTTTACACTTTTTTTTTTTTTAAAAAGAAAAGAAGGGCGCCTGGGTGGCTCAGTTGGTTAAGCGACTGCCTTTGGCTCAGGTCATGATCCTGGAGTCCCGGGATCGAGTCCCGCATCGGGCTCCCTGCTCAGCAGGGAGTCTGCTTCTCCCTCTGACCCTCCTCCCTCTCATGCTCTCTCTATCTCATTCTCTCTCTCAAATAAATAAATAAAATCTTTAAAAATAAAAAAAAAAGAAAAAAAGAAAAAAGAAAAGAATACTGCATATTTAGTCAATGGTATCAGTTATTCTAGCTTCATGTTACTATTCATCCATGCTATACTAGATCTAAGGAATCCATTCCTCTTCTCCATTAACCAGAAATTACAAAGAACCAAAAGGCTTCTTTGTGTCTTAACAGGGGACACCTTTTCATTACCAAACCCTGTAAATGATGTACTCATTAATTTTACATATAAGCCATCTAAAATAGTCACCCACAGTTTGCCTTAATATCTTTATTTGAACAGACTTCCCACCATATGAGATAACCACAAGCACAAATAGTGGTAACTTTTTATTGGTATACCACAGCTCTCATTACAGAGCATTTCATTTCTTCAGTTACTACAACAGATTTAGAAAGATACATGATATATAATGCAATGAGCACTTTATTAGCAGATAGGAGACTTGGGCCCTTGCTCTGGCTCTGTTATCTTGGGAAAGTTACTAACTTCTGTGAACCTTAGTTTCCTTACTAGCATATTCAAGATTATAATAATATAGCCTTTAAGCTTTCCAGCTTAAAAATTCTGAACTTCTATGGCAGGCACTTGTATGAGGTAGTTCAATCTGTTACTACATCTATTAATAGGAAACAGGACTCCTTTTCTTTAAATAATTTCTCCTCTGGATATCCTGTTTTCACCATCTATAAAATTTGAAAACAATTATTTGTGTGCTACTTTAATGAAGCTAATTAACACTTCTAAAATGTTTACATGTATATCCTAGAAAAAAAGACATATTATCTCACTTTTAACTTTTATCTGGAAGACTGAAGATTTATTTTCTCTCCAGTTACAAATACCTAAATCGTAATGCTGTACTGCATATTTAAAAGTTGTTGAGAGTAGATCTTTAAAGTCCTCATCACAAGAAAAAAAATTCTGGGGTGCCTGGGTGGCTCAGATGGGTAAGCGTCTACCTTTGGCTCAGGTCATGATCCCAGCGTCCTGGGATCGAGTCCCACATTGGGCTCCTGGCTCAGCGGGGAGCCTGCTTCTCCCTCTCCCTCTCTCCCTGCTCATGCTCTCTCTCTCTGTATCTGTGTGTCTCGAATGAATAAAATCTTAAAAAAAAAAAAAAAATCTGTAATTACGTATAGGGATGCATGTTACCTAGACTTACAATGGCGATCATTTCCCAATGTATATAAATATTAAATCATTGTGTTGTACATCTAAAGCTTAGAGTGTATGTCAATTATATCTCAATAAAAAATTTATTCTCTAGTAAATGTCTATAAAATAATAAGTGCTTTTTCTGATTTCAAAACTTGAAAAAATCCGAATCAATTTGAAGGCTAGATGAAATTAAGAATGACAGGACTTTTCTTTCTGTCCAAGTGATCTTAAAACAGCTTGTTTTAACAACAATAAAGACACTATAGTTAAAATAAACTTGTGGGTGAATGAATAAAAGGATCTGCATCTTACTATAAATTTCAATGCTGAAATTTAATCTTACCAGGGACTTAAAAATCCCAATTTCTTCTATATAGCCTCTCTAAATTCTAAAAAAGTAATCACAATGTTGATACTCTGATTAAAACATCTTAAGGCAGTTGCCGATGCAAAGAAAATAAAGCTGTTTACTCTGAAAGATACAGACATAGATAACGCAAAAAAGGGGGAGGATACACACATATAGAAAAAAAGGGAGCAGAGATGAAAAATGGCAATACTGGAAAAGTAAAATTCTGAGGGAATGAATGAGACAGGCACAGAGAGAGACCAAGAGGAGGAAGAGATACAAAGACAGGGAGGAAAAAACACAACTAAAGAAAATGGAAGAAATAAGAGCAGAGACAGAAAAGCAACAAAGAAAGGTGAACAGAGTGGAACTGATGAGCAGACACAATGACAAGGAAATGGGACCAGATAGGTAAGACATAACTAGTTGAAGAAAAAATCATTTTCACCCAGTAAGTTTTCCAAATTACCTACTTTTGTTGCTATCTCCCCAGTGCTGCCACTGAAAAAGACACTTTATTTTTTACAAAATGGTTAAACAATGTATATTTCATTTATCTTGCAGATTTTTAAAAATCTTATTTATTGGGGCGCCTGGGTGGCTCAGTTGGTTAAGCGACTGCCTTCGGCTCAGGTCATGATCCTGGAGTCCCGGGATCGAGTCCCGCATCGGGCTCGCTGCTCGGCAGGGAGTCTGCTTCTCCCTCTGACCCTCCTCCCTCTCATGCTCTCTGTCTCTCATTCTGTCTCAAATAAATAAATAAAATCTTTAAAAAAATAAAAATAAAAATAAAATAAAAATCTTATTTATTGTAAGAGGCATAATTTTTGCCATCATTGAGGTTCACATATTGGATGTGAAATAACAACTTGATGGGGGAGGATTCTTTTATAATGTATACACCTATCAAATCATCATGTTGCACACTTTAAATATCTTACAATTGTCAATTATACCTCTATAAAGCTGGAAAAAGGTTCGTATGTAACAATATACTGGGGAAAGATCCCGAATTTTACATAATGCTAATATTTCCCCCCCCCCCAAAGTAAAAATGATAGTACCCTAGTTAGGCCAAATTCATCCCAAGGCAAGGACCTACAGAGCCATTTATGAATTCATACCACAATGGCATATAATACCACTAGACTGATAACACATTCTTAGTTGAAAATAACTTACCATTTAGAGTCAAAATCCAAACATTTTAGTCCTGTTTCCATTTTCTGCCCCCTTTGCTTCACTTGATATGTTATGCTCTATCTCTTCTATGTAGATTCTTTCAGTAGCCATCAATCTGAAGAATTCCTTCTTCTGCTGCCACCTACCAGTTTATCTCTCTGCTGCAGCAGAAGGGTATATAGAAAAAGTTCTTGCTTACTATTCAGATTAAATGGAAAAATTCCTTTAACATTTCATACTTTCACATGTGTATGAGCTTCCTCACTGATTCCCCAAGACCTCCCCACCAAAGTCAAAACAACAAAAATCCCAATCACAGAAAATCAAATAATGTAATGTATGATCAATATTCATGCTAAGCTGGAAATTTTTTTTTTTTAACTGGAATAACTGGAAACATTTAGACACTCAGCAGTTGCCATCTCAAGGAACCATTTCTTTTGTTATATTATCCTTTTTCACCTATCCCTACAATTTATGAATAAGTGTGCAATTTAAAATTTTAATGAGGTAGTCCACAACTCCTGCAAATTTTAAGTTCAGAGACTATTAAAGAATTGTGGAAGATGCAGCAATAAAGGAATTTTTAATAGTAATTCTAGAAACTAAAGGTGTTAGGTGCTTTACCTGCATGAGTTTTCAATGTTCTGGACTGCTTATTGCCCAATGGCTCTGAATACATTAAAACACGAACACATACGCCACCTATATTTAAAATAGGGTAGCATTTGTATGCCCATATAAGCATTGGGTATATCTTTGTGCAAGAGTAATAAAGTCACCGAGTCCTTTTTAAAAGGACTGATCACAAATGCACACTTCCTCAAACTGTATACATACACAAAAAAACTAGGGTTGAAAAGGGAGACAGAGGGACAAATGTAATAGCAGTTGTAAAACTGGAAACTAACACAACATAAATGTTTTGTGTCCTGAGATTCATTTCTATTCCCATTCTCTTTGTCACTGAAGGTCTAGGTTTCAAGTTTATTCTGTATTAGCTACTAAAGAACAGTATCCACTAATGAACTAGTAATAATAGTAATGGCTTGTTTTTGTTCCACCCTCCCACTACCTGTACCCCAAAACAGGTAGTTTTGCCAACATAAAACAAACATTGACATTAAGCACCAAAGGCTAGTCAACAGTGGCACTGCAGTGACATTGTTTCTACTTTCTCATTCCTTCCCCCGATCTCAAACCCCACCCCCTTTGACCTCTGTATGTGGGATGAGCCTGAGCAGGAGAGTTGGTGATGTCAGGACTGCGCCGTTCCCACGGATGCTCCTAGAGGCCTGCTGTGCTTCTGGGAACTGGGGCACAGTGATGTCTGTCTGACTGAAACCTAAAACAACAACAATTCACCCCACCCCTCATGTTCCCAAACCCCACAATAGCAGCCAGGTATATATGCTATATAAGGCCCAGCTAATAAGTTTGAATATGGTGAAATCTGAAAGCAAGATCATTCTTAACAAGTCCATGATCTTCATGGGGATAGCAGAATGGGGACTGTTAAAATTCTCTATGTCCCATGCAATCACATAGTCCACACATTCTAATGCTGGCCATTCTTAGCAAGAGAACAAGGTTCTCTGGTACAAGCCTTTTTTAGTATCTATTCATTAATTCCTTCAGGAGGCAGCTGGGATTCCTCTGTTAGTAAATTTTACTTCAACACATACATAATTTTGTCTTAAGACGTTTAGGGGACAAATGGCCCTATCTTACATAAGTGAATTGAAGCACAAAACAGGTTAATGATTTATTTTATGCCTTCAGCTGTAGAATGCATTATAAGCCACGATATCCTATTAGCTAACTAGTGAACTTAAAACCTCTTCAGATAGGACATCTAAAGTCACAGAATAAAATTGTGCAGAAATCTATCTTGAAAAGGTCCTGACCACTGTCACTAAAATTCTACCTAAGAGAAAGAGGATTATCTTCCCAATGATAACAACTCATATCAGAACTAAAACTCTAGGAATGACAGGAGAAAGGAGGAAAGGGCAAGGGACTGGGGTATACAGAGAAAGGTATACTACATTAACGGAAAGGCTATATTAAAATGGACAAGTTGCATTCCTATTCCTGCCACTAAGCCCTTGGTTAATGGGCTTAATGATTTGTGCTTCAGAAATGCCCTCCAAACTGCTCAAACCTGTAAATTTTTTAAATATTTGAACCATTATGATAACCTGAAACTGTTCACATCTATCTCTTTGTTAGAACTAGTGTCTTAGAAATGCTAAAATGATTAGTTCTGAAATCACACTGTTCCTAAAATAACTGAAATGCTTTCTATTTTCTTTGTCTCATCATTCCTTTTCACCTTTATAATGACGTCACAGAAAGAGAAGCACTAAGATCAACTCAACACTATGGTGAGTTTTTACCATATATATAACCTAGAGCCTAATTTTACCTTTTCAAAACTCTAGTTTTCCATACCTGTCAACTCCTAATTGATGTCTTTATACTGTGAGCTCACTGTGTATTCGGAACACCAAACCCTGAAAAAGCTTAAGCCAGAGTAGCACAATGGAAGAAACAAACAAACCCAAAACAAAAACAAAGCCAAAAAAGTCACACTCTGAAATACTTAATTATAGACATATATGCAAGGAATGGAGTTATCTAAATGGCTAAAGTAAATCCCCAAAGAAAGTCCTGAGTTCATCCCAACCAATTCAAACTTTACCCCCAAAAGTTCTTCTTTAATCAAATTATTTGTTAGATATACTTAAGCGTTATTTTCTAATCAAGAGTTTTTACAAACCCATGGTTGCCTTTAAGTACATAAAGAAAGAAAAATTTTTAAAAGGAAAGTAAAGTTAGCCTTGCGATGGAAAGAAAGGAGAGTCAAATTACCTGCAAGCAGGCTGGGGCTGTGCCTGAATCCAAACCGCTGCATTTACCATTCATTATACAGCTGCATTATTGGGGGAAGGGGAGTTTAGAAGGGCACTGACCCCGAAAGTTCTCAATACTTCTCACTCATCATCAGGAAGGGGGAAGAAGGAAAGTTTTTTCTCTGGGTATTTTTTTGTTTGTTTGTTTTTGTTTTTTTGGCTCCTGAAAAGGCTGGCAAAGAACAGTAACAGTGCAAGCAGTTAGAATATTTCTTTAAAAACAGTTTTAAAAAATGCAAAACATTAAGGAATTTAAAACACCAAACTTCCGTTAATATAGAAAGAATTTTCACTAGAGTTAGGCAGCCACCCCAAAACAGCATGGCAAAAGGGCACTGATATAAAGGAAATAAAATACCACACAAAAATCCAAAACAAAACTAAAAACATTTCAAATTAAACCTGGAAGACTAGAAGATTCCAACAGCAGATTTCTGTCCACTACTGAAACATTCCAAAATCCAAGCTTCAAAGGCGCCTAAATGTATCTTAAATGAAACTTTGTTTTTTTTTTTAAGAAAAAAAAAAAGAAAGCAAGCAGTGAACCTGGTTATAAATCCTGCAATATATTACATTTAAAAATATCCTAGTACAACAAAAACAAATTTTAAATGAAATTAAACAAACAAACAAACAAATAAAAACAGTAGCAGCAGAGGTTACCTGTCTGAGCACCTACATTTTCTTAGGAGGGGATCGTGTCTCACCAGCCATATAGCCCATAAACCTTCTCAAAAAGAGTGAGCCAGGAGAAAAATGTAACACAAGATTTGATTTCACAATGTCTCTACACTCCCCAGACCCCAAACTGGGGATTCACTGAATGAAGAGAATTTGTTTTTCCATTGTTTTCTTCTTGAGAAAAAGAGATGATTTTTAAAGTCAATTCTTTCAATGCCTTCGATACCTTCTCAAAAGTCTGATAAAGTGCTTGATGAAAGCCAAGTCTCTTGGTGGATTTTTCTAACGTTCCAGCATATTTTCTTATTGATAGCATATACAGAAAGATTTCAAAGTTCAGTGAAGGAAAAGCCAGCAGAAATGACCAATCAATTATTAGGCACCAAAAAAAAGAAAAAACTATTAAAAATTTTAAATGGAATAGTTCATGGGGGTGTGTGTGGCGGTGTGTGTGTGTGTATGTGTAGTCCAGTTTTCATCAGAGGTAACATAAAAACAATATCAGAAAGAATTACTTTTAAAATACAATTAAGAATTACAATTTTAACAATACACAATTTTACAATAGTTCAGATTTGGGCATGATAAGAATTACACATATTTGATAAATACATTTTTAGCTCTCATAATAGCAATGAAGATTATACAAAAGTTATTAAACAATATGAAAATATATTTAAGTTTCACTTATATATCTGGGGTGTTTCATCTGGGTTCTTCCAGAATGATTTGATCATATTCTTTACCTTAATTTTTGAGGGAGTTCAAGAAGATATTCATGTTTTTAAACGCTAAGATGATCATTCCTAACCTCTTTATTCTAACATGTGAGTGTATAAATCCAGAAATAGGTTGGTAAAGCTATGTTTTAATATAGTGTGATTGCAAAAAAGATTGATCAGTAGTGAATAAAACTAAAAGTGAAATAATCTCACATAATTCTTATATTTGGTTAGTTTGGTAAAATAGTTTTAAAGGCTATCTACATTTTTCCTGACACCTTATCCCACCCAGCAACAAACCCTGAGTTTTTCATCAAGTAGAGAGGGTGTTCTATTTATGTTTTAAAATTCATAAATCTATATACATGTGATATGTAAGTATTTAATGTATCATAATTTATGTGACAACCAGATGCTCTCTACACAATCATATGAATAACTTAATTAAGCACTTCTTTCTCCCTCATTTATTTCTCTATCCCAAATATGCATCCTCCTATGGTCATTCAGTGAAAGTACCACCAAGTATTTCTTTCTGTTAATGAGTCAGAGGTACTTATAGACATATGTAAGGCCCACAATAACCCTATGCAAATTCTTTTATATGAGATTAGAATATCTTAAAATAAATTAGAAAATCCTCTTATTATCATCTTTTTTCTGAGTTGAAATGAGACACTGCACAGATCAGAAGTACTATTCTATTTGCCAACAATCAACCTTTCACTCAATTTCAATATTATTTAATTCTATGGAAAAGAACAAATTTTATTACATTCCTTTTTAAAATGGGGGAAAAAACTGTACAAGCATGATCAAACCTCTGTTAGAGCTGGTTAATACTGATCTTTTATTATTGCCTTGAAGTCTCTCTAGTAGTGTCCGAGAAATTATGTTTAAGGTCCATCTGAAGGAAAAAAAGCACTGGAGAGGCAAGAAAGGACTCAGGTAAAAGCTTCAGAGGATTGTAGTGAGATGGAACTTGCTGTTTAAAAAAATTACGTTGAGTTCTGGAGCATCTCCATTTCTTAACACACCTTCCAAACCCATTATTCAAATAGATTTACCCATGTTTTAAAGGCTCGTGTTATATGCCATTTTGGGGCTTTTATAAATTCAGAAAATAAAGGAATATAAAGAGTGGACAGTATTGAAGGCTTCAGAGTTGGGCTATAAGAGACTTAATACTGCAAAATAAGTCTCCAGACAAAAATGTCCAGTCCACCCCACCCTAAAACCTATGTGTAATAGGAGAAAATGCACAGCCAGAAGCATAGAAAAGCATGTAGCCTTAAATAAATCATACACTGAACAGTCTAGAACCAAAGAAAAAAACCAAACAACATACATATACATTAAAAGGCCTTAGAAGCATCTATTCTCTTTAAGTCTTTAGTGAGTACCTCTACCCCAGTGTAGTTATTTCTGTTATTTAAAGTAAAAACTGTGTTTCCCCATCATGCTCCATTTTCTAGAATCTATCCTTTTTGATTGGTTGGTGTAAACAAAAAGCAAAACACATACACATGCATGCGTGCACACACACACACATATATATACTCCCTCCTAAAATGTGAAAAATGCAAATATATAATGCTGGTATTATAAAATCACTTCAGCTTTATACTTAAGAACTTATAGGCCCTTGATTTGCCCCCCAAAAATATTTTCCCTTGTCCTTATACTTTAAATGCCCAACCACCAAAAGAAAAAAGGAAAAAGGAAAAGGCTTTAAATGCACATGTTTCAAGTCAGTGTCTTGTTAACAAAAAGGTAGCACTTTCTTCACTTTGGCCATTGTTAAAGATGCAGGCATAGATCAGGGAATGTTAGACTAGCATGTATTAAAAAAAAATTGCAACATTAACAGAGCATGTATCTTTCAAAAAAGATTAAAACACTAACATATACAAGTCAATGCACATATTTTAAACTAGTGTAATTTTATCTACATTGGAGTAAATGTCATTTTGTGTACCAGACATTGCAATACTGTTCACTTCCCTTTCATCATACGAAAATGCCAATTCTGTCATTAAGAAACCTTTATTGGGTCATACTAATGTTGCCCTCCCACCCAAATTAAAGGAAAACCAAAAAACAGAAATAATAAATCCCAGTAAAAGAGTTCCTCAAGACTTCATAAACTATGAACATAAAGTTGCTAGTTAATATGGTAAAGGCAGAATTTTCAGATTTGTATGTAAAAATTCCTATAATTTAGGTAGATGTTTTCCTCTCATTACAAATCTCTGCAATGCGATGTGAAGTAACGCTACAACAAAATTTGTAGCAACTGTACAAAAGCAAAAGCAAGGGGCCATGAAGAAAAAGTTGTGTGTTCTTCATGACCTGAGAGCATACACATTGAGTAATTTTAAAGGGTTACAGAAGAGCCTGACATTTTTCTGTATCTCACCTCTTCTGCCATTCTATCTGTAGTATCTGTAAATGAAAGTCAGTAACATCTTAATAGCAGAGGTTGAGTCTATCTCCCCTTTCTTCTCTCCTAATTCTACTCAATTTTCTCTCATCTTCCTGAGTACCCTTCCATGAACAGCATTGCAAGTTGGTTTAAAAAAAAAGAAAGAAAGAAAGAAAAAAAAGAAGAAAAAGAAAGTGAGTTTTACAAGGTTTTGTTGGTTAATTATTTACCGGTGGAGTCACTCCACCAGGAGTTTGATTTCATTGGCTATCAGCTGGTTCATGTTGAATAGGCCCCCTGGGAGCTTGGTGAGTAGCTCTCGCTCCGTGCTTTCAGGGTCGCTGTCAACAGAGCTGGAACTTGCGCTCATGTTGTCGACAGCAGTGCTGGCTGGGGGACCCAGCTCCGGCTCACTAGTCTCACTGGCCGTGGACACCACGGAGAGCAGGGACATACGCCGGGTGAGCCGGCCAGAGGGCAGGAGGGAGGCGGCATAGTCCGCTATGATACCAGCTACATCTAGATTACAAGCCTTATCAAAGGCGATGAAACCTACATTTGCATTGGCCTCGCAGACACAGAAGGAGCCGTCATCTTTCATCAATAGGTCAATGCCACACACATCCATCCCCAGGATATTAGACACCTGGATAGCTAGCTGCTTCCCTTGTTCACTCAAGGAGCACATCATCCCCACACCACCTGGCAAAAAAGAAACAACATAAGTTACCAAAATGATACATTTTTAGAGTAAAACTAAAACTTGCCTCTAATGCTGATTGTCTTTTAAATTAGCAGTGATAACAAATGTGCCATTCTAGTGTAAAACTGTGACTTCCGAAATCTGTTTCCTTCATTAGAGAATCCCTGTCCAATTCAAAGAAATAACTTAGTATTTTTTCAATATGCTTTTTCTGAAGATGGCATAAACTTTCACAGAAACTTATTTTACTTGGAATAATATGGGTCAAGGTAATATTCTTAAGACCTCATATTTCTATGAAGGCAGAGGAGAGTAGAAAACTGAGAGTATCAGGGAAAACTGTTACCTTCTCAAATAATAGGAGGAAATAGTGTCTGATTTAAGCATATGGAAAGAAAAAATTAACCACTAATGGAATGTAAAACTGCGGATGAGCATCCAGATTGACTGAGTTTGGGAACCGGGGTGGAAATGGAATTAATGGTACCTTACAAAACAGCAAACACAAAATAAAACTGGAATAAAGGAATAACATGAATTGTATTGGCAATTACACTAAAGACAAACTGAAATTTCCCATGGAAAAGGTGGAAACTGGTCAGATTGGTATGAAAGACGAAGTTTATCTATATACTGTACCAAACAAAAAAATTTCTGAAAACTAAAGGGATGGGCAAAGAGATAAGGGACAAAGGCAAAAACAAACTTCACTTCATAGCTTTATACCTCTTGAATATAGTATATACCCACATACCCATTTTTCCTTTACTGACAATAAACAATCACGTGTTTGCCCAAACCAAACAAAGGGCGCCTGAGTGGCTCAGATGGTTAAGCGTCTGCCTTCGGCTCAGGTCATGATCCCAAAGTCCTGGGATCAAGTCCCGCATCGGGCTCCCTGCTTCTCTCTCTCTCTCTCTCATGAATAAATAAATAAAATCTTTAAAAAAAAGAGAGAGAGAGAGAGAAAGAGAGAGCATGTTAAGTGGGGGGTTGGGACAGATGGAGGGAGAGAATGAATCCCAAGTAGGCTCCAAGCTCAGCTCAGCGTGAGATCTCAAAACCCTGAGATCATGACCTGAGCCAAAATCAAGAGTCAGACGCTCAGGGCGCCTGGGTGGCTCAGTTGGTTAAGCGACTGCCTTCAGCTCAGGTCATGGTCCTGGCTGGAGTCCCGGGATCGAGTCCCGCATTGGGCTCCCTGCTCGGCAGGGAATCTGCTTCTCCCTCTGACCCTCCTCCCCTGTCTCATAAATAAATAAAATCTAAAAAAAAAAAGAGTCAGACACTCAGCCAACAGAGCGGAGGTGTCCCAACAAATTATAAACACTTATAAAACACTTTTTACAGGCAACATTCCCTGACAATAACCCAAGAAGATTAGAAATTAGGAATTAATGATTTAAGTAACCAAAAGGTTATTAAGGACTTAGAAACTGATCCCCTAAATTAAAGGAAAATAAATACCATCTGTAAAAACACTTCATACTAAAACTTATTTTGAAATTAGAAAGAAACTAAGTACTCTAAAAAAAAGAAACTAAGAAGAAATTAAGAGAGACTTAATAAAGAAAAAAAGTTGAATGACTAGAAAAGAAAAAATAGAGGAGAAAAAAAATCCAAGTGCTACTTTGACAAAATTATGAATGATATCAAAGAAAGAACTGCAGACAAAAGAAGAGATTCAAATAAACATAAGCAATCATCTCATGAAACTGAAGACTGAGGCCTGCCTGAAACCTAAAACAAATGGCTGATTTATTTTTTTTTTTTAAAGATTTTACTTATTTGACAGAGAGAGAGACCGCGAGAGCAGGAACAAAAAAGCAGGGGGAGTGGGAGAGGGAGAAGCAGGCTCCCGGCCGAGCAGGGAGACCGATGTGGGACTTGATCCTAGGACCCCAGGATCATGACCTGAGCTGAAGGCAGATACGTAACAACTGAGCCACCCAGGCGCCCCACAAATGGCTGATTTCTAAACAAATGAGAAATCATCATTCATCCAAGAAGAAGGAAATTGTATTAAACAGGCCAACTATTATTACAGAAGAGACTGGAAAGGTGATAAAAGAGCTACTTCTACAAAAAGAATCAGGACAGGGTGCCTGGGTGGCTCAGTTGGTTAAGCGACTGCCTTCGGCTCAGGTCATGATCCCGGAGTCCTGGGATCGAGTCCCGCATCCGGCTCCCTGCTCGGCAGGGAGTCTGCTTCTCCCTCTGACCCTCCTCCCTCTCATGCTCTCTGTATCTCATTCTCTCTGTCTCAAATAAATAAATAAAATCTTTAAAAAAAAAAAAAAAAAGAATCAGGACAGGATGGTTTCAAAGTGGAGTTTTCTTTAGCTATCCTTTATTCCGATGTTAACTTTACCTGTAGAATGCCCTAGGAAAAGACTGAAAATTTCCCAATACACTGAATAAAAACCAATGTTACATAACCTTGATCAAGTCATTTTAAAAAGTAACATTATAGACCAATCTTTAATTATTAAAATAGATGTAACTATTTTACATGAAATACTAAAGGAATACCAATTTACAAGTATGCTAATACCTATTTAAAGGTTTATTCTAGAAATGCAAGGGTAGTTCAAAAACTGTTTTAAATCTAAAATTTATCAACATAATCCATTACACAAAGAAATTAAAGGTGGAAAACACACTAATGATCTTATCAATACAAGAATTCCAAAAGACACTGGATAAAATTAGACAATCATTCCTACTTAAAAACTCTAGTAGAACAGTTACTTAAGTATTCTAAATAGCAAATTAAATCTATTTCAATGAAAATCAGAAACTTAGGAGCACCTGGGTGGCTCAGTCATTAAGCGTCTGCCTTCGGCTCAGGTCACGATCCCAGGATTCTGGGATCGAGCCCCGCACTGGGCTCCCTGCTCCATGGGAAGCCTGCTTCCCCCTCTCCCACTCCCCCTGCTTGTGTTCCCTCTCTTGCTGTGTCTGTCAAATAAATAAATAAAATCTTAAAAAAAAGAAAATCAGAAACTTAGATACTTACAATCATTACTTAACACTGTACCAGAGGTTCTAAAGCGGTGGTTCTCAACAGGGGAGAATTTAGAAACTGAATGGTGGCATTTTGGGCTGTTCAATTGAGATTAGAGGAGGAGGGCTCTATAGCCGACATTTAGTGGTTATTGGTCAGAAATGTTAAACAAAAAAGATGACAAATATAATAAAAAGCAATTCATATACAAGTACATGTAAATTACCAATAAGCTATGAAAAGATACTCCCATCATTAACAGGGAAATAAAATTAAAGTTAACAGTGAGATAGCATTTTGACTCCCATTAGATGGGCAAAAACTTAAGATAAAAAAAGTAACAGTGCTTGTGAGGCAGAGATGAAAAAAGGGTATTTTAATATGTCAGACGTAAAAATACACTGATAGCCTTCTGGTAAATTACTCTGGCCACATCTATAAAAATTAAAAATATTTTGACCCAGCAATACCAATCTTGAGACTCCTCAACACAAAAGTACCAGTATGTAAAAGCATTATTCACAAAGATATGTATTTAAAGTAACATGCTCACAGTGGCGAAAAACTGAAAATAAATGCAAATCAAAGGGACAGATGTATATATAGTAGGGGAAAGGAGAGTAGAAGAGGTAAGGAAAATGGGGGGGGATGAAAAGGATGACATTTAAATGATTTTATAAAATTATTTAAAATATTTTAAAGTCGACCAAAACCTATTCATTATGGAAAAACCAAAAGTCTCTGCAAAAATAGCTTGAAAGCTGATTTCCAGTACTAACCATAATTATCTAACCTTTAGTTAACTATCCATCAGATGTGTCTAGGTAATTTCACATAACTGAGATCATAATATAGTTAATAAACATTAAGAAGAGTACAGAGGCACATAGCTTAACAGTTTTTTAAAAAGGCTATTTTCATGTCATTTCCTTGAAAATCTAAATGGTATCTGCATAGCTTCCATGTAATTTTTCCAATTTTGGAAATCAACATATTCAAAGAGTGGTTAAGAGGACAACTCTGCAGCCAAATAATACATTGGCATTCTGGCTCCACGATTATTAGATCTGTATCTTGAGCAAGTTACTTAACTGTTCTGGGCCTTCCTCATCTCTAAAATGGGAATACTAACAATATCTAGCAATATCTAAAGAAGTTAATAGTCATTAAGCACTTACTACAGTACCAAAACTGAAGAGATATAGTTACCTTTACTGTAAATACTGAATGTAAGAGAATATTCATATAAAAAAGGCCTCTAAACAACTTGCTGCCAGAGGGGAGGGGGTAGGGGAGATGGGTAAAATAGGTGAAAGGGATTAAGAGGTACAAACTTCCAGTTATAAAATAAAGAAGTCATGGGGGTGCCTGGGTGGTGCAGTCCTTAAGCACCTGACTGGTTTCCGCTCAGGTGGTGATCTCGGGTTCATGAGATTGAGCGCTGCCTTGGGGCTCTCCCTTCCTCCCTTCCTCTTCCCCACCCGCCCTCCCCTGCAAGCATGTGTAAATCTTTTTAAAAACTAAATGAATAAATAGGTCATAAGATGAAAGGTATAGATGAAGGGAATATAGTCAGTAACACTGCAATAATGTTATACGGTGACTACTATGCTTGCTGTAGTGAACATCGAGTAATTCACAGAATTATCAAATCACTGTGTTGTACACCTGAAACTAGTATGTCCACTACACTGCAATGATAAGTATTTTTAAAATGTGAGATTACACACACAAAGGAATATTTTTTAGCCATAAAAAAAAAAAAAAAGAAATCCTACCATTTGTAGCATGGATATATATTGAGGGCATTATACTAAGTGAAATAAGTCACAGAAAGGGAAATACTGTATGATTATATGTGGAATTAAAAAAAAAAGCTCACAGAGAACAGATTGGTGGTTGCCAGAGGGGGGTAGGGGGGAGGAGGCAGGGGAAATGGGTGAAGGTGATCAATGGGTATGAGCTGCCAGTTATAAGATGACTAACTTCTGGGGATATAATGTATAGACTGATGATTATTGTTAACAATACTATATTACATATTTGAAAGTTGCTGAGAGGTTTTTTTTTTTTTAAGATTTATTTTTATTTCAAAAAGAGTGAGAGAATCAGACACTTAACCGACTAAGACCAGATTTTTTTAAAGTTCTCACCACACACACACTCCAGTAATAAATGAAGCAATGGATGCATTAACTAATCTTATCGGGGTAATCATTTTGCAATATATAGATATATAAAATCACTATGTTGTACATTTCAAACTACACAATGTTATATGCCAATTATATCTCAATAAAGATAGAAAAATAAATATCTGGATTACCAAAAATGGGGGGCCTCCCTGGGGATAGAATAATGAGGGCATTCAATTTTGAAGAATAAGGTAGAGGTGCTCTTGCTCTATCAGATATTTAGGCATACTAGAGGACTTAAGATTGATAATCATATAGGGAATGAAGAGTATATAAAACAGACCAGAGGACCCTGAAACAGAAGGAAAATAGCATTACAAATCAGTAATGAACAGGCTATTCAATAAATAGTGCTGGGAAAACCAGTTGTTAACTCATTTGGAAAAAAGAAAATGGAATCCCTATCTTACACTGAACAACAAAATCAATTTCAGGTAGCTTAACAACCTAAACACGGTAAGTGAAACTTCAAAAACTTTTAGAGGACTATATACAAGAGTAGAACACAACCACAGGGTGAAAAAGAATTTCTTCAATAAAAAATAAAGAATGTAAAGAAAACCATGAATATGCTTGACACTAAAACTGAAAACTTCTGTTCATTAAAATATATAAACCAAAAAGATGAGGGAGCCTGGGTGGCTCAGTCGGTTAAGCAGCTGCTTTCGGCTCAGGTCATGATCTCAGGGTCCTGGGATGGAGCCCCACTTCGGGCTCCCTGCTCAGCAGGGAGAGTATGTGTCTCCCTTTCCCTCTGCCTCTCCTCTCTCTCTCTCTCAAATAAATAAATAAAATCTTTGGAGAAAAAAAAAGATGAGGTATCATAAGCTGGGATGAAAACTGCATTTACAATTCATGTAAATGAAGGATTTGAAATCAGATTATATACAGGACTCTTTTTCAAGTCATGTTAAAAAAAAGAAAAAAAAAAATTCCAATAAAAAAGGAGGCAAAGGACCTCAACAGGCAATTCACCGAAGATAGATGAAGAGGGTCTGAGGTACAAATTAAAGTAACATGATATAATGTCACACCAGTCTGACAAAATGTTTAAAGTCTATCAATATCACAAGTAGGTAAGAAGGTGGTACTACAAGAAAGAAACATTATATAATAACTTTGGACACTCATTTGGTAATATCTAGTAAAGGTGAAGTTGTATAATTCACTAGGATACAGAAATCCACTTCTGAGTGAATGGGCTAACCTACAAACACAATTGGCCCTGTATCTAAGGACACAAAAAAATTTTCATAGCAACAGCGCTTGTAAAAGGCCCAAATTGGAAGCAGTCAACAGGTAAATTTATGCAGCAGGGAAAATTAATCAACTACTGCTACAATGTTGACATCGATGAGTCTCAAAAATGATGCCAAGTGAAAAAAAAAGAAAGTTATAAATCATTTATATAAAGTTTTATGACACACAAAACAATACCTTGTTTAGGAAGACCGAAGAACTGAAAGTACTTTTAAGGTAAAAAGAAACATCAAGTTCAGAACTTGGGGAGAAGAGGGAGAAATGACCAGGGAGGGGAGTAAACAGAGAATGTAATTAACTTATTTCTCAAGCCAGGTAATGGTTACAAACGATTATATTATCCTTCATACTTTCCTGTAAGCCTCAGTTACTTCAAAATTTAAAAAGTATCACTTCTTAATATAAAATTAACTTACCTTTTTAGTTTCTTTGCTTAAAGTATAAAAAGTAATTGTTAATTAAGTCTCACGGTAGAAAAGTAAGAAGGTAAAGGTGTTCCAGAAATGAAAAAATGCTATTCAACTCTGCAGCAGCTAATAAGCATAATATGACGGGATGGAAAATGTAAAATGAGATATGAAGAACTAATGCCAGGAGGCAGAAATTATTTTTCAAGAGTACAAAAGAGGCTTTATATCACTATTAGCTTTTAAATTCCCTGTGCTCCTATTCTATGCACTATGCTGAATTTCACATTTATCAATAGTTTTTTACAGTTTACTACATAAATTTATATTCCCAGCAAACTATTATTGATTTTTGCGTATATTTAAATTTTATATAAATGGAATCATACTATATGTATTCTCTTCTGTGACTTTCATTTCTTCTCTCAACATTATGTTTCTGAGATCTGCCCCTGAGGCTGTAATCTCAGAGGTAAGTAGGGGTCAAATCATGCAGGGCCTGTTAGTCTACTGTAAGACCAATATAGACTACTGTACTTTGAATGAAGCAAGGAACTACTGGAGGATTTTAAACAAAGTCTGACTTGATTTGACTTGTATTTTAAAAAGATCTATCACATCACTGCTGTGTTAGAAACAGACTGTAGGACAATAAGGACGGAATCAAGAGGACCAATTAGGGGCGACTACAAGTAATCCAAATAAGGTAAGACAATATTAATGGCAGAGATAATGAGAAATTGTCAGATTTGGATACATTTTGAGAGTAGAAATAAAGAAATCAGAATCTGACAGTTCTTAGTCAATGACTAAGTATTTTGGTCTAAATTGGAGAGACAGAGTTGCCATTAAATGATAAGGAGAACGGGGGGTAAAATACACTGGGAGGGGGAGTTTTATCAGGAGTTCACTTTTGGACAGGATTAAAATGTCTGTTAGACAACTACTGGTAGATACTGAGTAGACAGTTATTTATATGTACTTGGAGTTCAGGAAGAAAGCCTAAGGTAGAGATATAAATTTGAAAATAACAACACAGATAGTATTTAGAGCCACAACCAGATCAGATGACTAAGATGAAATACACAGAAAAGAAAAAACTCTAAGGCACTTCAACAATAAGAGATCAAAAAATACACATTAAAGTAAATCAAAAGCAGTAATCTTGTTTGGACCAATGGGTAAAACAGGTTAGGACCCAGCTTGAGTGAACTCCAATTACACACAAAATAAGTATTATCACCAAAGATGGAATTTTTAACTCTGGTCAGACATTTCATACAAGTGTGAATTGGGTTACAAATTGAGCATGGGTAAAAGCAAATTTATGTTTCAGAGAAATCCAATTTTATTACTAGAAAAACAACTCAAAAGTACATTATATTCATTATAAGTCTATTGATCATAGTTACAAGTGAAAGATAATGTTTTTCAACTTACTAAGTAAAAAGACCTGCAGTTATATATGAGTACTCACTAGACAAGCTATAATATTATATATACTAGAAAGACACCTGCATTGTTTTTACCTAGTGAGCAGTTGCTCTGCATCCTTCCATCTGTTGAACAACGTAACATGGTGCCAACCACACGGCCTCCCACAACAATGACACGCACATCCCGTCCATGAGATTCCTTAATATACTTCTGGAACAGGTATGGAGCTTCATGGCGAATAAGATGGCTTAGATCAGCCAAATGGTGCTTATCTCGAGCCAAGAAAACCGCTTTGCCTGTGGTTGAAAAAGAATACAAAATATATGTAAGTCAAACTCTGAGCAGTTGATATGTATCACCTGCATCTTCTTGGGTCTCAACCTGCTCTTTCAGGATCTATTACTTTTTAACCAAAGTAACAGTTATGGTAATGAGTAAACAATGCAAAAATGTGTATAAAGTTAATACTCTCCTACCACTCCCTTAATTCCTACATTAATCTAGAATTTATTTCGGTATATGTCATGAAGTAGGGGTCTAAGATTTGTACTCCTCCAGGTGAGCCAATAATGCCAGCCTCATTTATTAGCAAAACATTTTCCTCTGAGTAAAAACAAGTCCTACATATTAATATACAATATATATAACACTTGCATAGAATAAAATAGTATGTTACTACATACCTAGTTTTATTTCTGAGTTCACTAGACAATTCCATTACTGTATTTGTCAATTTCTATGATAAAACAAGTGGTTGCTTTTAAAGCATGGGTATGGGGCGCCTGGGTGGCTAAGTTGGTTAAGCATCTACCTTCAGCACAGGTCATGATCCTGGAGTCCTAGGATCCAGCCTGAATCAGACTCCCTGCTCAAAGGGAGACTTTCTCCCTCTCCCTCTGCCCCAATGCCCGCCTGTGATCGATCTCTCTCTCAAATAAATAAATAAATAAATAAATAAATAAATAAATAAATAAATAAATAAAATCCTTTAAAGACAGTAAAATAAAATGGGTACAAATCCTTTGACATTCTTCCCACTGAGAAGAGGGGGAATCTTTGTCCCTTCCCTTTGAATCAAGGAGGGGCTGTGATTGCTTCGAACAATGGAACACAGCAGAAGCTTTTCTGTATGACTTCTGAGGCTAATTCAGAAAAGATCATGTCACTTCTGTGTTCACTGGAGCCTCTCTGTGGAGCCCTAAGACTTCTTGGCTGCCATACTGGAGACCTAATGATAAACAATACATTCGACAGCCCCAGCTGAACCCCGATCCAACTATCTCTGTCAAGGCATCAAGCTTTATGAAGTACTTGGATCCATGAAAATTTTGAAAATGAAATCCTTACTATTCTATAGCTTCATAGCTTTGCTTTATATATTTAAGTCTTCAAACTATATAAATTGGGACAGGGATCACTGGAGTTAGTGATCCAAGGTCCTTGCATTGTTAAAGAGAAAGATAAAGATATAATTTGAAGGTTGGTCTAAATTAAATATGCATCTTAAAATCTCCAGGACAACCACTAAATGAACAGAAATAGCTTCTAGGGGCACCTGGGTGGCTAAGATGGTTAAGCGTCTGCCTTCGGCTCGGGACATGATCCCAGGGTCCTCGGATCGAGCCCCACATCGGGCTCCTGGCTCAGCAGGGAGCCTGTTTCTCCCTCTTCCTCTGCCCCTCTCTATCTCTGTGTCACAAATGAATAAATAAAAAATCTTAAAAAAAAGAAATAGCTTCTAGCCAAAGTGAACAACTCACAGTAGACCTCCATAAGTTTGAAGTACCATGTACCAACAATTTCCTTCTATTCTCCCAAAGTCCTTTCAAAAGCTATTCATTTCAATTGTTAAGACTACTGTCTAGTCAATAACCATAAGGAAATATAAAGAAAATAATAGCAATGATCAGATTAAGAAAAATTTATTTTGTATAATCACCCTTATTAATTCTCAAGAGTAATCTCAAAATGATGTACCATAGTAACAATTCGTACACACCTCTATGACCTCGAGTATTCTTCACTACCATTGGAAACTCCAGTACTTCTGCTTCATCAATCATTTTAGCAAAATTTTCATGACCGCCTGGTTTGAGCAAAAAAGAAATTAAAAACAGTAACACAGGTGTTATGTGGTAAGTTTTATCTATACTAAAGTCAGCAACACAGAGGAGGTAGAAGGTTAAGAACCTGGTGGCTAAATTTTGTTTTTCTTAAAGAAAGTAATTAAAAGTCGAGGGGTGCCTGTAGCACCCGGGTGGCTCAGTCAGCTGAGCATCTACCTTCAGCTCAGGACATGATCCCGGGGCCCTGGGATCAAGCCCCACATGGGGCTCCCTGCTCAGTTGGGAGTCTGCTTCTCCCTCTCCCCGCTGCTCATGTCCTCTCTCACACACTAATAAATGAACAGTATCTTTAAAAAAAAAAAAAAAAAAAAAAAAAAAAAAGGTTGAAGGGTGCCTGGGTGGCTCAGGCAGTTAAGCATCCAACCCTTAATCTCAGGTCAGGTCTTGATCTCATGATCTCACGGTCATGAGTTCAAGCCCCATGCACAGCATGGAGCCTACTTTAAAAAGCTGTTAAGTACAGTTAAATACCAGTTTGAAACAACCCCTGTTAAAATGGATGAAAGCTATCTTAAACTACAAATATTCTAGTATCTAACTTAAAGAAATTAAGTATCTTTCAGCTCACTTTCCTAATTCTATACGATATTTTATATTTTTATCCCTTATTCCTCTGCTACACAAAATAACAGAAGCATCAAGATCTACTTCAGTGTACTTATTGCCCGGTTTAGAATAAGAAAAGGAAGAATGAGTCTGTTTAGAAGACTCATCCAAGGTTGATGCCACGTGTTCTCTCCCTCTCACGAAACATACAAATTAATTTTTATCTTCATTATAATCAGCGTTCTTTCTACACTGAGCCACCTAGTACCCATGAGTTAAGTTTTATTCTTTCCTGTTTTTACTGCCTAAGAACAAATGATACAGTAGTAAGATTAGAGCAAAAATGAACTTACATTTACAAAAATGTAAAAAATCAGCATGGTGATAAAAAAAAAATTAAACCAGGAAAAAGTTCGTTAATCAAATGCAGTATCACACATTTACAGCTTAGAGAAATTAAGATGATTCAGTCCCCTAATTTTAAACCTTCAACATGAGAGTATAGGTAACATTTGTTAATTTGTTTAACTCTTTTCTCCTTTCCACTCTCTTGAAATCCAAAGTGTAAACCCATAATATAAGCTAGAATATCCCAAAAGCATCTGACAGAATTCTCAAACATACGGTCTCTTCTTATGCAATTGCTAAAAACAGCAACTGTATCCACACATGCCATACAGACTTGGGGAGCTCCTTTTAAGTTGGGGGGCGCCTGGGTGACTCAGTCGTTAAGCATCTGCCTTCAGCTCAGGTCATGATTCCAGGGTCCTGGGATCGAGCCCTGCATTGGGCTCCCTGCTCAGCAGGAAGCCTGCTTCGCTTCTCCCTCTCCCGGAACTCCCCCTGCTTGTGTTCCCTCTCTTGCTGTGTCTCTGTCAAATAAATAAATAAAATCTTAAAAAAAATTTAGGTTGGGGCACCTGAGTGATTCAAGTCAGTTAAACGTCCGACTCTTCATTTTGGCTCAGGTCATGATCTCAGGGTCATGAGACTTGAGCCCTGTTACGGGCTCCACACTCAGTGCAGAGTTTGCTTGTCCCTTTCCCTCTAATCCTCCCCACACGTGCGGGTGTGCGTGCGTTCTGTCTCTCTCTCATAAATAAATAAATCGTTTATATATATATATAAAAAAAGCCTCATTAACTCTCCAAAAACACTACTGAACATTTATTTGAGGAATTGTCTTTATGGAAAATTGTAATGATTTATAGTAAGTTTGATCCTTTCCAAACAAAAGAACTGGACAGGCAGGAAATATACTAACACAATATTACTTACGACAGTGCTACTCAAAAGCGTTGTCCGGTAACCTGTGCCTGTTTGCAACTTCTCTGATACTGATATGTGACCCGATAAATATAAAAAGAGTAGCACTGAAAGCTTTTATAGCAATCTTGCATTGCTCAGACATTTTTATCATATTTTATAAGAGTACTGATCCACAGCATGTTGGTCTTTTAAAAAAAAATGATCCTTTACCTTGATCCTTTACCTTTACCATAGATAGTTTTGGAAGCAATGGTTTTCAAGTATACCTAGGATAGTGTCATTTTCTTAAAAATATGAAAAATTTATTAAGAATTACCATGAAAATGCTGGTAAGGATAATCAGACATTAAACAGAGATGTCACCAAATTGTATTATCTTTTACCATGTCATTGGCAAACTAAGGCTTTTAAGACAGATTTGGTCCAGTGTCTTTTTTTATAATAAAGTTTTATTGGAACACTGCCATACTCATTTAAGTGTGGCCTATGGCAGCTTTCACACTACAACAGCATTACTGAGGGTCACAAGAGAGGACTGATGACCCAGAAAGTGCAAAATATTTACTATTTGGCCCTTAATAAAAAGTTTGCTAAATCTACTCTACCAGTATCATGGAATTAAATCTTAACACAGATTTATAATTCTCGTGCCTAGTTTGTTAAAACTGAAAGGTTTTTTTTTTAAGATTTTATTTATTTGACAGAGAGAGACACAGCGAGAGAGGGAACACAAGCAGGGGGAGTGGGAGAGGGAGAAGCAGGCTTCCTGCCGAGCAGGGAGCCCAATGTCGGGCTCAATCCCAGGACCCTGGGATCATGACCTGAGTCAAAGGCAGACGCTTAACGACTAAGCCACCCAGGTGCCCCAAAACTGAAAGTTATTTCTATAAAAAGTTCCTTCATGTATCACATAACCCTATTAATTCAGTATGGCTTTCAAAACTATAAGTGCTGTAAAACTTAGGCTATAAATTCTTATTAATGAACTTACCGTAAGAGAAAGTATCTGGTAGAGGAACACCATGGCCAGCCAACTCTTGAAAAGTCCAAAACTTATTAACACAGTTCAGGATGGCTTGAGGTCGGTTCATCAACCGGCATCCCATCTTCTCTAAATGGCGCAAAACAGTGATGTCACTATCACTTTGCACCCAAGGGGTTGGTACTCTCACTACCACCACTTGGGGATAGGCAGTAATTAGTTCTCCATTGATCCGTAGACCTGAAATATATAGGAATGAAGCCAAAACCATTAAAAGGGAATATACCTATATATATATATATACACACACACACATATATATATATACATACACACACTTTATATTGGGTCACGAAACTAAAAGTACAATACAATTTTGTTAAGGTTTCACTGGAAGGAGACATTCCTTATATTCCTTTACAAGAAAAAAAGAAAATTTAATGAGAAAAATTTCTGCAGTGGTTAAATTATGGTATGTGTCAATAAAATGAAATACCAGAAAGCCTTAAAAAAAAAAAAATGTCACGGGGCACCTGGCTGGCTCAGTCATTAGAGCCTGTGACTCTTGATCTCAGGGTTGTAGGTCCCAGCCACATGCTGGGTCTAGAAATTCCTTAAAAATAAAATCTTAAGGGCGCCTGGGTGGCTCAGTCGTTATGCATCTGCCTTCGGCTCAGGTCATGATCCCAGGGTCCTGGGATCGAGTCCCACATTGGGCTCCCTGCTCAGCAGGAAGCCTGCTTCTCTGTCTCCCATTCCCCCTGCTTGTGTTCCTGCTCTCCCTGTCTCGCTCTCTGTCAAATAAATAAATAAAATAAATAAATTAAAAAAAAACAACCAAAAGCAAAGCAGATGTATGGAATTGTTGAAGCACTACACTGTACACCTGAAATTAACATAACACTGTATGCTAACTATATTAAATTTAATTTAATGGAATTAAATTCTGTATTAATTATATTTTTATGTATTCATTTTAGATAAAGCAAGAAATAAGGAAGTTGCCATCTTTTATGGTTTTTCTCATATGATTTTACGCCTAGGTGTTGCATTTTTTCAACACCTGCTAAAATTTATTCTTTAAAAAAAAAAAAAAAATCCAAAAACAGGGGCACCCAGGAGGCTTATTGGGGACCACATGCAACGCTTGATCTCGAGGTTATAAGTTTGAGCCACAACTTGGGTGTAGAGATTACTTAAAAATTTTAAAAGTCTTTTAAAAAAAACCTGTTTACATTAAAAAATAGTATGCTTGTTTTAAAACATTCAAATACAAAAATATATGATGTATTCAGCTCCCATCCAATATCCTAGGTACTCAGTGTTTATAGTGTATTTTCCCCACTGCTAAGTATACAAAAATATTTAGATTATTTTTAGAAAAATTATAGATATTTTACGTTACTTTCTCTCATCACTTAAAATTACACCAGAGACATCTTTCTCTGTCAGTACATATAACGTTTCATTTCCTTCTCTTTTTAGTGGAATTTAACTGGACTTATATCTTATATGAGATATACCATATGACCAATACCTTACTCATAGACATTCATTTACTTAATATTAAGCTATTACTATGTGTCAGATTATTTTGTAAAGATTAGAAATAGATTGGTAAATAAGGCAGATAAGGTCCTTATTCTTAGAAGAATCCATTCTAGTGGGAGAGACACTTTTAAACGTGGAAGTTCTGATATAGGAGAGAGAAGTGGGTTATCACCTGAGTTAGGGTATAAGACTTAGTTATGTGTATGTTTAAAGAGGAAGGAAACTTCACATTTAAGGGAGTTGAAGTCACAGAACAAAAAAGCAGTAAGTAAGTGGTTCAACTACAATATTTACTAACAGAATGTAAAAGATAAGGTTGGTCATTTAAGCTGTCAAACATGAAAAGCCACAAGTTTTTATTAAGATATAACTGCCATATAACACTGTATTAGTTTTAGGTGTACAACATAATGCTTTAATATATGAAATACATTGGGAGATGATCACTACAATAAATTTACTGAACATCTATCACTCTCTTAGCAACATTTATATATACAATATAGGAGTACCTGCATGACTTAGTCAGTTGAGCAACTAACTCTTAATTTCAGCTCAGGTCATAATCCCAGGGTTGTGAGACTGAGCCGTGTCAGAGTCTGCACTGGGTGTAGAGCCTGCTTAATATTCTCTATCCCCCTTGGGCCCCCTCCCCATCCCTTCTCTCTTTAAAAGAGAAATATACACTACAGTATTGTCAGTCATAGTCACCACGCTGAACATTACATCCCTAGGATTTATTTATAACTTGGAAGTCTGTACTGTTTGACCACCATTTCCCATTTCCTCCACCCCACTACCCACCTCTGACAACCACCAAACTGTTTTCTGTACCTATGAGTTCGGCTTTTTTTTGATTCCACATATAAGATCATACAGCATCTGCCTTTCCTGTCTGACTTACTTCTCTTAGCATAATACCTGCAAGGTCCCTCCATATTGTCACAAATGGCAGAACTTCCTTCTTTTCAATGGATGAATAATATTTAAATATATGTACATATGTATCACATTTTCTTTATTCATCTGTCAATGGACACTTAGGTTATTCCTATGTCTTAGCTATCATAAATAATAAAGCACTGAACATGGGGCATGCAGATACATCTTTGAGATAGTGGTTTTGTTTCATTCAGGTAAATACTTAGACCTGGAATTGCTGGATCCACAAATTCTAAGCTAAAGAGTTTATATTTGTTCTGAGTAAGGGAACTCAGACTGTGTGCTGCATACTGCCTGTGATACTTCACACTATCTCCATCTTTTAATCCTTCTCTATATGGCAGGATCTGGAAGCATTTCCCACACTCCCTTACCAGCAGGATTCGATTTTGAAAATCTACCACCAAGACAGAATTACACAAAAATTTAAAGGTCAAAGAGAAGTAGAAGTCACTATTCTCCAGGGGCAGCTGCACATAGGTATGTAGTCATTGGGAGATGTGAGGTTTTGCCAGTGGCTTCAGGGATTCCCATAATCGTTCATGGTGCGGCTACAGGTATCTTGAGATCAGCACCATACAGTTGTCTGCAATCCCACACTTTGACATTTAAAAAAAAATGTATTTTATTTATTTGAGAGAGAAGGGGGGGAGGAGCATACAGAGAGGGACAAGCAAAGCAGACACCGTGATAAGCATGGAGCCTGACATGGGGCTTGATCTCATGACCCCGAGATTATGACCCGAGCCGAAATCAAGAGTCAGAGGCTTAAGTGACTGAGCCACCCAGGCGCCCCTGCCCTTTCTCAATTCTTAGGCTTTTTAGTGACTTGCCTCAATCGGCAAATGTAAAAAGCATTTTTTTTAAGACAGAAGAAATTTATTGACCAGATTGGGAGTTACAAGTTTTTAAACTAAGACATGAAGAATGAGAAGTTAAAAAAGCAAAGCCATTTTAGGGCAGAAGATGCTGAATTTGGATATAAAAGATTTCAGTGATAACATGAGGACATCAAAGTGTAACTATTCTGTAATAGTAGAAGTATGGGTTGAAACTATACATATATGTGTACATAATTCATATTGGTATTGTGGAGTGTGTGTACATGTGTGCATATTTACTTGTCTGTTTACTGGAATTTGCCCAAGACATAATAGCTAAGGAAACAGCGATATATAGGCTGAAAAAAAAAACCTGAAAAAATGAAGAAACCTAAGACCAAGATTTGATGGATATCAATCAGAGACAGCGAAAGGAACTAAAAACCTGAGGGGGAAAAAATCAGCCAAAACACTAGGAAAATCTACTTTTAAGTAGTATTGTGAAAAATGAGAAAGGTCAGCATAATCAGGAGAGAATGATCAAATTCACTAAATAAAACAGAAGAAATAGGAAGGATGAGTGTTAAGAAGTCTGAGTGATCAGAAAAGGATACTGTCAATTGCCAAGAGAAAAATTCAACCATCATTATAGTTTCATCTCATTTCCCTAAACTGCACTTTTAAGAAATGTGATAAAATTGGGGCACCTGGGTGGCACAGTTCATTAATCAGCCAACTCTTGGGTTTGGGCTCAGGTCGTGATCTCAGGGTCATTAAGACCAAGCCCCACGTCAGGCTCCACGCTTAGCACAGAGTCTGCTTAGTACTCGCTCTCCCTTCCCCTTGTGCATTCTCTCTCTCAAAATACACATAAATCTTAAGAAAGAAAGCAATGGAAATGTTCCACGCTTAGTCCACCCATCTGTTGCCACCAGAAATTGGGAGTATGGGAGTACTTTACCCAAAGTGCATATCTGCATACTACACTATATGGGTATTATTGATGAAAAGAAATTCAATACCTCTTGTATCAGAAACAAACACTTCTTTTTTTTAGATAAGCAGAAGGTGAACCAAGACTAGAAAGAAGGGCAGGTACAGATCAATGTGAGCCCAAAAAGGCAAAACAACATCTCTCAGAACTCTGCCTTAAATGTTACTCATCTTTTGGGCACTGTTAGCAAATGCTGTACCATTACCTTTGATGTAGAGTTTATAAAACTGAAATATAAGATCCCTGTTACTCAGTATACACGTGCACAAAGATGTGTATAGAATTTTCCCCACAATTCCATTACACTCATCGTAAAATAGTTGAATGTGCTACCACTCACTTTGCTAGACTCCATTTTCTCAGAAATATATTTTTTACTTATCTTAAACCTCAACTTGTGAAACCGTTCATCTAATTTTATTTTGTACTGGGATGAAGATTTCAATACAAATATTTTAGATTTTACATTTTAGATTAAGTGCATGATCAAGCATTAACAACCAATAATAAGTGAACCTTAGAAAAGCAATGGGGAGGGGGTTATTCCTATATTTTCGAGATAAGAAATTTATCATGTAGAGGTACCTGGATGGCTCAGTCAGTTAGGCATCCAACTCCTGATCTCAGCTCAGGTCTTGATCTCAGGGTCGTGAGGTCAAGCCCTGCACTGGGCTCCATGCTGGGTATGGAGCCTACTTTTTTTTTTTTTTTTTTTTAAAGATTTTATTTATTTATTTGACAGAGAGAGACACAGCGAAAAGAGGGAACACAAGCAGGGGGAGTGGTAGAGGGAGAAGCAGGCTTCCCGTGGAGCAGGGATCCTGATGCGGGGCTCGATCCCAGGACCCTGGGATCATGACCTGAGCCAAAGGCAGATGCTTAACGACTGAGCCACCCAGGCGCCCCTGGAGCCTACTTTTAAAAAAAAGTATTAGGCAGAAACAAGTGTTGGCAAAGATGTTGAGAAAAAAGAACCCTCTTGCACTGTTGCTGGGAATGCAAACTGGTGCAACCATCGTGGAAAACAATATGGAGGTTCCTCAAAAGGTAAAAATGGAAGCACCCTACGATCCAGAATTGTATAGGGTATTTACCAAAAAAATACAAAAACACTAATTCAAAGGGATACATGCACCCCTGTTTATTGCAGCACTATTTACAATAGCTGCACTATGAAAGCAGCCCAAGTGTCCACTAATAGATGAATGGCTAAAGAAGGTGTGGCATATATATACAATGGGATATTATTAGCCATAAATAAGAATGAAATCTTGGGGCGTCTGGGTGGCTCAGTTGGTTAAGCGACTGCCTTCGGCTCAGGTCATGATCCTGGAGTCCCGGGATCGAGTCCCACATCGGGCTCCCTGCTCGGCAGGGGGTCTGCTTCTCCCTCTGCCCTCTTCCCTCTCGTGCTCTCTGTCTCTCATTCTCTCTCTCAAATAAATAAATAAAATCTTTAAAAAAAAAAAAAAAAAAAAGAATGAAATCTTGCCATTCACAACGACATGGATGGAGCTGGAGAGTATTATGCTATGTGAAATAAATCAGTCAGAGAAAGAAATACCATATGATCTCACTCATATGTGGAATTTAAGAAACAAAACAAATGAGCAAAGGAAAAAAAGAGAGACAAAGAGACTCTCAACTACGGAGAACAAACTGATGGTTACCAGAGGAGTGGGAGGGGTGGGGGGTGTGGAAAAAAGGTGATGGACATTAAAAAGTACACTTATGATGAAAAATAAAATGATTAAGAAATCTACTATGTATTAAAAGCCTACTGCTGTTAAGGCAGAGTGAGAAGGTGCTATGGGCTGATTATTCTCCAAGTTCAAAGATTCCTTTGGGAGATTAACAATCTCCTTGCCAATAACTAAGTGGAGAATCTCTTACGTAGCCCTAATTTAAACCTGTGCTTTTTGAGTGTAGAATTTGGCTACACCATTAAGAATTAAGTACTAGTGTTTTTTTTATTAGGGGGGGTTAAATGTTTTTGTCCTCAGGAAACAAACAGGTTCCTTGCTAACTGACATTTTTTTTTTTCCATCTTCTAGCGTTCCAGAGGATTCTTCAGGATTTCTGAGATATTTAGAGCTTACAGAATTGTAAGAATTTTATTTATTTATTTATTTATTTATTGTGGCTCTAAACATTTTTTTTTTTTAAGATTTTATTTATTTGACAGAAAGACAGCAAGAGAGGGAACACAAGCAGGGGGAGTGGGAGAGGGAGAAGCAGGCCTCCCGCCGAGCAGGGAGCCCGATGTGGGGCTTGATCCCAGAACCCTGAGATCATGACCCGAGCTGATGAAGGCAGTCGCTTAACCGACTGAGCCACCCAGGCACCCCAAGTGGCTCTGAACATTTTATCTTCAAAAAGAAAAGAAAAAGAACTGTCAGAATATTAAATGAAAGTTTCATTTAAGTGAAGGTACTATTTGTACACAATTAAAAACCCACACAATCTGTGTGTCAGAGATCAAGGAAGCACTCAAAGACTAAGGGAGATGTGTCCCTAAAACAAACGTGACAGTCCGGAGGGACTCAAAATTAGCCAAATTTCAGGTGATCTGACCATCAAAAAGGTCAATTAACTGATAATATTTTGACTGCAAAAAAAGTTTATGCATTCATAATAATTATAAAGGACAACCAAAAAAAAAAAAAAGCCTCATTTTCTATCACTGAAGGGACTACTATATAATTCCTTATTCTAAAAACCAGTAGATAAGGAAAAATTACATTTATCCCACCATTTCTGCAGGAACTACAGTTTACTAGGAAAAGATAGGAAAAGCTCTTCTTTGGACATGAATGCCAATTAACAAAGAATAACAAAATCTGAAAAATAACCATTTTGTAAAACCCAATGCAGTAAGTGAATCAGGCAAAGATCATCAAAGATGTTAAAAGCATTAAGAAAAGGTTGATGGGATATTTGTATAGTGCCAAAATATCAGCAATTTGCTAGGCAAAAAGTAAAAATAGGTTTTTGTAATAGACAGACCATACACACATTACTTACCCAGGGACCAAACTTAGCATCACTACCAGTGGCACAGACTGTCGTTTTGTGCCTCCTGGCTGAATGCACTATGAAGTATCTACATCACATAGTAATTTTTTGCTCAAAATGCATAACCTGTATGTAATCGTGCCAATTCACAAGAAACTTCAGAAGGCAGACGCCACAAGGAAACTATCAGACAAACCCAGAATATGAGACATTAAAGATAATTTTTCTGATTACTTCAAAAAGTTATGTCACTGAAGAAAAAGATGGGAAGACTGTTCTAGAGTTAGAAAGACTAAGACATTACATCCAAATATCCTTGCATGAACCCTTACAGAGCCTGATCTGAAAAGAATAACTGAAAGATATTTTAGATTCAACTATAAATATCTGACTCTGAAGTATTAGATGCCATTAAAGAGTTATTCATGTCTTAAGGTGTGCTAATGGTATTAAAGTATATGGGACAGTGTCCTTTTTTTTTTTTGGCTACAGATATTGAAGCATTTAGGGGTAACATGAAGACAGCTACTTGTAAAAGGCTAACAACTCTCTCAAAAAGCTGTGTGCAATGTACATAATATTTATATATATTAGGAAAAAGAGACATAAAAGAACAAAATGTTGCTACTGAACACTCCATCTAGGCATCAAGAATATAGCTGTCCATAATTCTATTCTTTCAATTTCTCTATTCACTTAAAACTTTAAATACAAAGTGGGGGTGGGGGTGGGGTGGGGGCAGAAACCAAGACATCATATCAAATTCATCTAAGGAAAACTAATGCTGGTCATTCCTATTTCAAAATCTCCAGGGTTTGTTGTTGCTCAGCTTTCTGCTCTTATTTTTTTAATAGTTTCTCATCCTTTCACCAATACTGAAAGTCCATTTACTGTTCCACCACTGTCCTACTTCCCTTGCCATTTATGTTCAAAGTGTTATTAGTGCAGTAAAATTACTTATTAGTTCATCTTGGAAGGGGTGAGAACGGAAAAGTAACTAAGAGCTAGAATAGCTTGCTAAAGGTAATCAGAACCAATCCTAGGACCTGAAATGTTTCAGTCTGTGAGTTCTAGTTAGAAAAAGCAAGTTGGCAGTATAAGAGATGAACAACTTTGAGCTCCATATTCCCAGCTAAATTCTCCTAACAAAATTTAGCTGTTTGGGTCAATAGTCCAGGAAACTGATCCATTACTTAACTGACAAAATGAAAATGTACCACCAAAAAGTTGTATTTCCCACATTTTAAAATCTCCAAGTCATATCACACAAAAAAAGACCAAATAATTATGAACATTTTATGATACTCAAGTCATTAAAACTTATTTTCCAATTGGTCACAATTAATGCCTACCATTAAATACAAATTGCAAATCTGTCTTCCCGTATCTCTAACACATCAGAAATGTCCTCTTGAACTTTTTTTTTTAAATCACGGGTTTGTTTCCCTGACCATCAGGTCCAAACTAATCAAAATGAAGTAGTAAAAGTACGTAAATTTTGAAGACGGCACTGGATAATGGGTATTTATAGTACCAAAGGACAGATAATTCTCAAGAGTTACACAAAACACTAAAAAAGCCTTTATTTTAATAAAGATAAAATAATTCTGGGTAAGAATTCAAACAGCTACTAATTATCAAACACCAAAAACAAAAATAATATTAAGACTCCATTCTACTAAGAATATATATGATGCCTTTCCTATTTGCTTAGTCACTTCCTAACAAGACGTATTTTGTGTTTCCTATCAAAATATCCTTCTTTAACCCTCCACAGCAATCCTTTTGCCCTGCAATTTGTTTCTAAGTCTTAGCTGGTAATCCAGGTAGAGACAAAATTATTTTTTTCAAAGGTAAGCCCTTTTGGAAATGAGGAACCAATAAAATTCCTTTCCAGATCCCTTGTCAGTGGCACAGAAACAAAAGGAAGACTACTGTAACAGTCTACCTCATTATCACTGTGCACTGCACATTGCAGCTGACAGTCATGTGTTTTAAAAAAGAGAAAGAGAAAATGGGTGAACTGTTTGTTTGGTGGGTTTGGTTTTTGTGGGGTTTTTGTGGTTTTTTTTTTTGTTTTTTTGGCTTAGATAAACTGAAAAAAAGTTTTAAAGAAGAGGGAAACCAAAAGGAGGTAAACAAGCAGATTATCACTGTCCATATTATAAAAGCATCTTTACTGAAGTAGTGACTAGTTAGCTTCTTTTCCAAGTATCTTTAACAAATAGAGAATGTGAGGTTAAGATAACCAACTCTATACCAAAAATTGGCAGAAAAAGCTAAGACACCAATTATACAGAAATGTGATGTTACTAGCTAAAATAATTAATCTCTTAAAAAAATAAAAGTATTCATCTCCTTAAATTTTATAAATGCCGACATTCAAGCTCTGCAGGGTTTTTTTTTATTATTTTATTATTTTTTTTATTTTTTAAAAAGATTTTATTTATTTATTTGAGAGAGAGAGAGTGACAGAGACAGCACATGAGAGGGGGGAGGGTCAGAGAGAACAGCAGACTCCCTGCTGAGCAGGGAGCCGGATGCGGGACTTGATCCAGGGACTCCAGGATCATGACCTGAGCCGAAGGCAGTCGCTTAACCAACTGAGCCACCCAGGCGCCCCTCAAGCTCTGCAGGTTTGAGTACATTCTCTTCAGCATTTCCACAGATAGTTTTAAGAAAATTATCTTAGGATAATGCAATATATGTTAAGAAAAAAAAAAAAAAGAAAAAGAAGATAGCAGGAGGGGAAGAATGAAGGGGGGGAAATCGGAGGGGGAGCCAACCATGAGAGACGATGGACTCTGAAAAACAGAGGGTTCTAGAGGGGAAGGGGGTGGGAGAATGGGTTAGCCTGGTGATGGGTTATTAAAGAGGGCACGTTCTTCATGGAGCACTGGGTGTTATGCACAAACAACGAATCATGGAACACTACATCTAAAACGAATGATGTAATGTATGGTGATTAACGTAACAATAAAAAAATTTAAAAAAAAAAAGAAAAAGAAAATTATCTTAGGAGAAATACTTCCTGAAATTGATAAACAAAAAGACAAAATACTGGGCGCCTGGGTGGCTCAGTTGGTTAAGCGACTGCCTTCGGCTCAGGTCATGATCCTGGAGTCCCTGGATCGAGTCCCGCATCGGGCTCCCTGCTCGGCAGGGAGCCTGCTTCTGCCTCTGACACTCCCCCCTCTCATGTGCTCTCTTTCTCATTCTCTCTGTCTCAAATAAATAAATAAAATCTTTAAAAAAAAAAAAAAGACAAAATACCTTTAAGGGCCTATTCCATTTATACATTCCTTCTTTTATCTGTTCAGAAACATTTGCTGAAGACCCAATTTAACATGCTCTGAGCCTTGGGATAAAATCCTAGCCCCAGGGTGCCTGGGTGGCTCAGATGGTTAAGCGTCTGCCTTCGGCTCAGGTCATGATCTCAGGGTCCTGGCATCGAGTCCCGCATCGGGCCCCCTGCTCCTTGGGAGCCTGCTTCTCCCTCTGCCTCTCTCTCTCATGAATAAATAAAATCTTTAAAAAAAAAAAAAAAAATCCTAGCCCCAGTTGAGAGTTTTTAAAGAGGATGACAGGGAGGAAAAATGCATGTAAAGTTCTTAATAAATGATTGGCATATAGTAAGTGCTTAATAATTGTTAGTGGCTATAAATAGAACTGAGTTTACATTGCTGGGGAGGGTAGGTTGATGGCACAGATGGTACAGTTAATAGCAATAAAACCTGGGAACTTGTTTCTTTATCCCCTCTTGTCCCCAATCCCAATCAAACTGATCTAATTTTTTAATTATTTGACACACAAGAACTCACTATTAGAAACAAGATATACTTCTATTTTGCTAACTTAATTCTATATGCTATTATTCTAATATGATTTAAAAATTAAAAGTTGAAATACTGTAGTAAACCTAATTAATATATTTTGCTCCCCCATAAAATAGCAATCTTTCCTGAAATGGTAAAGAAAGCCCTATACAGAAGATAAGTGGGTCGGGCGCCTGGGTGGCTCAGTTGGTTAAGTGACTGCCTTCGGCTCAGGTCATGATCCTGGAGTCCCGGGATCGAGTCCTGCATCGGGCTCCCTGCTCAGCAGGGAGTCTGCTTCTCCCTCTGACCCTCCCCCCTCTCATGTGCTCTCTCTCTCAAATAAATAAATAAAATCTTTTAAAAAAAAAAAAAAAGATAAGTGGGTAAATGTATAATTCAAGTCACTGTTAATGAAGCCAGCCATAAAAATTTAGTGCAGTCTTCCAGCAACAGACTGCTGTAGAAGAAAGGAGAGGGGAAGCAAAGCTTCCTTGTGGTGTAGGCAAAGCCCCTTCTGTCCACTTTAAAAAGGGCAAACTTCTTTCTAACAGTGGCTCCTGGTTGAAGACAAATATTTGTATCAATCTGTTCTACCAACTTTTGGCAATCAATACCAGCTTACACAACTAATTATAAATAGAACTTTCTGAATGCAGCTATAATAAATATAAATATATTTATATAATTTTAAATAAATATAAATTAAAGGTTATGGAATTAATAACAAAGGAAGGGAACTATATCATACTCTCTGAATACTCAATGTTCCAAAGAAAACTACTGGGAATGTAGGAGATTAGGGTTTTTCCCATCAAATGTTTCATTTAGACCCAAAATAGCAAGGGATAATGGTGAGGGGATAGCAAAGGCAAAAAAAGAAAGTGATCTATTGCAAGGTCTTCTCTGGCATGCCTGTAACAATAACCCCACATCTGATTCAAACCTAGTTCCACCACTTACCCACTGTGTAACCTCAGACAAGTTACTTAACTTCTGTCTCAAGTTCCTCATCTGTAAAATGGGAACAGTAAAAATAGTTCCTTTATAGAGTTGCTGTGAGGATTAAGGTGGTTAACATTAGTGAAAAAGTACCTGGGAAATAACAGGCACTTAATCATCACTGTCATCCACCATTCCCTCTTACAGCCGGGAAAATGATAGCTAGAGAAAGTAGAAGTAAATTCCGTGAGAGTAGGAATCTATCTTCTTAACAGCTATGTGCCCCAGCACTATTTGGCACAGAGTAAATGCTCAATTATTATTTATTGAAATTTGAATTTATCTCACAGTTGTTTCAAGAAGCAGAAAAGGGACTGAAACCCAGGTCTGAGTCTGAAGCTCTTCTGCCTAAAACAAAATTGTCTCTATAAATTGCTTTAGAAAAACGAGCAAACTCAAAGAGAAATCAAACCATATTAACATCTAAAAAATCCAAAGTAAGTAGAAGGAAAAAAAATTTAAGAGCAGAAATTAATGGAATGGAAAGCCAACATCAACAGAAAAGACAACCAAACTAAAAGTTTGTCCCCCAAAACTAATAAATTTAAGTCCCTGCTGAGACTGATACAGAGTTTAAAATAAAAAGGCACAAATAAAGTTGAGAATGAAAAGGGAGCTTCACCTTATATCCTATAGATATTAAAAAGATAATGAAATGATTTCCTGAATAACACATGAAAACTTAAGATAAAATGTACATAAATTCCTAGGAAATTTACCAAAATTTACCAAAACTGCAAGAAGAAATAAATCACTAAAACAAATTAACCATTAACTAAAACTTTTCAAAAAGAAATCTCCAGAACAAATAGCTTTCTTTTTTTTTTTTTTTTTAAGATTTTATTTCTTTATTTGACAGAGAGAGGGCACAAGCAGGGGGAGAGGCAGAGGCAGAGGCAGAAGCAGACTCTCCACTAAGCAGGGAGCCAGACATGGGGCTCGATCCCAGGACCCTGGAATCATGACCCGAGCCAAAGGCAGCCACTTAACCGACTGAGCCACCCAGGCACCCCAGAACAAATGGCTTTCAAAGGTGAATTACATCATTTAAGGAAAAAATAAAACAGTGTTACTATACTTTTGTCTTCTGGAACAAAAAACACTCCCCAGGGGCGCCTGGGTGGCTCAGTTGGTTAAGCGACCGCCTTTGGCTCAGGTCATTATCCTGGAGTCCCGGGATCGAGTCCCGCATCGGGCTCCCTGCTCAGCGGGGAGTCTGCTTCTCCCTCTGATCCTCTTCCCTCTCATGCTCTCTGTCTCTCATTCTCTCTCTCAAATAAATAAATAAAATCCTTAAAACAAACAAACAAACAAAAAAAACACTCCCCAGCCCTTTTAGTAAGGCCAAACACAACTTTGCAGAAATTGACAATGACAAGTTCACAGAAGCAAAGTTATAAGGCAATCTCATTCATGAACATAAATGTAAAAATCTTCCAACAAATATTAACAAATTAAACCTACCATAATAATAACAATCATAAGCAAGTTGGGTTTATTAAAATTTTTAGGTTGGTTTAACTTACAAAAACCAATCATATAATTTCCAAGTGTAAAAATATGTATAACCATTCAATAGATGTATGAACACTGATAAAATTCAACAAGCATTCAGGATTTTAAAAAATCTTTTAGCATACTTATATAAGAAAACTTCCTTATTCTGATAATGGGCATCTTAAAAATCCTACAGCCAACAACATTTTTAATGGTTTAATGTTGTAAGCTTTCCTGAGATCATAAGGAACGCTAGAATGTTCACTATAACTATTCAATCCAATATTGTCCCAAAGATCCTGCCCTACACTGTTAAGAAAAGGAAGTGAGATATAAGGATTAGAAATGAAATATAAGGAGCGCCTGGGTGGTGGCTCAGTCGTTGGGCCTCTGCCTTCGGCTCAGGTCGTGATCCCCGGGTCCTGGGACCGAGCCCCGCATCAGGCTCCCTGCTCAGCGGGAAGCCTGCTTCTTCCCTCTCCCACTCCCCCTGCTTGTGTTCCTTCTCTCACTGTCTGTCAAATAAGTAAAAAATCTTAAAAAAAAAAAAAAAAAAGAAATATAAAACTGATATTCCTTGTAAATGATACAATTTTAAAAGCAGGTAATCCAAAATAATCTATCATAAATTACTGAAATAAGTGAGTTATCTGACTGTCAACATATTATTAAACTTAACCAGCAATGAAGTAGAAACGAAAAAATTTTTATTGTTATAATTTATAATAGCAACAAATTCATAGGAATAAAGTATATCTAATAAAGATGTGCAAGACCTCTGGGGATAAAATTACAAACTATCATTAGAATCATTAAAGACAATTGAGAGAGAACAAGCCCAAGAGCACATGCAAATATTTTCAATAGTATGAATGTGTCATTTCTTCCCAAACTGATCTATAAATTCAATAAAAACCTAATCAAAATTCCAAGCAGTATTTCTGTGGAACTTGACAAGCTGACTATAAAATTTATATAGGGGTGCCTGGGTGGTGCAGTCGGTTAAGTGTCCACCTCTTGGTTTCTGCTCAGGTCATGATCTCAAGAGTCCACACCCAGTGTGGAGTCCTGCCTGAGATTCTCTCTCCCTCTCTCTCTGCCGCTCCTGCTCATGCTTGCTCTCTCTCTCTCTAAAATAAAATAAAATTTATGAATAAATGCAAAAGAACATGAATAACTGGACAATCAAAAAAAGAGAACTGCCTTACTGGGTATCTTAACACTGTAGTGATTAAGACACTGTCATGCTGGTGAAAAGAATTAAAATTAAGCAAAGGAGCAGAATAAAACCACCCATGTACAGAAAACTTGATTGTAAAGGTAACACTGGAGAGCAGTAGGGAAAAGTCAGTCTCCCTTAGTATAAAGGGTGCAAATGGAAAGAAAATGAAACTTTACCATTACCTATCACCACACACAAATCTCAATTCTAGGTGGATTATAAATCTACATGTGAATGACAAAACTCCTTAAAGTTAACTCTCTTTTTAAAAGCTAACATAAGAGGTTATCTTCATGACCTCAACACAGAAGATTTTTTATGCAGGGTACAGACAGAAATCAACCATAAACAAGACAAGTTAAGAGTACACTAAAGGTAAATTCTTTTATATCAAAACGTCATTAAGAAGTTAAAAAGCAAGCTACAAATGATGCATTTAAAAGTAAAATAATCAGACAACCAACCCAACAGCAAAATGGAGAAGACACTTGAACAGTCACTTTACAAGTGAGGATACCCAAATGAATATATAAAAAGATACTCAACCTTGGAGTGCCTGGGTAGCACAGTCTGTTAAAGGGTCTCTTAGTTTCAGCTCAGGCCATGATCTCAGGATCATGAGATTGAGTCCTGCATTGGGCTCAGACTCAGCACAGTGTCCTTAAGATTCTCTCTCCCTCTGTGCACCCCCTTCCCTCTCTCTCTCTCTCAAATAAGTAAATAAATCTTTAAAAAAAAAAGATACTCAACCTTATTAGTAAACTGGGATATAAAACCACAACTAGACACTATTTCATACCCACTAGAATAGCTAGAACCAAACTGACCCTAACAATTTTTGATGAGTATGTGATTTAAAGAGAAACACTTCGGGCAGCTGGCTCAAGTCATGATCCCAGCATCGGGGTCACTGCTCAGCGGGGTACCTGCTTCTCCCTCTACCCCTCCCCCCTGCTCATGATCTCTCTCTCTCTCTCAAATAAATAAAATCTTTAATAATTTAAAAAATAAAAAGCTTTAACCACTTCTTTGGTCACTAGGAAGAAAAGGGAATTTCCTTAACTTGGTAAAGGTTATTTGCCAAAAAAATCTATAGTAAATGTCAGGTTTATTTACTGGAATAAATTCACAGTACTCCCTTTAAGATCAAGCAGAAGAAAACTGTCATCATTTGCAGACATTATTTGCATAAGATACTCTCGAGAATCAGGGACACCTGGGTGGCTCAGTGGGTCAATCATCTGCCTTCAGCTCAGGTCATGATCCCAGGGACCTCAGATTGAGCCCCATGCGGGGCTCTCCGCTCAGCGGAGAGTCTGCTGCTCCCTCTGCTTTTCCTCCCTCTCTCTCTGTCAAATAAATACATAAAATCTTGGGAAAAAAATAATCTAGAGAATCAAATGGAGGAAAAAACCAGGAGAGAGTATTTATAGTATACCACTTTATATGTAGGAAAAGAGAATATGAATATATTCAAGATCAGAAGACAGATTGCCTGATTCTAAATCTTGGCTCCACCACTTACAGCTTTATGATCTAGGGTAAAAAAACATTTAACCAATCTAGGATTCCATTTTCTTATTTGTAAAACAGAAACAATCAGTACCAACCTCATGGGATTACTGCCAGGATCAAATGAGTTGATATTTATAATAAGCTTTGTATATCGCTATGTAAGTGTTTGTAAAAAAATATATAATTTTATAATTTCAACTCTAAGACCTCGGACTAGTATTCTTTACCAAAGTTTAGTAACTACACTGACTACTACTCTAAGTTCTATGGTGACTTGTCACTTGGGTACCTCTCACAGAATAGTCTTCAAGAATCAGAATATCCAGGGCACCTGGGTGGCTCAGTCAGTTAAGCGTCTGCTCAGATCATGATCCCAGGGTCCTGGGATCGAGCCCCGTATCAGGCTCCCTGCTCAGCAGAGAGCCTGTTTCTCCCTCTCCCTCTGCTGCTCACCCTGCTTGTATGCTCTTTCTCAATCTCTGTCAACTAAATAAATTAAAAAATCTTGGGGGGAAAAAAAAATCAGAACATCCAATTTCACAAATACCAAAAGTACTGTGTGTACTCTGTGTAAGGGGCACCTGGCTGGCTCAGTCAGTAGAGCATGTGATTCTTTTTTTTTTTTAAGATTTTATTTATTTATTTGAGAGAGAGAGAATGAGAGAGAGCACATGAGAGGGGGGAGGGTCAGAGGGAGAAGCAGACTCCCTGCCGAGCAGGGAGCCCGATGCGGGACTTGATCCAGGGACTCCAGGATCATGACCTGAGCCGAAGGCAGCCGCCTAACCAAATGAGCCACCCAGGCGCCCGAGCATGTGATTCTTGATCTCAGGGTTGTGAGTTAAAGTCGCACAAGGGGTGTAGATACTTAAAAAATAAATACAAAAATAATTTTTAAAAAGTACTTTGCATAAACAGAAGATTATCATGTTTTCCTGTTGCCAATTAATAACAGTATCATTTACTGAATACTTACTATGTGTGAGATACCTTACCAGGGAATTTTATACACATCTAAAGTAATCCTGAGCACATTATAGAGTAGGCCTTTTAATTTTTTATTCCTACTTGTTAGAGAACTTACCAACAGATTTAATTTCCCAGCAAGTAAATGAAACCAGACAACCAATCTGACCAACCACAAAAGGTTTAATAACTAGATCAGCCAGGAAAATTAAATCTAGCTAGTTCTAAAGCACAACCCCTTTTTTTATGTCACATGAATTCCCTCCAAATCTCTAGCTGTGCTAATTTACTAAGCAGCATGATAGCTGGAAGGCTTTTCAGGAGGAATATATGGTTAGGTTAGACCTATAGTCCCAGATACTAGAAAGCCCCTGAATTTTATTATTTGCCTTGAAAAAATAATTGGGACATTTGAACTCATTTATTCCTTTAAGTTCCTCCAATTCCTTCAAAAGGCCATTCTAGTCTTCCATTCCAAATTCGTCATACTTTTTTAAAAAGGTTTTCTGTGGCAATACCTATCATTCCACTGAGCTTTATCCTCAATAAGACCATGGTTCTAAGTAAATAAAGGTAACTACTTAATCACCATTTTGAACACTGTGTATCATGGGTTATTAGATTACCATTCTCGAATCATACTAATTTGATTTCTATCCTATCTATGCCAAGTAATCAATTCTCTGAAGGTCTACCATCTGCAATACTTTCTCGGGAATTAATTTCTGCATTGGTTAAGGTTATTTGATTTTAAGAAACTATCTCTAGTTAAGTTGAGCAAGAAAAAAAAATGGATGGATATAGGATTGTGCTCAGAACTAAAAAGAATGATGACAAAACAGGTGCAGAAAAAAGACAAGGGCCATTCTGGGAATCTAGGACCAAGACAGGACCTAGAATCTGTAAGTGCCATACCAACATTATTAAATTTCAAACATTCTCCTTCTATCCTTGAGTCAAACTGCTCAAATTCAAAGGGAAGAGAGGATGCCTGGGTGGCTCAGTCGGCTGAGCACCCAACTCTTGATTTTGGCTCAGGTCATGATCTCTGGGTTGGGAGATCAAGCCCCACATAGGGTTCTGAGCTCGTTGTGGAGTCTGCTTGAGATTCTCTCCCTCTCCCACTGCCCCACCCCCACTTGCGCTTTCTCTAAAATAAAAAAACCTTTAAATGGGGTGGGGGAGGGACACCTAGGTGGCTCAGTAAGTTAAGCGCCTGCCTTTGGCTCAAGTTATGATCCCAGGATCCTGGGATCAAGTCCCGTATTGGGCTCCTTGCTCAGAGGGGAGCCTGCTTCTCCCTCTGCCTGCTACTCTCCCTGCTTGTACTCTCTCTCGCTCGCTCGCTCTCTGACAAATAAAATCTTAAAACAAAACAAAACAAAAAACGGAGCAGGGGAGAAGACTAGCTTGACTAACAACGGGCAATGCACCACTGACTTACAGTCTCACCAAGACAGTGAGGGAATTTCTCAAAAGGAAATCCATGTGCTCTTTGTACAAAAGGGAGGGAGGGAAGGATAGATACTGAAGGCCAAGAACTGAACTAGCAACTTTATCTACATTTTATGTAGTCCACACAATTTAATAATATTTGGTAAGACAGTTTTGGTTATCTTTAATAAATATAGTTAGGGGCACTGACCAGGGATATTCAACGTCTTCATTACTATCTCATCCTGCATCATAACCAAGGGAATTATTTTGACATGGCATCTATAATTAAGAACCTGCTTTTTTACTTGCAAGAATATGACATCTCTTAATTTACCTCACTTCTCTGTAAATTATCAGTTAACTTTTATTCATATGAACATACATTATACATTCATACCTTAATTTATAATATTCAACATCACATATAAAAACTACACATTTGCATAAGAAAATTGATCCCTAAACCTGAAAGAGTTTAAAGCATTAAAGGTACAACTAATCCAATTGCTTCACTTTCCTGAACTACTTTAGAAAGGGATAGGCAACTGCTCTGATTTCTGACTACTATAGGTACTTGGTGCTAAGAAGACAGAGAAGATAAAATTTGATTCAAGTATCTCACTGGAGAATTAATAAACATCCAGACCAATTCAGCATGGAGACTAAACATAAGCAACGCTCCCAACTATTTTGGTAACAGGAACAGGAGGCCTGAGCTCAAACAAGAAAAGATTTTCTTCCTGATGACTAAAAACATTAAAGGTTTTTCCTTTGAATACTCAACTTATTTTCTGACTTAAGGAAATACTCAACTGTAAATCTCACTGTCCAGCTGGGTTTGGAATCACAGTCCAAGTTCCTAAAAGATTAAGCAGAAAAGTGACTCAACCAGGGCCATTTGTGGTCTAATATTAAAATGCAAACAATCACACTGGAGAGGATATTGGAAAAGGACACAGTAGTACAAACTTTCTGGAGGACAGTCTGGCAACAAACAGTGATTCCTCTCCTAGAACTACGTAAGAGCAAGCATATATTCTTCCTCTCACTGTACCCCGGGATAATACCTACTCATCCTTCAGGTTTTAGTGTCACTTCCTTAAAGAGGCCTTTTCTAACCTTTCAATCTAAATTAGATTCCACTGGGGAAACCTGGCTGGCTTAGTTGGTAGAGCATGCAACTCTTGATCTCAGGGGTGTGGATTCAAGCCCCATGATGGGTGTAGAGATTATTTAAAAAATTTTTTAGGAGCGCCTGGGTGGCTCAGTTGGTTAAGCGACTGCCTTCAGCTCAGGTCATGATCTCAGGGTCCTGGGACTGAGCCCCGCATCGGGCTCCCTGCTCAGCTCAGCGGGAAGCCTGCTTCTCCCCCTCCCACTCCGCCTGCTTGTGTTCTCGCTCTCTCTCTCGAATAAATAAAATCTTTAAAAAAAATTTTTTTTTAAATATTAAAAATAAATAAAAGTAGATTCCATTGGTTCCATTTGATTCTACTGATTCCGTTGGATTCCCATATCACACTTTACTTTTCTACCACTTAAGTAATTATTTCTTTGGCTTTGTATAATGTCCATGTCTCCCACTTACCTTAAAGAGGCCATGAAGCACTTAGAACAGGGCTACTTTGCTAAACTCTCTATCTCCAATACCTAATATCTTGGCACACAGGTGACACTCACTGGTAAGTAAAAAAAAATTTAGAGAACAGTAGGTATGCTATAATTCATTTATGTGTATGGGGTTAGCAGTGATCTGTGGATGCTAAAAATATCAAATAATATTTGCTTTAATTTTATATTTCAGTACTGTTTATGTCACTTTATAATTAGTAAAAATATAAAGCTATTAGTATTTTTTTTTTAAAGATTTTATTTATTTATTTGAGACAGAGAGAATGAGAGACAGCATGAGAGGGAGGAGGGTCAGAGGGAGAAGCAGACTCCCTGCCGAGCAGGGAGCCCGATGCGGGACTCGATCCCGGGACTCCAGGATCATGACCTGAGCCAAAGGCAGTCGCTTAACCAACTGAGCCCCCCAGGCGCCCGCTATTAGTATTTTTAAAAAGAGAAAAAACAAGATATATGTGCCTAATGCTATGCTTCATATATAGTATTACTCTCAAACTATTCCTTTCTCTTTCTTTAGCAATTAACTAAGAGGAAACTTCCAGGGGAAAATCTTGAGAATAAATTAAAATGTTTCAATTATATGAAATAACTAAGTGTTATTTGGGGATAGGTTTATTTACTAATGCAACAATGGGGGGAAAATGCCAAAGAGTGGGTATTAGCCCAATAAATTGGGACCAGCTGAGGTGTCATTGACAGTACCTGCTTCAAATAACCGAATCAACCCCATGAGAGCACTATAACATGGGGGGGGGAATGGGGGACGTGGGCGATGGGTATATGTCTATATTAAAATGAGGTAATTTATAAATCTAGAAATTAAAACCAAACAAAGTAACACAATATATGTAAAAGCAAACTGATTTCTTCTTACAAAACCATTTTTAAAAATGAAAAAAAACTAGGGGCGCCTGGGTGGTTCAGTCGTTAAGCGGCTGCCTTCGGCTCAGGTCATGGTCCCAGGGTCCTGGGATGGAGCCCCGCATCAGGCTCCCTGCTCCGTGGGAAGTCTGCTTCCCCCTCTCCCACTCCCTCTGCTTGTGTTCCCTCTCTCGCTGTGTCTCTTTCAAATAAATAAAATCTTAAAAAAAATTGAGGAGCGCCTGGGTGGCTCAGTCGGTTAAGCGTCTGCCTTCAGCTCGGTTCATGATCCCAGGATACTGGGATTGAGCCCCGCATCCGGCTCCTTGCTCAGCGGGGAGCCTGCTTCTCCCTCTCCCTCTGCCTGCCACTCCCCCTGCTTGTGCTTTCTCTCTGTCAAATAAATAAATAAAATCTTTAAAAAAAAAAAAAAAATTGAGGAGTGCCTGGGTGGCTCAGTCGTTAAGCATCTGCCTTCGGCTCAGGTCATGATCCTGGGGTCCTGGGATCGAGCCCCGCATTGGGCTCCCTGCTCGGTGGGAGGCCTGCTTCTCCCTCTCCTGCTCCCCCTGCTTGTGTTCCCTCTCTCGCTGTGTCTCTCTCTGTCAAATAAATAAAATCTTAAAAAAAAGAAAAGAAAAAACTAGACTCAAATTTCCAAGATGTAAATTGTGATATTATTAACATAAAATAAGGGGAAATTTATAAGGGTAGAGTTGATATATGAATAAATTTATCACCTAAAAGAGATTAAAAGTATACAATGTATTATGTAATCTTCACAGTAATGATGAATAAAATACCTACAGATGATACCTATAATAAGGAACTAAAGCATGCCACAACAACAAATCAACACAACACAAAGGAAGTTAACAAGAGAGGAAAAGAGACAAAATAGGTATAAGACATACAGAAAACAATAAAATGTCTTGCTCAGGTTGTAGTCTCATAGGTCCTTGAGACTGAGCCCTGTGTCCCTCTCTGCACTCAGTGGGGAGTCTGCTGGAGATTCTCTCCCTCTGCCCCTCCCCACATCTGTGTCTCAAAAAAATTTTAGGGCGCCTGGGTGGCTCAGTCGTTAAGCGTCTGCCTTCGGCTCAGGTCATGATCCCAGAGTCCTGGGATCGAGCCCCACATCGGGCTACCTGCTCAGTGGGAAGCCCGCCTCTCCCTCTCCGCTCCCCCTGCTTGTGGTTCCCTCTCTGGCTGTCTCTCTCTCTCTGTCAAATAAATAAAATCTTTACCAAAAAAATTAAAAAAAAAAAAAAAAAGAAAAGAAAAGATACACAGGGACAAAATGGACCAAAAACCAATGCCCAACTATATGCTATCAACAAGAGACTCACTCTAGATCTAAGGACACTCAAAGGGTGAAAGTGAAAGGCTGAGAAAAGGTACTTCATGCAAATGGTTACGGAAAGAGAGCTGAAGTGGCCCTACTTATAAGACAAAATAGGCTATAAGAGAAAAACTGTCACAAGAGATAATCATCATTATTATGATAAAAGAGTCAATTCACCAGGAAATTATAACAATTATAAATATGCAGGCACCCAATACAGCACCCACATGTATGGAACAGTGAGAGACCAAAGAGAGAAATGGACACTAACAATAAATGAAAACTTCAAATACCCTACTTTTAATAATGGATCGAGCAAACAGAAAATCTAATGAGGAAACAAAATAACTGGAAAACACTACAGATCAATTGGACCTAAAATATAAAAAACACTACTAACAACACAATCCTCATTCTTCAAGGGCAAATGGGATTTTCTCCAAGATCCATCACATCTTAAGCCACAAAGCAAATCTCAACAAATTTAAGAATACTGATATCATACCAAGTATCTTTTCTAGAGACGAAACTAGAAGTTAATAACAAAAGGAAACAGAATTCACAAATATCTGGAAATTAAATAACACTTTTTTTTGGAGGGGGGTGGGGACAGGAAGAGGGAGAGAGAATCTTAAGCAGGCGCCATGCCCAGCGCTGAGCCCGATACGGGACTCCATCTCACAACCCCAGTATCAGGACCCGAGGTGAAACCAAGAGTCGGATGCTTAACAGACTAAGCCACCCAGACACCCCTAAATAACACACACTTAAAACAAATAAGACAAAAGATGTCACAAGGGAAATGAGACATATCTTAAGACAAAAGCGAAATATAGCATACCAAAACTTATGGGATGTGGTGAAAGCAGTGTTAAGAGGGAAGTGTACAGCTATAAGCATGCACATTAAAAAAAAAAAGCTCATTAAAAAGAAAAATCTCAAATCAACAACCTAAACTTACACCATAAACAAGGGGAAAAAGAACAAACTAAACCCACAGTTAACAGAAAAATAAAAATGAGAACACAAATAACCTAAATAGAAAAGAGAAAAACAGAAAAAAACCAACACTATCTTTTGGAAATATCAACAAATTGACAAACCTTTAGTTAGACTAAGAAAAAAAGAGAGTAAGGAAAAAAGAGAGGTCTTAAATAACAAAAATTCAAAATGAAAGGAGATATTACAATGGACATCACAAAAATAGAGATTGTAAGAGATGACTATGAAAAACTATATGGGGGGGGGGCGCCTGGGTGGCTCAGATGGTTAAGCGTCTGCCTTCGGCTCAGGTCATGATCTCAGGGTCCTGGGATCGAGTCCCGCATCGGGCTCCCTGCTCCTTGGGAGCCTGCTTCTCCCTCTGCCTCTCTCTCTGTCTCTCTGTCTCTCATGAATGAATAAATAAAATCTTAAAAAAAAAAAAAAAAAATTATATGGGGGCGCCTGGGTGGCTCAGTCGTTAGGCGTCTGCCTTCGGCTCAGGTCATGATCCCGGGGTCCTGGGATCAAGCCCCGCATCGGGCTCCCTGCTCGGCGGGAAGCCTGCTTCTCCCTCTCCCACTCCCCCTGCTTGTGTTCCCTCTCTCGCTCTATCTTTCTCTGTCAAATAAAAAAAAAAAAAGAAAGAAAAATTATATGACAAGAAATTGGATAACCAAGAAAAAAATGGATAAATTCCTAGCAACATACAACCTAGTAAGACTGAATAAGAAGTAAAAAAATCAGAACAGACATACTGAACCAGTAATCCAAAATCTCCAAGGAAAAGCACAGCACCAGGTGTTTTCACTGGTGAATTCTACCAAACATTTAAAGAACAATTAACACCAACCCATCTTACAGACTCCCAAACATATGCTGTCACTCTTCTTTGGTATGTATGCAGGAGTGGGATGGATCCTGTGGTAATTCTACGTCCAACCTTCAGAGGAACTGCCAAACTTTTTCCCAAAGGGACTGCCACATTGTACATTCCCTTTATCAATGTAGGAGGGTTCGAATTTCTCTACATCCTTTCCAATACATGTTTATGCAGCCTTTGGTTTTCCAACTTTTAAAACATAGTTTAACACCTCTCCCTCTGACTGCTGCTCCCCTTGCTTGTGCTGTCAAATGAATAAATAAAATCTTTTCAAAAAATAAATAAAATGCAGAAGCATACACCATTAAGCCTGTGAAAGTGGTGCTTAGTGAGCTATGTACCACACTGGCCTTTAAGCCTCTTCTCACACATACTTCAAGAGCATGGCTCCTAACACAATACAGTGTCCAAATTTCTGACTCCAATCTCAACAGTTTGTACATGCACTTATGTTGAAAAGCTGTGAATTGTAAAAGAATGTGATAGATTCTGGATTTTATTTATTTATTTTAGAGAGAAAATGTGTATTTATATTAGAGAGAGGGCACATGCGCACAAGCAGGGGGAGGGGCCGAGGGAGAGAATCTCAAGCAGACTCCCCCCTAGGCACAGAGTCCAAAGGGGCTGGATCCCAGGACCCTGAGATCCGGACCTGAGCTGAAATTAATATTCAGACAGCTTAATCAACTGAGCCACCCAGGCGCCCTAGATTCGGGATTTTAATTGGTTCGATCAGAGTATCTGTCATAGGTGCAGGGTGGGGAGGGTGCAAAGTGACATTCATACCTTTTATAATTTACCAAAGTTATAACAATTATACACTTAATTGTGTGATCACTTGATTAATGTTAATCTTAGCCTATCTCATTTTGCACACCATACCAATTAACTAGCACACAGTAATACTTAAATTATACTTATGAAAGAATGGAACAGGCTCTATACCAAGTCTTCAGAATCTGAATAACTAAGTGCTAGATCTAGGTGTATATATTAAAAAAAGAAAGCTTGACTAAAATAAAATACTGTGCATCTTTCCTGTAAACGTAGTTACTACTTATACACTCAAGTGAAACCATCTAGAAACAGTTCAATTCTAAAGAAGTTATTTCTAGGGCGCCTGGGTGGCTCAGTTGGTTAAGCGACTGCCTTTGGCTCAGGTCATGATCCTGGAGTTCCTGGATCGAGTCCCGCATCAGGCTCCCTGCTCGGCAGGGAGTCTGCTTCTCCCTCTGACCCTCCTCCCTCTCATGCTCTCTGTCTCTCATTCTCTGTCTCAAATAAATAAATAAAATCTTTAAAAAAAAAAAAAAAAAAGACGTTATTTCTACAGCAATAGCTTTTGATCCTAAATTAGCAATGAGGATCATTTATACTAAAATGGGGATCATTCTGTTTTTCTATTAAGTCTTTGATATACATTAATTTACATATTAAAGATTTGCTGACAAAACATAACTGTTGAAAGGTAATGAGAATGAATTAAATGTCAAGAGGGCAGAGTAAAGAGTAACTGCTAAGAGATTCTACCCACTTAAACTACAGGATCATGTTATCAGGTAAGAGTTTAGATCCATTAACTAGTGTATGAATGAAATTACCCTAACAGCAGATTCATATACTGAATAATATTAATTCTCACAATAACCATATCTCTCCATTTTATTGATGAGAAAATTAAAACACATGGTCTCATTATGATTCTAGACACAAAACAAGTTATGTAGAATCTATTTTAAGTGTTTGTCTTATACCTTAATACAATACTATCAGTAAACTATGAAGTATTTTCTGAAAGTTAATTAAAAATTTCATGTATATGCCACCATATGATGCTCCTTAACAGAAATGACCGATTTAGCTATAACAAGTCATAACTTTCCAAAGACGTAAAGACTCCTAAGTCAGTTCAAAAGAATTCCTATTTTTTAAAGATTTTATTTATTTGACAGAGAAAAAAAGAATACAAGCAGGGGGAGTGAGAGAGGGAGCAGGGAGCCCGACGCCAGGCTCAATCCCAGGACCCTGGGACCATGACCTGAGCCAAAGGCAGACGCTTTGCGACTGAGCCACCCAGGCGCCCCAAGAATTTCTATTATTTCTAAAATATCTTCCCCTTATAACCTTAAAACAAACATGAAATATTAAAAATACAAGACTTATCACCAATTGAGTCAAATCATTAGGACACTTCTATCCAGTAAAAAGAATAAAATTGTATTGCCATTTTATACTATATGTATAAAATATTTTATAAAGAAAATAAGAATCACATGTGGAATTTGATGCATTTACTGAAAAGACCCCCATGAGGTACAAATTCTCTTATGAGCACTTTATAAACAAGGTCTTTTAAAATTAGACAGCAATAATGGGGGGGAAAAATAGATCATCTTTAATTTCTCTCCCAACTATTTTCTACATAATAAGAAGTTCAATAAATACTGATGTTTCCATTTCTTCCATAACATATAGATTTTGGAGGGCCAAAATATTGTTGGTTAAGTGGCTTGTGCTCTCTCTCAAAATCTTAAAAAAAAAAAAAATGCTAGATTTTAAGATTAGATGATACTTCGTAACGATAAGGCTAACAATTCCTTCCTCCAAACTATTCCTAAAAAATGTGGATTCAAGATATTCTAAGAAAAAAATCCATTAAATTATTTAGTATAGACTTACCCAGGTTTCCTTGCTCGATTGTCAGTACCACCTCATCCATCACCACGGCCCTGAAGTCCAATTCCTCCTCACAACATTTGGCCTTTAATGCTCGTAAAATCTCTTTTTGGGGATAGTCTTCCCTGATTCGACGATCTGTCAAAAACCACAACTTGGCTGCCACAGAGCTACACATCTTGATCTGCTTGGTCTTCCTTCTGGATTATTTCCTCCTGAATGCAGATTCTTTCTACACAGAAAGACAAAATTCACAAACAGGGTAAATAAAGAACTCTACTTAAGGAATTTCATGTCTTTGGGGCTCCCCATACATATGAAATTAAATTTCATTTCCTCTTGTTAAAAAATACATCTATTTGGGGCTACTGGCTGGCTCAGTTGGTAGTGTGTGCAACTCTTGATTTTGGGGGTTGCTGAGTTAAAGCCCCACATTAGGCGTAGAGATCACTTAAAAAAATATATTAATGGGGAGCCTAGGTGGCTCAGTCGGTTAAGCGTCTGCCTTCGGCTCAGGTCATGATTCCAGGGTCCTGGGATTGAGCCCCGCATCGGGCTCCCTGCTTAGCAGGAAGCCTGCTTCTCCCTCTCCCTCTGCCCCTGCTTGTGCTCACTCTCTTTCTCTCTGCCAAATAAATAAATAAAATCTTTTTTAAAAAATTTATATATATATACGTATATAAATGTTACAGTATTTATATATATAAATGTTAAAAAAAGAAATCTAATTCTTGGCTTTCACACAAATAAATGCTGTGATTATATATTAACTATACAAACAAATGAATAAGGTAATAATGATGCCTTTTCCATCTTATTCAAATCAAAAATTTTTATACCACTAGAAATATAGAAACTCACAACTTCCCATGAAACAAAATTTCTCCATCTTCCACTGGGGAAGCTACCACTGCAGTTTTTTTTGTTTGTTTGTTTGTTTTTAAAGATTTTATTTATTTATTTGACAGAGAGAGGCACAGCGAGAGAGGGAACACAAGCAGGGGGAGTGGGAGAGGGAGAAGCAGGCTTCCCGCCGAGCAGGGAGCCCGATGCGGGGCTCGATCCCAGGACCCTGGGATCATGACCTGAGCCGAAGGCAGACGCTTAACGACTGAGCCACCCAGGCGCCCCCCACTGCAGTTTTATAATTACAGCAGATCACTTAGTAAAAGTCCCATTTTCTGTATCATATTCAATGTCATTTCCTGTATTCTTACATACTATCTAGGAATGTACTTTAATCTCATCATCTACTTTTGGCTGATTTACTCCTTCCCCCAAAATGCAAATCCCTTGATATAAAATAGATGAGACTGTAATCATCAGTATATCTGCAGTTAGTTTTTTATTCAATTTTCTTCCCTTATTGTTAATTTATGTGTATTTTATTACAAATACATTTATAGAAATGTTTTAAATAATGACACAGTAACACCTGTATTACTAGGAGTATCAACACTGAAATCATTTATATACCAACATCAATCAAAATAAATAGTTCAAGAATATGGGAAAAACAACCTTAAAAAAACAGTAAGTGCTGGGGTCCATTCACTAAAATTTATTTGAGTCAGGGGATAGCATGCTCTTACTCAAGGTTTTTATGCTTACTTTAAATAGAAAAAAAGTTTTTATGCTTACTTTAAATAGAATTTTTTTAAACAAGCAGATTGTTTACTAGAACACAAAAAAGCACTTCCTTCCACAAATAGAGAGCTGCTTCTCAGAGTTTGTATCATGAGCAAGACAACAGTTGAAAATTTTCCTAAGAAGCAAAAAGTTACAAGTTTTACTAACAAACGTTAACAGGTGATTTCAAGCAAAAAAAAAAAAAAAAAAACTTTACAAAATTAAAATTCCTGAGGCCCCTGGCTGACTCAGTCAGTAGAGCATGTAACTCTTTATCTCAGGATCCTGAGTTCTAGCCTCACGTTGGGCATGGAGCCTACTTTAAAAAAATTCCTAATACCCCCCCAGATGACCTAGCAAACCTAACATAGAAAAAAGAACTAGAGGAAGCAATGGCCATACAGATGGGCGGCTTCCAGCATCAGAGCTGGAAATGGTCCCTCATGCACCATTCACACACTCTCCAGGGTCTCAGTCAGAAGGGTCTGCTCCATAGATACACAGGGTGACTAGAACATCATGAGCCAGACGCACCACCACACACATACACACAGCCCTCACCCCAAACTTTAGCCTGCCATGCCTGCCACACTCACCCACCTGCCCCACAACCCAGGATCTCAAGGCATCAATCACAGGAAAGCAGGGAAGGAATAAAATAACATGGGAGATACACACGAATGTGACCTGTAGCTGTGGAAAAGCAAGGGAAGAGCTCTCAGATGTGATGCATCAGGCCAAGACCCAAAGTAACCAGCAAAGGGATTGCTTGGTGCCCAGAGCCTCCTGACCCCTTGTGTTCTTGTTCCAGAGCTGTGGTCAAGAACATGAACTCTTAAAAAAAGAACATACCCTCTTAAGCCTTAGGCTAGATACGAATCGAAGATGTGGTCACTAAAAAGTCTCACTCAAAGGAAAAGCTCCATGTAAGAAAAGTCGCACCAGAGTACCTAATGTCTCCCCAGTTTCCCTTGAGAGGGGCATATAAAAATGACCTTAAGATGTTTAGACGGAGTAGTTCTCGAAACACCCTGTCAATGACCTCCAATACTCTGAAGCCATCTTGGTGCCTTCCCTGACACTTAGGTCTTGAACATCTGTTCAATGATATGACTGAATTTCACTGAGTGAGTATAGCAGTTGTGGCCCCAACACAAATCAGGATAGGATGTTAAAGCCACTGGCAACTGGGAAGTAGGAATATTTGCCAATACTGGTATGTCAACTTGTGGAAAATGCCCAGGCCACAACATTAACACATGGTGTTTTCAATGATTCTATAACCAGATAATAAAAACACTCCTGGGCTGCAATCTCATGTAGTTGTGCAGCAACTTCTGACAAATGATGCACATGAGCATCATGGCTGCAGCTCTGATACCCATGCTTAATCTTTGGGTGTTTCCACACTGGTATGAAACCATCAACTGCAAGTTCAGATTAGCCTCCCCATCTCCTTTCATTTTTTAAAAAAAAAAACACTACTTATCAGAGAGAGTAAGAAACAGAGCATGAGCTGGGGGCGGGGGGGAGAGGGGACAGAGGGAGATGGAGAAATAAGACTCCCCACTGAGCAGGGAGCCTGATGTAGGGTTCAATCCCAGGACCCGGGGATCACGAACTAAGCAAAAGGCAGATGCTTAACTGACTGAGCCACCCAGGTGCCCCTCCTTTCATTTTCTCCCAATGGAGCAGCCCAATCTTTGCAAGGCTTTCATAGGGGATACTCGCACCTCCAGATCTGAAACTGAAGAAATGCTCTGCAGAAGACTCTATGAAAGAGGTAGACACTGTCTTGAAGAGGTCCAACATCAATGTCAATGATTGTGGTTCCTCAAATCCACCTAGTGGCAGTCAATATGGCAGGATCTGGGGATCATGACCTTGCCCAGCCCCGAGATTATCTTTGTTCTTATGGGATACATTTTCTTTATCAGCTTCAAAAGATTCTTATGCTTTGTCTTGCTTTTCATGTAAAGAATCACAGAGGTATACCACACTGTATTCCAATGTACATCAAAGTAGATGACATCTCCAGGAAAAGGGCAAGTAAGCTTAACAACCTCCAGCTTGTTAATTACTGTTCCATTTGTCCTGGTATCTTCAAGTGACACCTGTCCAATTTTTTATCCATTATAATTTTACAGTGATCTCCAAAGACCATTTTATTGCCAGAGAAAGAGCACAACTCTCTCCTTCAACCAATGGTCCACTCCTATTTCGACAGGTAGAGGAGCAGCTGACCGTCCTCAGGTCCCCAGGGTGGCTTGTCTATCAGGCTGCTCCACTGGGATTCACATCTAAGAATACCCAGGAAACGAGGTAAAGACTCTCCAACCACAAAGGCAGAGGCTCTGCATTCTCTCCCCCTCCCCACCCTACCCCACCCCCATGGCCCTCCTGGACCTGGGAGGCCACCTTCCTGTGGGCCAGGTGGAGAACAGCAGGCCAGCGCCTCCTCCAACATATCTACTTTTCTATCTATCCCATTCGTGAACATCCAGGGGGAAAAAAAAAACAACTGCTGATAAGTAAAAAGCATAACGGTAAATCTACAGTCCAAGAGACCAAGGGGGTGCCTGGGTGGCTCAGTCAGTTAAGCGACTGCCTTCAGCTCAAGTCATGATCCTGGAGTCCAGGGAGTCTGCTTCTCCCTCTGACCCTTCCCCCTCATGTGCTCTCTCTCTCTCTGTGCTCGCTTCGGCAGCGCATATATCAAGAGACCAAAAGTACACCAATAAAATGATAGTCCTGAGTCTTAAAAATAAAACATCAGATTATATTCACTATTTTAAAAGACAGTAAAGAGTCCTTTGTAAAAGTAAAATGGTTCCTTCCCCCCACACCAAGGTATCAAGGAAAACAATGTACAAATATCAGATACCAAATAAATGCTATTGATAAACTGCTAAAGCAGTTGTTTTTTTTTTTTAAGAGACATTTGACAAAGAAAATTTACATTTATATTAGGTACAGTTTTCCCATGCAAACTTCTGGATACACACCAATAAAAAAAAAAAAGTCCCTGTCATCTGTCAATAGCCTAGGCAGGACTAATTAATCATAAAGTGCTTCATTCATTTTTCTCATGAGACCCCTTCCCAATGGTACTTATTCTGCTAGGAAAAAAGCACAATTAAAATCTACCACGAAGATATTAAGGCACCTCTTACTTCTAGGAACATTACTTATTCCAGATAAGACACAGCATGTGAACTTAGAATCAAAACACTGAAAAAGAATAAAGGTTAGATAAGGAAAATATACATACTAATGTACAAATAAGAATTGACTCCATTTGGGGCACCTGGGTGGCTCAGTCGTTAAGCGCCTGCCTTCAGCTCAGGTCATGATCCCAGGGTCCTGGGATCGAGCCCCACATCGGGCTCCCAGCTCCGCGGGAAGCCTGATTCTCCTTCCCCCACTCCCCCTGCTTGTGTTCCCTCTCTCGCTGTGTCTCTCTCTGTCAAATAAATAAAATCTTTAAAAAAAAAAAAAAAAAAAAGAATTGACTCCATTTGGGTCCAGATGTGCTTTTGATGACATCATTTCTGTCTTGGATGGGGAATATGGGAGTTATATCAGGCTTGTAGTGAAAAATAACAAATTTCTGTAACTTGAGTTGGGCACTCCTTCAGTCTTCTTTTCTGTGACTCTTTTCTCCTGACAGTTCTTTCTCTATCCATAACCCCCAGGGCTTCCTTCTTGAACCCTTCTCTCCTTTCTCTTAGAACTACCATCCTCAGCCATGTTTCAGCTATTATCGTTAAAATTTGAATACTGACCTACTAAATCTCTTTCCAAACAGTTCTCAACTGAATTTGAGATCCTATTTCAATCTGCCTAGTGGGCATCTCTAGCTAAATGCCACTGACTATTGCCTCAGTTGAGCAAGTAAAAAGTTGATTTTATTCACATACCTGCTTCAACACCTGGATTTCTCATTGTGACAGTTCAATTTTGTGTCAACGTGGCTAGACAATGGTTCAGTTGCTATGAAGGTATTTTGTAAATATGATTAAAATCTGTAATAAGTTGACACAGTGAAGATTACTATGATGTGGGTGGGCCTCACCCAATCAGTTGAAGGTCTACAGAGCAAAAACAGGTTTCACAAAGTTAACTACGCATCAATACTGTATTAAGTCCCTCCCTGAATTTCCAACCTACTGGCCTGCCCTATGAATTTCAGACTAGCCACAATCACACTAACCAATTCCTTAAAATTAATTTCTATTTCTTTCTTTCTCTCTTTCCCTACCTTAAGTCTGTCTTCACATATATACAATTTCCTATTGGTTCTGTTTCTCAGAAGAATACTGATTGATATACCCATACTAATTTAAGGACTTAATTCAGAAACTTGGGCATCATTTACTTCTATCTTTCATGCACTACTTCAATATACACACACCACAGTAATTCCATCTCCTAAATATCACTTGAATTTTACTGTTCATCCCCAGTACAATCATCACTGAACACCTAAAAACACCCCCCCCAAACTAATCTTCTGCAATCTACTCTCTCCCATTTACCAATTTTCTGAACACACTGCATTCTCTCATGCTTCCTTCCGCTTAGAATATATATCCTAGACCTACCTTACTGAACTTTTGAGCTCAGGAGTTAATCCATCTGTTAAGTTTGAGGTGCCTGGGTGCATCAGTCAGTTAAGCATCTGACTCTTGATTTCAGCTCACATCATGATCTCTCTGGGATTGAGCCCCAAGTCAGGCTCTGTGCTCAGCGGGGAGCCTGCTTGATTGAGGATTCTCTCCCTCCGCCCCTCCCGCCACTTGCACCCTCTCTATAAAATAAAAACAAGTAAATCCTTAATGCACCTGTTACGTTCTTCCAACTCCTAAAAATCATCCTAACTCTGTGAATCTACATTATCTTGTTATATGTATATTCTAGCAATTATACAGTATGTTTAGTTTTATTTTTAATAACTCTGCCAGCGCTGTAAGATAAATTCTTAAAAGTATGTCTTCATGTAGATGCGTATTTTAAATGATTCTATTGATTAAAAAGACAATTTCTCTTTTACAGGGCTAAATCGTAATTCAAAGGTATTTTCAAAGAATAAGCCTACTTTAAGTTGATGTTTCTCAAACTAGGGCCCTGAAACATATTTGGGGGCGGTGCACATTTTTTCCCCATATGACAAACTTGAAAAAGTTCATGGGCCTGTTTCCACACAAAAATTTAACTTTGGGGTGCCTGGGTGGCTGAGTCGTTAGGCATCTGCCTTCCGCTCGGGTCATGATCCCAGGGTCCTGGGATCGAGCCCTGCATTGGGCTCCCTGCTCTGAGGGAAGCCTGCTTCTCCCTCTCCCATCCCCCTGCTTGTGTTCTCTCTCTCACTGTGTCTCTGTCAAATAAATAAATAAAATCTTTAAAAAAAAAATTTAACCTTATCTCACTGAACATAGAAGTCTTTTTTTTTTTTTTAAAGATTTTATTTATCTGAGAGAGAGAGAACACAAGCAGGGAGGAGGGGCAGAGGGAGACGTAGACTCCCCATTGAGCAGGGAGCCCTACTGGGACTCAATCCCAGAACCCTGGAATCACAACCTGAGCCGATGTTAGACGCGTAACCGACTAAGCCACTTAAGGTGCCCAGGAGTTAAGTCTTCTTGTCTATCCTCAGAACCTAGCATTTCTAAAACACTGTATGCCATAACAGAAACATGTGTGAAGATGCTGAATGATTACATGCCTTATCAAAGTTCAAATACTGAACATTTTCATACATGCTATTTCAACTAAACCTCAGGTATTACAATAACCATTTTACAGTTAAAGAAACAAATTATCAAAACACATATAAAAATATGCTTGGCCTCACAAATAAAGGAATCCAAATTAAAATTAAAAATTAAAAAAAAACACCTGAGGTGGGGCGCCTGGCTGGCTCAATCGGTTCTGCCTTCGGCTCAGGTCATGATCCCAGGGTCCTGGGATCAAGTCCCGCACCAGGCTCCCTGCTCAGTGGGGATCCTGCTTCTCCCTCTCCCACTCCCCTGCTTGTGTTCCCTCTCTCGCTGTGTCTCTGCCAAATAAATAAATAAAATCTTAAAAAAAAAAAAAAAAACTAAACTGAGGTTGAGAGACATACATAAAATTTTTTTCACCAAAAAATAAATAGCACAGATTGAATATCAAGAGAATTTCTGATTCTAAGTCCTAACAGTTTCCCTTCAAATCACACTATGTGCCTATTACTTGACTTAATAGAAGAATGTACCTTTTAACACTAACTTTGTGATGTTCCAGATATTAACCGAGGATCTCTTTATCAATGCTTTTTCTCTCAGTGACTTCTAATGCCTCCAATTCTTTTCAATCCCACTCCACAAAAAAGACCTCACATTTTGGGATATATATAAATTTTTCCTCTTTCCTTTCCCTTGCACTATCCAAAAGTCTATTACAAGTGGATCCGAATTACTGTTAAAATGAGAAAGAATGTGAATAAGGGATAAAGGAATAAAAGTATTAAGAAGGATGGGTGAGGGGGCACCGGGCTGGTTCAGTTGGTAAGATCTCAGGGTTGTGGGTTCAAACTCTTATGTTGAGTGTAGAGATTACATAAATAAAAAATTTAGGGGGGGTCTGGGTGGCTCAGTCAGTTAAGCATCTGCCTCCAGCTCAGATCATTATCTCAGGGTCCTGGGATTGAGCTCTGCAACAGGCTCTCTGCTCAGCAAGGAGTCTGCTTCTTCCTCTCCCTCTGTGCTTACTCTCTCTCTCAATAAATAAAATCTTTTAAAAAGTCTATTTCTTAAAAATAAAAAAATTAAGTCCAAAAAATAAAATTGCTATTTTAAAAATTAAATAAATCTTGTAAAAATAAAGTAAAACTTATGTGTGTGTGTGTGTGTGTATATATACATATATATATATATATATATATTTTTTTTTTTAAGATTTGACAGAGAGAGAGTGCAAGCACAAGCAGGGGGACCTGCAGAAGGAGAGGGAGAAGCAGGCTCCCCGCCGAGAAGGGAGCCCAACATGGGGCTTGTTCCAAGGACCCTAGGATCATGATCTGAGCTGAAGGCAGACACTTAACTGATTGAACCACGCTAGTGCCCCTGTAGCTCTTATCAAAGGTACAGAAAATGAATGAATGATAAATTGAAAACCTCCGAAGAGTCTCAGAAACAACCGAATAACTGTCTTAGTCCAATTACCCCTTTACACACTAATAATGTTCACCAATAAATGACCACCAAAAAAATGTCCCTCTGAAACCTTGGTAGTTCTTATACAATCTCATCCTTTAGCTAAGATGCCACTTAAAATAGCACTGCTTAGGTGTTTGTCACATTAACTTTAAGGTAGACTGGAATGCTGTGAAAATAGGAGCAGAAGGCTAGATATTAATGAAAGTTGTCTTTAGAGCTGTGACAGAAAAAAACTTTATGACAGTTCTCACAGTTCCCTCTTTATATTCAAAAGAACATACCTCAAAAACAGAGCAAACAAGTAAGGTCCCAAAGGGTACTTCACACACTCGCTCATTACTCTCCCCTTTTTATAGCTCTTTTACCTATGACACCTTTTTTAAAAAGCTACATGCACAATTATGGGTCAAAGAGGACAATGATTTCCTAACCAAACACAGTAACATGATCCCTTTATCAAAAGACTGAAAAAAATAATGATAAAACATGAGTGTTAAAACAGAAAAATTAAGAAAGGGCAACACTATGAAATATATAGATAATTACCTATAGATTCCCTTTCTTCATACAAAGAAACATATGTAGGAAAAGGCAAAACAATGCATACAGATAAGGTTAAAAATTCTCCATTGCAGCGCCTGGGTGGCTCAGTCGGTTAAGCGTCTGCCGTAAGCATCAGTGCAGGTCATAATCCTGGAATACTGGGATGTAGCTCCACAGCGGGCTCCCTGCTCAGCCAGGAGTCCGCTCCTCAAGCTCCCTCTGCCCCTCCCCCGCTCCTCTCTCTCTCAAATATATAAATAAAATTTTTTTAAAAAATTCTCCATTTACAGCTCATGAAACACATTCCACATATATTTTCTCATTTCAACTACATATAATTATGTAAGGAATACAGACTTTTCCCATTTTCACCAGCACAGAGCCCAACGGGGGGCTTAATCTCAAGACCCTGATATCATGACCTGAGCCGAAACCAAAAGTGAGTCGCTTAACCAACTGAGCAACCCAGGTGCCCCTATTTTCCCATTTTTAAGAAATCGCCTGCCCAAGTTATCACAATAATAAAGCCAAGAGTAGGTAGGATTCAGGTTTTCTGATTTCTTTCTACTTTTTCTATCATACCTAAAGACAGTGAAAGGAATTTGGATAAAAATATAAGTCCACATTTAGAGTGATTATATATACCAAATCCTGTGTTAGGAGACTTGTTTGTATCCTTTCATTTAATCCTCACAACCATCCCTTTGATACATTATTGTCTTCATTTGGCAGGTGAAGCTGTTCTAGGAAAGAGGTTAGTTAACCTTGTCTAAATTTGCAAAATTAGAAAGTGATAAAGCCCAGGGTGAATTGAAATTCCACACACTCCATGGCAGAGATTATCACTTGCTCCCCAATATTCATTTTCTACTGACTCCTTAGTAATAAGATATCTGTTGCTAGTTAAACATAATGCCATGTAAGTAAAAGACTGAATTCCCTAGGCTTTCTTGCAACTTGATGTGGTCATGTAAGTAATGAGACCTGAAAGCACCACACTGCAACTTTCAGAATGCGTATTTGATGAGAGGTATACTATTCCTTGGCCCTTCTTCCATCTTCTACCTGCAATGTAAATGTTACAGCTACAGCTCTAACAACCACCTGGACTCTAAGGACAGGAGTGAACCCTAGGAAAAGAACAGCTACCTGTTAGAATTGAATCCCTGACAACTGTGTGGTGCCATGACCTTGGACTACTTACTACCTCTTTTGCTTATGTCAATGATATTTGGGAATTTTTTATTACAAGCCACAGAACTTTACCTTAAGTATGGTTTGTCATACCTTGCTCAAAAGTTATAGGAAATTATTACCTTAACAGCTAAGTCTGCATATGTCAGCAAGTAGTGGTATTGTTTGTAAGAGAGATTTTCTTTTTACAGTAACAAGATCTTCTTACATTTGATCCATTTCACTTTTACACTTATTTTCACAACACCCCTGGAAAAGTATTTCTATATCCTCCCTCCAGAAAAGGCAAACTGTTCAAAGTCAAAAATTAGTTTTAAATCTCAGATCAAGTAAGAACATAAGTACGAAACACACAAACTATTTGATTCAATAATATATTCAATTAATATTTGATTGCCTAAAAATATTCTGGTAAACAAAACATAATCCCAACCCTCACAGAGTTAAAAATATCTGATATTAAAATGTCACAAGAAAAGATGCTCAACATCAATAATCATTAGGAAAATGCAAATCAAAACGACATAAGTCAATCACACACATTGGATGGCTACTATCAAAAAACAGAAAACAGGGCGCCTGGGTGGCTCAGTTGGTTAAGCGACTGCCTTTAGCTCGGGTCATGATCCTGGAGTCTCCGGATCGAGTCCCACATCGGGCTCCCTGCTCGGCAGGGAGCCTGCTTCTCCCTCTAACCCTCCCCCCTCTCCTGTGCTCTCGCTCTCTCTCTCTCATTCTCTCTGTCTCAAATAAATAAATAAAATCTTTAAAAAAAAAAAAACAGAAAACAAATGCTGGGGAGCATGTGGAGACACTGGAAGCCTTGAAAACTGTTAAGTCAGAATGTAAAATGGTGCAGCAGCTATGAAAAACAGTATGGCAGTTACTCAAAAAATTAAAAAAAGAATTCCCATATGATCCAGTGATTCTGCTTTTAGGTATATAACCCAAAGAAATGAAAGCAAAGTTTTCAAAGAGGTATCTGTACACAGGTTCACAGCAGCGTTACAGTAACTAAATGGTGGAAGCAACCCAAGTGTTCATCAAAAGATGAATAAATGAGTAAAACACAGAATATACATACAATGCCTTAAAAAAAGAATTAAATTCCAATACATGCTACCACATGGATGAACCTGGAGGACATTATGTACCAGTATGCAACTGCCAAATTCACAGAAGTAGAATGGTGGTTGCCAGGGGCTGGGGTGTTGGTTGGAATCAAGACTTAGTTTTATTGGTATGAAGAATTCTAGAGATGAATATGGTGGATAGTTGCACAAAAATATGAATATAGTTAATATCACCAACCTGTGTTTTGTTTTTTAAGATTTTTTTATTTATTTGACAGAGAGAGACAGAGCGAGAGAGGGAACACAAGCAGGGGCAGTAGGAGAGGGAGAAGCAGACTCCCCGCCAAGGAGGGAGCCCAATGTGGGACTCCATCCTAGGACCCTGGGACCATGACCTGAGCCGAAGGCAGACACTCAACGACTGAGCCACCCAGGTGCCCAACCAACCTACGTTCTTAAAACATGATTAAGACGATAAATTTTGTGCTGTTTATTTTGCCACAATAAAAAGAAAACTGGAGAAGGAAAAAACTGTCATAAGCAAATTAACATGCAAATTTTTACACATATTCACCTAAAGGATCAGAAAAATGTTTTAAATTACCTGTAGCTTTGTTACTAAATTTCCCAAAGTAGTTTGGGGTGTATAAAACTAACATTTTAATTTTTTTTTTCTTAAGATTTTATTCATTCCTGAGAGAGAGAGAGAGAGAGGCAGAGAGAGAAGCAGGGTCCCCGCGGAGCAGGGAGCCCAATGCAGGACTCAATCCCAGGACCCTGGGATCATGACCTGAGCCGAAGGCAGACACTCAACCAGCTGAGCCACCCAGGACCCCCTAATTAAACTTTTTAAGAAAATTTTCTCTGCATGAGGCACCTGGCCGGCTCAGTTGGTGGAGCATGCCACTCTTCATCTCTGGATTGTGGGTTCGAGCCCCACGTTGGGTGTAAAGATTACTTAAAATCTTCTTCAAAAAAAAGTCTTCTCTGGAATCCAAATAAAATTTCTAATGATTTCACTTAATACAGGAATCAAAGTATCTCTCTCTGCAACATGGCACAAAATTTGCAAAATCTTCCTGAGATGCAGTGCATGGTGTGGCTCCCTCAAAGTTCATTATGTTTAGGGGCACCTGACCGGCTCAGTCAGTGGAGCATGCAACTCCTGATCTCAGGGTTGTGAGTTAGAGCCCCAAATTGGGAGTAGAGACTACTTAAAAAAATGAAATCTTTAAAAAAATTCATCATGCTTAATATGTTAAATGTTGGGCCTTCCAAATTTCCTTTCTGGACATCACATTGAAAAATAAGTTAGGAGGGGCGCCTGGGTGGCTCAGTTTGTTAAGCAACTGCCTTCGGCTCAGGTCATGATCCTGGAGTCCCTGGGTGAGTCCCGCATCAGCTCCCTGCTCGGCAGAAAGTCTGCTTCTCCCTCTGACCCTCCCCACTCTCGTGCACGCTCTCTCTCTCTCTTTCTCTCTCTTAAATAAATAAAATCTTAAAAAAAATGAGTTAGGAAACTATTAATATAGTCAAGCTGAAAGATATACAGATATGGCTAACTAAATCACATGTCAAAGTAATAAGCTAACAACAAAGAACTCAGGAAATATTTGACGTTTGCTATTTAGACAAATCTGCAAGGATTTCCAAGTCGTAGTTTTCTGATAAATTATCAAAGTTTGAAATCCTGCCAAATATGGGACAGTGGAGCAGTAAGAGAGAACTGGTGTGATCTAATATAACAAATCCTTATTCTATTTTGGAGACCTTATTTCTTTTTTTTTTTTTTTAAAGATTTTATTTATTTATTTGACAGAGAAAGACACAGCGAGAGAGGGAACACAAACGGGGAGTGGGAGAGGGAGAAGCAGACTCCCTGCCAAGCAGGGAGCCCGATGCGGGACTCGATCCCGGGAGTCCAGGATCATGACCTGAGCCGAAGGCAGTTGCTTAACCAACTGAGCCACCCAGGGGCCCTGGAGACCTTATTTCTATATTCCTTAGAATATGAAGCCAAGAACTAGTATCAAAAAGGGTTAAAACAAGGGGTGGGGGAAGAAAGGGAAAATAAGGAGCTGAATAGAGTAAAATCATTAAGGGGCAGATTTGGAATTTTTTTAAGTTTTTATTTTAATTCCAGTTAGTTCACATACAGTGTTATATTAGTTTCAGGTGTACAATACAGTGATTCAACAACTGTAGAATTTTTTTATTGGTCACAACTTGGTGATGTACGTAGTAAAAATTATTTGGGCATATCAATGTTTATACAAATTTGTTACTTTATCAATTGACAAATTGGTACACATTTTACAAGAATCTAGTAGTCTCCTCCAGACACCGCTGGGAGAACAGACTGCTAGATGAAAAGAACAAGGATCAATGAAATTACATTGTGATCTCCATGAAGACAGAATCCCTGTTTTATTCTCTATTATCCCCAGCAGGTAACATAGAACCTCATGTATGACAGACAAATGTTAAGGGTTAAGGGGTTAGGAATCATTTTAAAGCAGTTTGTTATACTGAATTTTAAGGCAGTATCAAAAAACAAACAAACCATAGCTATTTTCAGTATTTAATACCAGGCAAATATGTACCCATAAGATCTAAACACAGCTGTCAAAAATTCATAATTTATCAGGATGCCTGGGTGGCTTGGTTGGTGACTCCTGGTTTCCACTCAGGTCATGATTTCATGGGCCATGGGACAGGGCCCTGAGTTGGGCTCTGTGCTCAGCAGGGAGTCTGCTTGAAGATTCTCTCCTTCTACTCCTCCCCTTTCTCTCTCTCAAATAAGTAAGTCTTTTTTAAAAAATTCAAAATCGGGCGCCTGGGTGGCTCAGTCGGTTAAGCGACTGCCTTCGGCTCAGGTCATGATCCTGGAGTCCCGGGATCGAGTCCCGCATCGGGCTCCCTGCTTGGCGGGGAGTCTGCTTCTCCCTCTGACCCTCCCCCTTCTCGTGTGCCCTCTCTCTCTCTCTCTCAAATAAATGAATAAATAAAATCTTTAAAAAAAAAAAAATTCAAAATCTATCTTTTCAGTTTCTCATAAAAAACAAACAACCCAAGCCTAATGCTACTTTCCATTGCCATTATACAACTCATCCTTAAATAATTAGCTTTATTAACAATTAAAGTCAAAGGGGAAAAAAAACCCTATAATTTTAGTAAAAGGAATAAAAAAGATATAAGCAGATGGGTTCCATGCAGGCCAGGCTCTAAGGGAGTAGAGCTGGCTAGCTCTGTGGCTTTTGTCCTATAAGCCAATTTTGAAAGGAAAAGATCACTGGAAAAGAAAACATTGAAAAAATACCATGGCATGAGTTACCATGACGCCAGAAAGTCAGTTCTTTCTGCAAACCTATGATGTACACAGACACATATGGTACATGAATCTAAAATACATTATGTACAGGGCGCCTGGGTGGCTCAGTTGGTTAAGCGACTGCCTTCGGCTCAGGTCATGATCCTGGAGTCCCTGGATCGAGTCCCGCATCGGGCTCCCTGCTCGGCAGGGAGTCTGCTTCTCCCTCTGACCCTCCCCCCTCTCTCATGTGCTCTCTCTCATTCTCTCTCTCTCAAATAAATAAAATCTTTAAAAAATAATAAAAATAAAATAAAATAAAATACATTATGTACAGGTATTTTGAGGTAGTATATTATTATTTAACAATCCTTAATATGACAAGCAGGAAAATTCCCAAGTAATGAAAGACAATTTCCTCAACATCTGTACCTCATCTCTCCTATTCAACCTCTCTTGAAACAACTGCACATGCCAGTACAGTTAACATTAAACATTCCTATCACAGTCTACTTCCAGATTTTAAAATAATATTAGACTGTAATTTCTCAAGGCTCTTTTCCCATATGTTTGTGACTTAATCCCACTTGCAGAGAATACTCTAAAACTAACCTGTCATACGCTCTCTACAAATCCACATCACTAAAATACATCCCCAGTTGTCAGTAAGCAACATACAAAATTCCTTCCTTTACTTTATGTTTAGTTTTCTCTCACTCTTCAAATGTTGTTCCTGGGTACAGAAGTTTTTCCTCCACCCTCTTTCACTCAATTTAGGACTCTATGCCTGCTTCCCAGAGAAAGAGGACAAAAGCTACTTCTCAAACTGTGGAACAACCGGCTCTGTTCTCTCCCCCGCCCCAACCTGTTCCAGTGTTCATGTTCTTTCAGCTCATAGGGAAGGGAGAAGTTGAGAGATCCCTCTAGTGACTTACCCCAGTAGCAAATCCCAGGTAAGTACAAACTCTCCCAAAGCAGAACTGGGAGAGATTTTTTTTTAAAGCCATGTTTCATCCTGTGCCCCAAAACACTAATGCCTGAAGCTTGGTTGGCATTCATTGGTCTGAGGTAATAAAAAAAAAAAAAAAAGTTCTCTTTAGTGTGTTTCTTCATATGATTAAGAAGGGGTAGAGGATTTATAAAACATTGCTAGTAATTTCCCTCTAGAGAGGAAAAGGGGACTGAATGAGAAGGGAAAGAAAAAAAGGGAAATTTGTTGTTGTCACTCTCCCTCCACACTCAGATGCTAATGTATTCAATAGGGAATCTAAGAAAATGAAAAAAAAATTTTGAAGATACCTACCAGAAACTAAGGTAGAGGAATGTTAGCTGGGAGCCCCAGTCTAAAGGGTAGATATATACAATTCCTTACCCCCTGCAGGGGGAAAGGCAGGAACCAAAAAAAGGATCTTCACTGAGTGGAGGATTCTATGTGACTGAATTTGCTGTTCCCCTTCTTGACCTCTCTGTTCTCAGAATCACAGAGTACCCCCTCCCTGACAAGCGGACTCCAGCGGGGGGGGGGGGGGGGGGGGGGGGGGTTTAAGAGAAAAAAAGGAGACAGAGAAAGATAAAAGCATCAACAGCCATCTTGCCAAACAACTGAATCTACTACAGGAAAGAAGGAAATTAATTGCACTAACCAAGATAGAAAGTAAGAAACAAAAGATTACCTCTAAACAAAATAGGCCTCCTCCCCTTCGACACACTAACCAAGTATCACACAGTAAACATTAGAAAAGAAATTTAACTATGACTGTTAATTTCTAAAATTAGAGGTTGTCATTCTAAAAGTTAGAAAATACTCAGTCCGGATCCGTCACTGGAATTTCAGAGTGTTTCATTCCAAATGAGTATCTTAAAGTATTCTGACAATGAATTTTTTAAGAAACAGAAAAAAAAGACCTTTAAACTGACCAATGCTGTGAAAGAAATGATATCTACATGGCATTTAAATTCTAATGGTTACAGTTAATAATTATGAACTTCATCAAATATAATAAACATCAAGCCCACAGAAAAGGAGTATCTTCCATATTAGGCTGCCCATGTACTTTCCATACAGATTTAGAATTTAATCCAAGTCCCCAAAGACGTGAGAACGACTTATGTAATTAATGGGAAAATAACAGCACGCTGAAAGAATTTACATCGAAGTTACATTCAACACGGTTAGCGCAATAACCTCACTCACTGAATACAATTAACACCCCAACTCTATTCATACCCACAAATGGGATAAAATACTGGGATTACAAATCTGCAATCACAGATAAGGATACATGAGTAAGGCAAATCTGAAGTTACTATCTCCTAACTATTTGGGGGTTTTTAAAGGGAAGGGGTGGGGAGGCAGGATTTGCATCATGGTCAAATGCTGACAAAAAAAAAAAAATTTAAGCAATTATTTGTCACCCCATTCTTATCCAGAGGGCTGTCAAAAGAGAAAGAGGAATGACTGTCAGACTATCTAAAATCTTACGCGTCAGGAGGAAAACAGGGAATTTAAGCCATACTCAAGTGCAGGACGAACACATCCTCCTCCCTCGGTCACACCACAGGAATGTCGTCTGAGGGAAGCAGGGGCAGGAGAGATTACCACACTCTCGAGGACAGGTTGGCACAACGCGTGTTTTACTCCAACAAGCATTCCCAGGGTTACCACACCCCCTCACAAACAGGGGGAAGCACACTTCACGCCCGAGGTCGCTGCCTCTCCAACAGTTCTCCCGTCGCACGCACACGGCTTCATCAGCCCCCTCCCAGCACAACGACCCGCCCGGGCTCCCCACCGCCTCTCGCCGAGGAGTGGACCCCCCCACCCCCACCCCGGCCTTCACAATCTCCCGTGCGCCCGGCCCCGCTCCCTGCCCCGGCCGAGCCCCGGCTCGTCGCCGAGTCCCTCCGGCCGCAGTCGCCCACTGGGGGGGAGGGGCGCGGGGGCGGGCGCGCCTCCGCCTCACGCCCCTGCACCGCGCTCGGAGAGAAGCGATCGCACCGCTCACCTGGCCCGGGCGGCTCCTCCCTCGCTTTCGGCCAGCGGAACCGGACTGGGGCCTCCGAGGGAACCGCGGGCTGCCGGGCGGGCTGGAAGTCCGAGAAGGAGGGGGAAGGGGGGAGGGATGCCGGGAGCCGCCTCCTTTCTCCTCCACCACCGCGGCTCCCGCAGCCAGGCCGGGCGCCCTCGCACACTCGCCCACTTTCTCACAGCCTCGCGGTCTGTCTGGCTCTCCCTCACCCCCACTCCCACACACACTCGCCCCCACCCCCACACACACTCACACCCGGCCGCTCCTCGCTCCCTCGCTCCCTCACTGCCTCACTCGTCTGTAGTGCGCGCGCGCGCGACCCCGCTCACACACAGCGCGCGCGACGCCGGCGGAGACCGCCCCGCGCTCCCCCAGACCGAGGCGCCGCGCGCCGCCCGCCCGCGTGCAGAGGACCCTCGCGCGCGCCGGCCCCGCCCTCCAGGCGCGGCGACGCGGCGGGCAGCGGGGGTGGCTGCCGGGGCGAGGGGACGGGCCGGCCCGCGGAGCTCGGCCTAGCGGATCCAACACCTGCGTCGGGACCCGCCCTCCGGACTCCGCGTCCCCACTCGCGGCCATCGCCCGCCTCTCGGGTGGTGAAGGGGCGATGGAGAGCGCGCGCTAGGAGGGAAATGGGAGCGCGAGAGCGCTTCGAGGACGCGCTTTCCCCACCCGCCCCCAAACCGTCCTCCCTAAGGACGGGAAACGGGTGGGGGGGCGAGGTTTGTTCCCAGCTTGAAACCGCGAGATTGATTCCTTCCGTTGTACACCCTCCCCGCCTTCACATTCCCTCATCGGGCCCCATTCATACACAATGTGAACCCTGACGCCAGCCCACCAAGCCTCTGGGGGACAGCGTGCTGTCTGCCTGTCCACGCCTCTGTGTCTCCGGCCCTGCCCAGCCCAGCCCAGCCCACCTCCCGCGCAGCCTTTCCGGCGACCTCGCCTACAGTCCCCTCAAGCCGTGGTCCGCCTCCCAGCCCCAGAGGCAAAGATTGGGAACAAAGATCAATACCTGTAAGGTCCTTATCCCTGTACGGAATAAAGACGTTGCCTCTGTACACTGTGAGGCAAATTTTTAAACTACAGTACATCATATATTCTCAGGGCTTTAAGCAGGTTTTTGAAGATAAAGACAGGGTAGTGCGGTGCAGCCAGCCTCGCTACTTGGAAACCAGTATAAACCTCCCGCAAATCAGTTCCTTAACTTCCTCCGAGCTTTTGTTATGAAAAGCTAAGAGTATGTTCCAAGGTTGCTGTGAGAATGAAATATATTTAGGAGCATTTTGAAAATCCTCAGGCTGTCTATAAAAATAAAATTATAGTCCAAAGGAAGCTAAGAATATGAGTATGTTCAGCTACGATACTCCTGTTAATTTTTCTCGATCATGAAGAATGAAAACAAAGGCAACAGATGACCGTGCTACTTTACATGACAAATTCATTTCTAAATAACCTTAGTCATTTATTACCACCAGAGATCCCAGATATGAGCTACCATAATGTCCTAACCAGTTTGCCTTCTTGCAAGTCACATTCCATTCTGAATGGCCTCAGCCAACAAATTCTTTTCAGCACTCAGTTCCCAATCTTTTTGGTCTGCCCCCCCCCCTTTTTTTTTTCTTCCTGATTTCACTCAGGAAGTCCTTTAAGAGATATAGCATAACCCAGGGTGGTAACTTCTGGACTGGATCAGACTTAACTTATGTGATCTTCTAAAGTACCCTGACTTCTCTGTATCTTAATCTACTTGATTACACAAGCTGTCTATAAAAATATTTTATAGAAACTATAAAAGTAGTTACTTCACTGAACTGGTATAAACAGTAAATGAGCTAATAAGTGTATAAGACTTAAGGCCTGGCGCAAACTGAGTGCTACTGTGTTTACTGCTGTTACGTTTGCCCACTTAGAGTAACCTAGGATAGTGAACAGTTTTCACAAAGAACACATTTAGAGGAACAAATGTGCTATATGACACACTACCTTCAGAAGAAAGGGGGGAAAGTTTACAGAGCTAAAATGTTGCTATTTATTTCCACCCGGATATTCAGTCTCCTGAAACAAAGTATATTCAACCTAAAGACAAAAGAGAAGCATTTCATCACAGAGATATTAACACAGTGAGAATCTGGCAAAAGATAAAGGGAGAAATTGACACAGGGAAAAGCATGACTGGGCAAGCAGATTATCAATAATACCTAGCCTATCCTTCAGTCCTACTGTTAAGAAACCCAATTCAGGGTAACGATGCATCACCCAGAAAAAGAAGGGTGAAACTGTGGATAGGGAGTATTAGACTATTAATTCACTGGCCACCTGCCTTTAAAAAAATGCTATCTATTCACGTACTGTCATTATGCACCAGACACACCCAAAAATTCATAATGTATACAAAATTGCTTTCCACTTAAAGTAGTCAGAAAGATACAAAAAACAGAGCTATGTTGCTGTGGGTTTTTTTATGTTATATCTATTTTAGAGAGTGTATGTACAGGCATGTGGGTGGGGGGAGGGGCAGAGGGAACGGGAGAGAGAATCCTCAAGCCGACTCCCAGCTGAGATCATGACCCCAGCCAAAATTAAGAGTCTGACACCTAATCTACTGAGCCACCCAGGTGCCCCTTAAAGAACTATGTTCTTAAAAAAAAACAAGTAGGAGCGCCTGGGTGGCTCAGTCAGTTGAGCATCTGACTTTCATTTGGCTCAGGTCATGATCTTGAGGTCAAGGATCTGACTTCATCAGGTTCCTGCTCACCATGGAGTCGGCTTGAGATTCTCTCCCCCTCTCCCTCTGCCCCTCCCCCACTTATGTGTACGTGCTCTCTCTTTCTAAAATAAGATAACATCTTAAAAAAAAAAAAAAAGCCAAGGATATGGCTCATTTTAAACCAACTATTATATACTATTTACATCAATGATGATCAAATTCCTACTTTATATTTTTGTATGAAGTAATGAGGGAGAAGCAATTATTTTTGGCATTTCCATAATGGAAAGCAAGGTCCAGAAGGCTTGGTTTCCTAGACTCGCTCATAATCTTCGTACTTTCGTGGCTGATATGTTTAGACAGGTATGGACTCACAACTCCTTTGGGTAGCAATGTATGCTCCAAAGTATTCTGGGGCACCTGGCTAGCTCAGTGGGTAGAGCATGAAACTCTTGATCTTGGGGTTCTGAGTTCGAGCCCCATATTGGGGGTAGAGTTTCCTTTTAAAACAAAAGAAGTATTTTAAATAGCTTGTCTTGGTTGAATTGTGCACCACTCATTTTTAACCATTAAATTAATATTCTTCAGCCAGCTGAATTGCTTGAGAAGACATAACTAGCCTAGCACCTTTGGAGTCAGATAAATTTGACTTGAAATCCCAGCTTTATTAGTGGCATGTGATTGTTGCTTAAGTTCTATAAGCCTCAGTTATCAACAAAATAAAGATGAGGTAACTCAAACATAATGTACTACATAGTAAGTGCCCAAAAAATATTAGCTATTGGAGCAGCTCGCTGGCTCAGTAGCTACAACGTATGACTTGACTTGGGGTTGTGAGTTTGAGCCCCACACTGGGTGCAGAGATTTAAAAATAAAATCTTAGGGGCACCTGGGTGGCTCAGTTGGTTAAGCCTCTGCATTCTGCTCAGGTCATGATCTCAAGGTCCTGGGATCAAGCCCCACGTAGTCCAGCCCCACGTCGTCGTCCAGCCCCACGTCAGGCTCCTTACTCAGTTGGGAGTCTGCTTCTTCCTCTCCCTCTGCCCCTCCCCCCATTGGTGCTCTCTCTCAAATAGTCTTTTTTTTTAAGATTTTATTTATTTGAAAGACAGAGAGAGAGATACTGAGAGAGCAAGCGTGGGGAGGAGAGGGAGAAACAGGCTATATATATATATATATATATATTGGGGGCACCTGGGTGAGCAGTCGGTTGAGTCCTGAGTTCAAGACTTGTGTTGGGCTCCATGCTGGGCCTGGAGCCTACTTAAAAAAACTGATTAGGGGCACCTAGGTGGCTCAGTCGGTTAAACGCCTACCTTTGGCTCATGTCCTGATCCCAGAGTCCTCATGCTACCTCTTGCTCTCTCTCTCTCGAATAAATAAAATCTTTAAAAAAAAAATGAATATAGGGTGTTATACAAAAACAATGGATTGTGGATCACCACATCAAAAACTAATGATGTATTCTATGGTGACTAACATAATAAAATTTTTTAAAAATGAATATATATCTAGATAGATATGTAAATATATAGATATAAATATAGGCTATTATACAAGACCAATAACAAAAGTCAAATAGCAAAGAGAAGTTATACAATGTTTAAATATGTGTAATAGTACAAATAGTTACATATTTACTGCACGCCGGAAGCATGAGTAATGTAAGACTGAATTGAAAGGCATCTTTTACCTGAGCCAAAACATTTCTATATTTGTGCTCTCCTTCCTAGACACATCAGAATCAATGGAGAGCTTTTGAAATTGATTTAATCAGAATTTCTGGGATTTTGATCCAGGCACCAATATTTTTTAATGCTCTCCAGGGAATTTTAATATGCAGCCAAGCTGAACCAAGGTTTGGACAACACACATGTCAAATTAGCTATATATATGACTATATTGAAATGTGCACATTATCTAGATACATTTCATTTAATCAACCAGATTAGCTGATTCAGAATATGATGGCTAGATTTGCAGCAAAAAGCACTTTTATTTATTTATTTATTTTTAAAGATTTTATCAGGGGCACCTGGGTGGCTCAGTCGGTTAAGTGGCTGCCTTCGGCTCAGGTATGATTTCAGGGTCCTAGGATCAAGTCCCGCATCAGGCTCCCTGCTCATCAGGGGATCTGGTTCTCCCTCTCCCTCTGCCCCTCATGCCCTTCTCCCTGACTCTCTCTCTCTCTCTCTCTCTCTCTCTCTCGTGCGTGCATGCACGCTCTGTCTCAAATAAATAAAACCTTTAAAAATAAATAGATAAAATAAAGACTATTTATTTGAGAGAGAGAGCGCAAGTAGGGGGAGGAGCAGGAGGAGAGGCAGACTCCCCGCTGAGCTGGAAGCCCTCCTCAGGGCTTGATCCCAGGACCCTGAGATCATGACCTCAACAGAAGGTAGATGCTTAACTGACTAAGCCACCCAGGTGCCCCAAGAAACACTTTTAAAAGTTTCTGGTAGACAGTTCTTGGTAGACAGTTCTTGAGATGCTAGATGGAAGGCACAGAAAATGCAGTGAGTTGATGGAAAATAAAATCTCCCCTAACAAAGTTGTCTGGGTCCAACCCACTCCATGTCTCTTATCTGACTTGTGTCGCATTGGTGAATCTGTACATCAGGCAGAAAAACATAATTCATATATTGTTATCTAGTATGCACATCAAACAAAAATCTTTAAGTACCCCATAGACACCATCTGGTGCAAATTTTTTCCTCCTGGGTTTAGACAAGAAAACAAGCTGGGATTTGATCAAAATTAAAGTCCTCAAGGTAGTAAAGAGGAGAATTGTAAACAGGAATGAATCCAGGATTGTTATCAGGACATAAAATAGTCTTCTTGATGGCATATCTAATGTGATTACTGTAAAATTCTTGTTGGTGGAGAAAAGGTAGTAGGTATCGCATCAGAACCTACACTCAAAAATAAGGAATGGTGGCAGCAGCTGCAGTAGATCTAGCTTTCCCCACTGCTTCCTCTCCCTGAACCAGCCGGCTAGAACCAGCCCGACAACAACAGTCTTCACAGTTAGAATAGCTAAATACTGATCTAGCCTTTCCCCACCCACATCCCTCCTCCTTTTCCGCCACTCCATTTCTGCACATTAAACTGAGCGTCTCTCTAACTATGCTAAGAAAATGTCGATGCCAGACACAAAGGAGGATGGGGGGAAGGGAGGCAGTGAAGATTGTACATTTGCTGAATCAGAAGGAAAGGGTGTAAAGAAAAATAAGACTTAAAAAGAGGAATTAATGGAGGTTTCGCTGTCCTTTAATTGTACTGGTTGTTAGGAATATTTCCTTTTTCTCACTACATAGGAATAACCTGGAATGCTTGTTTAAAATGCAGATTCCAGGGTGCCTGGGTGGCTCAGTCGTTAAGCGTCTGCCTTCAGCTCAGGTCATGATCCCAGGGTCCCGGGATCAAGCCCCGCATTTGGCTCCCTGCTCAGCGGGAAGCCTGCTTCTCCCTCTCCCACTCCCCCTGCTTGTATTCCCTCTCTCGCTGTGTCTCTGTCAAATAAATAAATAAAATCTTAATAAATAAATAAAATGCAGCTGTGTATCTGCATTTTGAGCCAAACTCAAAGCTTACAGAACCAGCCATGACTCTGCATTTTTTAAATTTGCATCCCAAGTAATTCTTAGACACATGAAAGTTTGAGAATAATGTCTTTAAGAGAAAAAGAACCATTTGTAAAATGTTCTTTATTTAAAGCCTTCAACATTTATAAACTCATCTAGCCTCAGGCAACTTGGTATGATTAAGCAAATATTGTGAGTCCCCTCTGAAAGAGAAAACTGAGGCATGGAGATTAAATCCTTGGTGGTAATTTCCTAGTCTCCTGTTCCCTCTTCCCTGGAGTATTTTAAAAAGTGTATCAATCTGGGAGCACCTGGCTGGCTCATTCAGTAGAGCATGCAACTCTTGATCTCAGGATTGAGTTTAAGCCACATGTTAGGAGTAGACATTACTTAAAAATTTTTTTAAATTCAGCGTGTGGGGGGATGTGGTAACTGGGTGATGGGCATTAAGGAGGGCACTTGATGTAATGAGCACTGGTGTTATATGCAACTATGAATCACTAAATTCTACCTCTGAAACTAACAAAGTATATGTTAACTACATTGAATTTAAATAAATTTTTTTAATTAAAAAAAATTTTTTAAGTGTATCAATCTGGGAAGAATAACAGAAACATGAATGAATTAGTAGACCCTTCAACCACAGAAATGCAGCTGTTTTTTTTTAATATTTTATTTGGGGCACCTGAGTGGCTCATTCAGTTAAACATCTGCCTTCAGCTCAGGTCATCATCCCAGAGTCCTGGGATTAAGCCCCAGGTCCGGCTCTCTGCTCGGCAGGGAATCCACTTCTTCCTCTGCCCCTCCCCTGCTTGTGCACGCTCTCTCAAATAAATAACATAAAGATTTGATTTATTAATTTTAGACAGGGAGTATGAGCAGAGAGAGGGGCAGAGGAAGAGTCTCAAGGCAACTCAGTGCTGAGCACAGAGCCCGATGTGGGTCTCGATCTCACAACCCTGAGATCAGGACCTGAGCCAAAATCAAGAGTCAGAGGCCTAACCAATGGAGCCATGCAGGTGCCCTAGAAATGCTGTTATTTAAACCACACAAGGGCTGTATGGACCTGTCACAATTTATCTCACTATCAGTGCCCCAAATTATTAACAAACATTTACATATTGAATAAAAATTCTAGAAGCATTCTAATGACCTAGCACCATCATGACTGTCCTGGTCTGCTTTGCTTCTTTTGCACATTGAAAAAGTTAGACTATGAAGCCCTGTTGATGAGTATAAATTCATGTAGTTCTCCTCAGTGCAAAGAAACAGAGCAATTTAGGGGGTGGAGGGATGGGGTAACTGGGTGATGGACATTAAGGAGGACAAGTGATGTAATGAGCACTGGGTATTATGTAAAACAGATGAATCCCTGACCTCTACCTCTGAAACCAATAATACAATATGTTAATTGAATTTAAATAAAAAGAAACAGCAATTTACATCTATTCTGTCCAAATTCTTGCCCTATTCATTTAGGGGGGGAGGGGCAGAGGGAGAGGGACAGAGAGAATCCGCCCGCCCTCTGCTGAGCATGGAGCCCCTATGCAGGGTTTGATACCACAACCCTAAGATCAGAACCTGAGCAGAACAGACGCCTAACCAACTGAGTCACCCAGACGCCCCTTTTATTTTGTTTTTAAATCACTTTTGTTTTCTTGGCTTTCAAACCCTATACTGATCGTTGAATTAGTTTATTTATTTATTTATTTGACAGAGAGAGAGAGAGAGCGCGTGCACAAACATAGGGAGAAGAGGGAGAAGCAGACTCCCCGCTGAGCAGGGAGCCCGATGCGGAACTCGATCCCAGAACCCTGAGATCATGACCAGAGCCGAAGGCAGCCGCTTAACCAACTGAGCCACCCAGGCGCCCTGAGTTTTTTTTTTTTTTTTTTTAACCTCTTCCTTGCTTTTATTTAGCCTTTCTTTCATCAACTCCACCTGAATCGCCAAACTCCTTGATTTTTCTTCTCTCTCTCAGTGCTTTGCAACTGGAGTTTTATCCTAACAGCACAATATAAAGTCAGAAGGGACAATAAAGAGACAGAAAAAGGAAAAAAGAAATCCATGTTGGGTGACACAATGGAAATACTAGACAAATCTCTAATATACAGGTTCCAATCCTTCTTGCTTGTTTCCCAGAAATTTTCTGGACAACCAGAATAGACAACCTAGACTAAGAAAGAGGATCTATTAATAGTGGCTTGCCTAGTAAAGAAATGATGAATGAAAACACAGGCATGAGAAAATTATCAGAAAAATACTTGAAACATGTATAATTATCTGTCCTCAGGCTCATAAACCTAAAATGTCTTAGATTATGGAACATTCTCAGAGATTTTAGGTAGATCATTTTAATCCTTGTAATAACCCTACTTGATTTCAGTATCTTCTTTTACAAGTGAGCAAACTAAGGCAGACAGGCTGAGTAACTTTTTCAAACTTACACAGCTAGCAAGTGGCATGACCATAACTAGAGTTCAAGCATCAAACTACATACTCTTAACCATTTCTTCTAATCCCTCCAAAGGCTATAAAATTGGTTTTCTCCGCAGTTTTCCCCCCACTTCTTAGTACAGTAGCCCCCCTTATCCGTGGTTTTGCGTTCTGTGGTTTCAGTTACCCACAGTCAACCCAGGTCAGGAAGCAGATGATCCTCGTCAATAGCAGCTTAATGCAATGTCACAGTGTCATTCACCTCACTTCATCTCATCACACAGGCATTGTGTGTCCTCTCGCATCATCACAAGAAGGGGGAGTACGGCACGAGATATTGGAGAGACCACATTCATATAACTTTTATTACAGTAAATTATAACTGTTCTTTTATTATTAGTTTTATCAGTAATCTCATACTATGCATAATTTATATGTTAAATTTATCATAGGTGTGTATGTATAGGAAAAAACTAAGACTCTACTATGTGTGGTTTCAGGCATCCACTGGGGGTCTTAGAACATATCCCCGGTGGATAAGGGGGGACAATTGTATATAAAGTTTTATTCAGGTATCAATGCCTGCAGTTTCGGCTGATGTCTCCAATATCATATAGAGAATATTTGCAAATACATATTAGAATTTGTCACAAAGGATCTAAAGTCCATCAGCCAAACATACCTATAAAGACTGAACAAAATTACTAATACCTGTATTGTCTAACTACAGAGATTCCATTTTGATTAACAAAGTACTAATCCATTTAAGTCATAAATGAATTTGCTGAAGTCATGAGAGCTTTTTAGCATTATGCTTTTTCTCAACGCTCCAAGACTAAAAAACCACTGCCTTATGGGAGACCAGGAAATGTTTTGAGGTTTAAAAGGGACCAACTGACACACTGGGGCAAAAAGTAGTTACCAGAAATTCAGAGGTTCACAAAGAAACCAGGGTTTGGTGCCTAACAGAGGGCAAAAGTAGGTCAGTGTCCCTGGCAGTCACAGCTGGGAGAAAGGGATGTCATCTGAAAAATGTGGTGGGGAGAAGGGGAGGTAGAATTTAAAGTAGAGAGACTCTATGAAGGGGAGAAGCGGGAGGCGGGAGGCGAGGAATTTGGAGCCGAGCTGAAATCAGCCTTTCTGCTGATGGCAGAAACAGCTGAAGCACTACTCCTCCTCCCCCTCCCAGCCTGCCTTCGCCCAGGCCTCATCCCTACCTCCGATCATCATCAGACCCCCTCTGCTGGAGACAAAGACAGCCGAGAAAGGAATGAGGAGAAAGACAAGCCTGAAAAGTAATTAGTTTGATAAAGGAGAGACAGGTGAGGAAAGAAGGGAAAGAGAATTTTAATCAAATCCAGGGAACCATGATCGAGAGGAGGAAATAACAAAGGAGAGAGGCAGATTAAAAAAAAATAGTAGGAAGGAAAGGAGGAAAAGATGGCTGAATGAAACAAAAGACCTATTAGTGAATGGGGCAAAAGTAGCATTGGAAATGTAATTATAATAAAATGTAACCTCTTAGGCTTAAAAAACGACTTGAGTAAAGAGCTGAGAAAGACACTGTAATGGTTACGATTTGAAATAAAAAATATGTAGTTAGTGTTTTGGCAATAAAGCAAAACTGGGATGCTCCCAAATGAAACTTCCCTCCCCAGCCTGCATCCAAGTTCAAAGTTATGATGCCCCTGTGTTTATCTGTCTAGATCTACTAGTTCTTATGCCTAAGTTAAATATTTCATTCCAGGTGTAAGGAGTCCCTGTTAAATTTTGTTAATAATTGTGGTAATAATAACAATAACTACCACCTCACATTATTATTTTAATCACCACAAAGGTAATTCTCTAATCCTGTTCAATTAATCTCTGATCAAAACTGAATGTCCTTCCATTACGTCCATTTGCTTTCCTATTTAACAAAATGAACCCTCTTTTTTCTCTTTAGAGACCATTAATGCTCCTGTTTGGATAACTGTTAAGTTTTAAAATATCCTCCGTCGTAACCGAAACATACCCGGAACATTCACGTTTACATAGACCTGTCTAAAAGGAAAAAGAGGAAAACTAGGAACGATCTCACCAAGGTGCAGGAAGAACTAGGGAAATATAATGCCTGTTATCAGGAAGAATGTTACTTTTCTCTCCCTCCTCTTCTCAAATTTCTTTCTATGGAGAGAATGTCTATTGTTTAATCTTCTGTTTTCTCATTCCCTCTTTCTTCAAATCTCTTTTTTTTTCTCTTGTTGCAACAGCTCTCATTATTTCCAGCTCATGTTGCCCCCACATTTCCTTTGGACTTTGTTGTGTCTTGGCTTAGTCAGCCAGACTTCCACTAAACTTTCAGAGCTGGAATCAGAACAGTGCATTTGGCAAAAAGTCAGTCACACATACCACACAACCACAAACAAGCACTCTGACTGCAAAATCCTTTCAACAATGCATTCCCGTTTCCTGCACTCAGCAGTTCACACAGACCCATGATCTGAAATCAGCAACACATGCATTCACATGCATTCTGCATGCACATGGCCTCTGCAGTCAGCTCACAAAGACACAGTATCTGCAGAAACGTCTTTTGCAGGCAGCATACTCCGCCAGTACATTCTCCTCCCCTTTCATAAGCTCTTCCTGACTGGCTCTCCCCACCCCCGCCTGGCAGTGGCTCCCCTCCTTTTCCTGCAGTTCTCAAAGTCGTAACTGCGGTGCCATCCATCACCCTCTCAACAGATCCTCAGGCCAAGGAACTGTTTCTTGAAGCTCGCTTTTCTCCTGACGGAGAACTTGCTCCACCGAAGGGGCTGTCGGAACAGAATCTCCTTCTGGAACACAACCCTGTAGGCTGGATCCTAGTGACCTCACTTGTTTCTGTGGAGCCTCATTTTGACATGGAAGGCTCGGGGAGAAGGCAGGGAGGAAAGAAAAAGAGAAGGAAAACAGAAAAGAGGGAAGGAAGTGGAAAAGAGAAAGCCCTGGTAGAAATTTCAAGAAAGACAACTGGAACAAAAGCCAAGAAACAGACTTAAGAAGGAAAGAGGGAAGAGCAGAGGAGGAGAGAGAAAATGGAGCGGGTGTTAAAGTAAAAGGAGAAACAAAAAACAGAATTATGACAGAGTAGTTGTAACAGTTTCTCAAGCTTTTTGTTACCCAGTAAATTACTGAGGTAACCCTAGAAGTAGAAGAGATTAGAAAGTTAAAAAGAGAATCAGTGAGGGGCGCCTGGGTGGCTCAGTCAGTTAAGCATCTGACTCTCGATTTCGGCTCAGGTCACGATCTCAGGGTCCTCAGATTGAACCCTATGTCAGACTCTGTGTTGGGCACAGAGCCTGTGTAAGATTCTCACGCTCTCCCCTTGCCCTTCCCCTGCTCTCCCTCTCTTTAAAAAAGAAAAAAAGAATCCGTGATAAAGAAAATCTATAGATGAGATTATATATTTTTAAATTTCCTACAAAGACAGAATAGACACCCATCACATATATCTGACAAAAGGAAAATTCAAACAACCAATTTGAAAGTATTTAGCGATGGTTGGAGAGAAGGTACATTTAAATTTCAGTTAAAACAGGTATTTGTCACAAATATTGCAGTATTTGAGATATAGAAAAAATTTATCTGCTGTTTATCTGAAATTCAAATTTATTTGGCCATCCTGTATCTTATCTACCAATCATATCCTCAGGGGATTCTGACACATGCTCAAGTCTGAGAAATACTGGGACAAAGTAAGAAAGCAGGCATTTAATAAGACCACAGGAAGTGGTTGCAAAGTGTAGATTCGAACCCCAACACAAACATGCCAAATTGAGATCGCCAAAAAAGGAGCTTAAGAATTTGACATGCACTGGATAATTTTGATACACTAAAGTTGGATAACCCCCGATTTTCTCAATTCTTCCCTGGAGCCCCTCCTAAATCTACATGAAATGTGTTAAAGTAATTAAACAAGGGGACCATTAAACTGAGGCTCTATGTAAGAAACCAAAATCAGCCTATAATTATCTCAAGATTACAAAATTTAAAGCTAAGGACAGCCAAGCACAAACAGCCAAATCAACTAAGTGATTAAGCTATTAATCTCGCTTTTGCCTTTTCTCTGTAAGTCTCTCCTGGGGGACCAGGGTGGCTCAGTTGGTTAAGCATCTGACTTTGGCTGTGGTCATCGTCTCAGGGTCCTGGGATCGAGTACCGTGTTGGGCTCCTGGTTCAGCGGCGAGTGTGCTTCTCCCTCTCCCTCTCCCTCTGCTCTTCCCCCAGCTTGTGCTTGTGCTCTCTCTCTCTCAAATAAATAAAATCTTTAAAAAATAAAAATTATAAAAAGTAAAAAAAAAATATAAAAGTGTCTCAGAGTTCCTGTGGGTAGAGCACTCCCAGCCACATCCAGTTTGGTACTGCCCAATTCAATTCTTGTTCATATAAACTCTTAAAAATTTTAATATGCTTCAGTTTATCTTTTTAATAGTTTTGGTGTTAACAGAGGGAACCAGGGGAGACCCCTGATAACCCCCATGGGCACTGAGCAACCCAGTGAGCCAGATAAATACCCAGTGAGCCCAATGAGTTCACTGCTTTTTCCCTGTGTTGGAGGTTATAGGTTAGTGCCTCTCTAATCCTAGCTCTGCAGCTTTTGTGTTATGAGCTTTATTTGAGCATTTCTTTTCCCAGACTGGGTTCAGGAATAAGCCAGAATTGAAGTGGGTCCAACTCAAGTGTTGGCGGAGGTCATCAAGAGAACATGACCCCCCAGCTGACTGCAAGGTGTACCTGGACTACTGGAAGCCCCTCTCCCTCACCCTGTCTTTGGTATGTGCATTTTGCTTGCCTTCCCTATTCCCAGAAGCTGCCCGAAGGACCCAGCCTTCAGATAGAAATGTGGTGTTGAGACTATCTGAACAACAGATGTGACTAAACCCAGGTAGGGCCTCTAATATAAACTTCTACGATTTGGCAGTTACGTGCACAGATCTACTCATCCTGAGGCCACCCAAGACAACCCTTGTAAGTTCTTTTGCTTCTGAAACCTGCAATTTACCAATCTGGGAAGGTCTGCCTTTCAGTCTCTCCTTGCCCACTAAATACAGGACCAATTTGCAAGCCAACAATTGCTGAGCCACCCAGGAGACCAAAGAAATGGGACTTGGGAAAGAAGTGTCTAAGGGGGAGATCCCACATTGGCACTGACTTCTAAGTCAATGGGAGAGGTGGCTTCTACGTTAGATGTTTGTAGATCACCAAATGAGAATGAGGACACCCTGAAAATGTTGGCTGCTTTGATGTGCTTATCTGATAAACTGCACAGTGTACTGCAGAAAGATGGGGACACATGACTGCTGTAATGGGCTGGCTCTTCCTGGGGGCAGTTTAGCTGGCCATCAATGTCCAACGAGACACTGAATCTTGAGTTAGAAAGTTGGAAGAAGAGCTAAGGCAAGAGAAGGGCATGAAGGTTTCCACTATTCTGCTAGCTTTGGGGCTGGCTGACAAGGTGGGAAAGCAGAATAATCTGGAAACCTTAGCGTGTCATTTTCAAAAGCTAGGAGGGCACAGATTAATAAGGTCTGACTTGATCCTGACAAAGCCTGATTGGGATACTAAGTGGTGGAATTCCCTAGAAAAAGAATGGGCATGAATATGGTGGTGTGATGATTGAAGGGGAAAGGGATGAAATGCCCCATGCTGTCCACCCCAAAAACAAAAGCAATTTTTAAGTAGCAATTACCCCAAAATGCCTAGGGCAAAAACTTAACATTCTTTTGCTGTTGCCTTGAAATTGTAAATCTTATCGTGTCTTTGAAATGTAAACACCTAGGAGTTATCCAAAACATTGCGCACAGAGACTGAAGATAAAAAACGAGCGGAAAGAGAATTTTTCAAAATACAGTGCTTTTAAGTTCTCTTGCCCCAAATCTACTCTGTAGCCTCCAAAAGATCACAAATATCAATAAAAAGTTTTAGCCATGGGAGTGAAATAAAAGCTATCTGTATTGATGTATGTTCTGTATGTGATTTTCTTTTTAACCTCCAGGGTATTGCCAAAATTGATTTATAAAACAGGCAAGTTTTTTTTTTTTTAAACAAAACTACTATAAGTAAGGGTGGAAGGAAATGACTGTGCATGAAAAGAAGGTAAGGAAAGTAGAATGTGATAGAGTTTTGTAGGGGGAGGGTAAGGAAAGATGTGAAGGACATGGGGGGGTTGGTTCTGTTTGGTAAAGGGGGAAAGTAATTTTGTCCTAAAATAAAATTACTGTTCCAAGATGAAAAACGTAAGATGGGATAAAGCTGAACAGATACAGAAAATTGCAGAAAGTCTGTGGGAAAAGAACATTAAGAAAGGACTTTTACCTGTGGTCAAGCCAAGATCAGGATGGATTTATTTAAGTTAAAAAAGAAAAGGACAGGTTTTTTGTTTTTTGTTTTTAAAGATTGTATTTATTTGACAGAGATAGCAAGAGCAGGGACACAAGCAGGGGGAGTGGGAGAGGGAGAAACAGGCTCCCCTAGGAGCAGGGAGCCTGATGCGGGGCTCGATCCCAGGACCCTCGGATCATGACTTGTGTCGAAGGCAGACGCTTAACGACTGAGCTACCCAGGCGCCCCGAAAAGGATAGTTTTTTGTTTTTTGTTTTTTTAAAGATTTTATTTATTTATCTGAGAGAGAGAATGGGAGACAGAGAGCATGAGAGGGAGAAGCAGACTCCCCGCCGAGCAGGGAGCCCGATGCGGGACTGGATCCCGGGACTCCAGGATCATGACCTGAGCCGAAGGCAGTCGCTTAACCGACTGAGCCACCCAGGCGCCCGAAAAGGATAGTTTTAATATCAAAAGTACACTGCCGCAAAATTAGAATTGTTTCCTTTCTGTTAAAAATACATTTTCTGGGCGCCTGGGTGGCTCAGTTGGTTAAGCGACTGCCTTCGGCTCAGGTCATGATCCTGGAGTCCCGGGATCGAGTCCCGCATCGGGCTCCCTGCTCGGCGGGGAGTCTGCTTCTCCCTCTGACCCTCCCCCCTCTCATGTGCTCTCTCTCTCTCAAATAAATAAATAAAATGTTTAAAAAAATATATACATTTTCTTAGATTTTTGGTCTGCTCCTAATAAACTGTGAACAAAGGTTTTTCTTTATTTTAATAAATTTTGTCTTTAGCAGGTCTTTGATTACTTAAAAAAATATTGTCTTCTCTCCTAGAAAAACTAGGGTTTTTACAACCATGTAATTTTTATTTTATTTTTATGTTTTACAGTCATCTCTTACACACAACATGGGGCTTGATCTCCAATCCCAAAATCATGCTCTATTAAGTGAACCAGCCAGGCACTCCTGTCCTAAACTTTAATACATTTGAATGACAACCTGTAAGGCCTGTTGACTCATATGCCAGACTGGGGACCCCTGTCAAGGCACCCAATACTGTAAAGGTATGGAAGGTGCAAGAAACAGCCATGGTCCCAACTCTCACCATGGATCAATGTGCTATGCTGCTGAGAACACCAAGTCTCATCATGCCTGAGAAAGGAATTATCTACTGGAATTTGCAATGGGACATCCACTGGGATGAGTGAGTTACTTTGCATCCCTAGATAAAGGGGAACTACTCAATCTCTACAGGGAATCCCACTGTCCTGCTACAAACCAGATCTGTAGAAACCTATAGCTAATATCATACTTAATAGTGAGATATTATTTCCCACTATAATCATAACAAGGAAAGGATATCTCAACTCGTCACTGCTTTTCAACATGCTGGAAGTCTAGCTATTGCAATAAGATAAGAATAGCAAAGATGACGTGTATGCATTGAGAAAGAAGAAATAAAATTGTCTTTATTTGCAGATGACTTGATCATCTATGTAGAAAATGTTAAAGAACTGAACAAAAAAACCCTCCTGGACCTAATAAGGAATCACAGCAAGGTTGCAGAATACAAATTATAAAAAATTCATTTTTCCATATATCAGCAATGAACAACTGGAATTTGAAATTAAAAAAATACCATTTATAGGGTGCCTGGATGGCCCAGTAGGTTGGGAATCCAACTTGGGGTTTTGCTCAGGTGATGAACTCAGGGTGGTGAGATGGAGCCCTGAGTTGGGCTCTGCACTCAGTGTGGAGTCTGCTTGAGATTCTCTCTCCCCCTCTGCCCCTCACCCTGCTCACAAGCTCTCAAATAAACAAATCTAAAAAAATTTAATTATAACCTGAAAGGAAAAGCTCCTGTTTCTTCTCTATTCACAACACTTCTGACAAATGTGTAGGGTTATTTAACTCAATTCTGAAACTCCAGCTGGGCATCCTACAGTTCAATTTGACACTGTCTACCTGGAGTTAAGGTCCGGTCCCACAAGTCAGGGGATCAATCCCACGGACGACTCCTATCTATCAACTGACATCCTGCCTCCTGTACTTCTAACAACTATAAATCAGGAGTCCGTCCTTGAGTTCAATAATTTGCTAGAATGGCTCACAGAACTCAAGAAAGTGCTTTCCTTATTACCGCCCACTTATTAATAAAGACTACAACTCAGAAGCAGCTAAATGGTAAGAGTGCGTAAGGCAAGGTATGAGGAACGAGTGCAGAGTGATGAGGGAGCAGAAGGCTAGCTAAAGACAAAGTACAAAGTGACACCCCCCACACTCCTGGATGGGGTATGTGAGACATTTTTCCAGGAATCTCCCAGACCTTCCCCTCTTGCTAAAGGGGAAACATCCTTAATTTGACAATGGCAAGGCCTCCAGTATCTTGTAGGTATCTTGTAGGTGGGTCGTCTTTAGCATATGAAAGTTCTTTTGAAACCTCCCTTTTCCTTACTTCCCCCAACTCCACTCAAGATCCCGGTGCAGCAACCCTTTCTGCCCACAGGTCCTTTCCCCATGCTTCAATAAACCACCATTCTGCACCAAAGACGTCTCCAGAATTCTTTCTTGGTGGGACGCCTGGGTGCCTCAGTCAGTTAAGTGTCTGCCTTTGGCTCAGGTCACGATCCCAGGGTCCCAGGATCGAGTCCCGCATAGGGTTCCCTACTCAGTGGGGAGCCTGCTGCTCCCCCTGTTTGTGCTCTCTCTCTCTGACAAATAAATTAAAAAATCTAAAAAAAAAAAAAAAAGAATTCTTTCTTGGTCGTCCGCTCCAGACCTCACCCCACTGAACCTCACCTATATTCCAAAACCACATCAAGAGCTTCCATGTCATCCCAGGCTACACCGCCTTCTCAGCACTTGAATGTGTTCAACACAGCAGCTCTCCAAATCCAGTGGGTTAGAGTTTTTTATGGAGGTTTCATTACATGGGGGTAGTGATTAAATCACTGCCCATTAGCAGTTACTGCTTCCCTGGAGGCAGGACTCAAAGTTCCAGCCCTCTGATCACATGGCTTGTTCCCCAGCAACCAGCACCCATCTTGAGGCCATCTATCCTGGATTCCCCAACCACCAAGTCATCTCATTAGCATACAAAAAGACATGAATCAATTAGAAGGGTTTTAGGAACTGTGAGGAGGTAAGACCAGATATATATTACTTATGATGTCACAACACCCAACAAAATGAAATACTTACATATATAAATCTGAGAAAACTTACTATAAAGCTACAGGAATCAAGACAGTGTAGCATTGGCAAAAGAATAGACAAATACATCAAAGGAACAGAATTGAGAGCTCAGAAATAGACCCACATATAGTCAGCTGATCTTTGGCAAAGGATCAAAGGCAATACAATGGATCAAAGACAGTCTTCAACAAATCATGCTGAACTATTGGACCGCCACATGCCAAAAAAAAAAAAAAAAATTCTAGGAATCTAGATACAGAACTCACAGCCTTCTCATGACCTCAGGGTCATGAGTTCAAGTACCCATGTTGGGCATAAAGCTTATTTAAAAAAATAGGCAGAGCATTTTTAGGGCAGTGAGCCAGTATATTCTAATGGTGGATACATGTCATGATACACTTGTCATAGCCCACAGAACTTAAAACAGCCAAAGTGAACCCTAAGGTAAACTCTGGGCTTTGGGTGATAATGATGGGTCTATGTAGAGTCAGTGATATGGTTTTAGAATATAGGTGAGGTTCGGTGGGGTGAGGTCCGGAGCTGATGACCAAGAAAGGATTCTTGAGACATCTTTATTACAAAATGGTGGTTTTATTAAAGCTTGGGGAAAGGACCCCTGGGCAGAAGAAGTTATTGCACCAGGGCTGTAAGGGGTGGGGGGTACCGATTATATACTTGGGAGTTGGGGGAGGTAAGGAAAAAGGTGGTTCCACAAGAACTTTTATATGCTAAAGTGGACAAGTTAAGATTGTTTTCTCCTCTAACAAGGTATTTACATTAAAATAGCTGAGAGATTCCTGGAAGAATGTCACACATAATCCCACCCAGGACTGTGTGTGTGTATGTGTGTTGGGGGTGTTTGCAGGGTGTCAGCTTATACTTTGTCTTCAGCGAGCCCTGTACACCCTTCATTAGTTGTAACAAATGCACCGCTCCGATAGTGGATGAGCATGTGAGTGTGGGGAGCAAAGGGTATATAGGAATTTTCTGTACTTTTCACTTAATTTTTGTTGTGAACATAATAATGCTCAAGTCTGTTAGAGAAAGAAAGAAAAGCAGTGGGCTTAAGATGAATCATGCTTCTCCAGGCATTTGAGAATTACTTGGGGTAGAATTAGCTGGGTTCATGGTGATCTTGCTCTTCAAACATGTCAGTCATTTAAGAGATTCTACCTTATCTGCACCCAATAACTAACCATTCCACCATCCCTTTTCTTTAAGTAAGCTCTAGGCCCTACGGGACTTGAACCCACTACCCTAGAGATTAGGAGTCACACGCTCTACTGACTGAGATGGCCAAGCACCCTCACTGCTCTACCATCTGAAGCAGTCATTGCTACTGATAAAAATGGGTCAAATCACTTGTTTCTTCCCATGTGAAGGAATAAAGTTCAGGACCACTTCTCTTTCCCACTAAATTGATTCCTTGAATGCAGGAACTGTGACTGATTCATCTTTTTTTTTTTTTTTTAAGTAATTTCTACACCCAACGTGGGGCTCCAGCTCCTGACCCCAAGATCAAGAGTCACACACTCTACTGACTGAGCCAGCCAGGTGTCCCTGATTCTTTCTGTAATTACCAGTACTTAGTGAAGTGGCTGGCATTGAGAAACCAATCAGAATATAAATGAAGTACACGTCTGAGTCATTAGGAATCTTCCATCTCGGGGTGCCTGGGTGGCTCAGATGGTTAAGCGTCTGCCTTCGGCTCAGGTCATGATCTCAGGGTCCTGGGATCGAGTCCCGTATCTGGCCCCCTGCTCAGTGGGGAGCCTGCTTCTCCCTCTGCCTCTCTCTCTCTGTGTCTCTTATGAATAAATAAATAAAATCTTAAAAAAAAAAAAGAAATCTTCCATTTCATTAAGCATAGCTCTAGAGTCGTCCTACATGAATATCAACAGACAGCTGGAAAAGTAAACGGGACACAAGAAAAACCAACTGCCTAGCTGGCCTAAAGAAGTTATTTGCTGCCCTCTTGTGATAAATTTTAGGAAATACAGCCTCTCCCCTTCACACTCGACACTTCCTTCTGATGCACAGAATATTGAGTCTCTAGGCTGGTTTTGGGCATACAACAGTAAACAATCTGTCCACATTGAGCCACTCATTGTCATGGAGACACTCTGGAAAACAGTCCATAGAGGTATTACCCAACCTGAGTTAAAAAGGTTAAGTAGCAATTAGCCAGCTGAACATAAAGATTGTGGGAAAGTAAGGATTATGGTTGGAGGTATGGCAAATAGAATGTAGCACGTACAATGGCTTAGATGCAAGAGAGTGCTTGCAGTTTTTCAGAATTGCAAGTAATTCAGTATAGGTGGTAAGCAAGGTGCAAATGTCCTAGATACTGTGGGTTGGTTGGAGCACTGGTGATGAGAGATAAAAATATTTTTTATTTATTTATTCGAGAGAGCAGAGGGAGACAGAGAGAGAGAGCACAAGCTGGGGGGGTGGTGGGTGGAGGGGCAGAGGCAGAGTGAGTATCAGAGTCCTGGCTGAGCAAGGAGCCCAACCCAGGGCTCAGTCCCAGGACCGGGAGATCAGGACCTGAGCCGAAGGCAGATGCTTAACAGACTGAGCCACCCAGGCGCCCTGAGTGATAAAAATATAAATAGCCATATGTATGCATACTAAGAATTCCATCCATACCCTAAGGATGAGGAACCTTTAAGGTCTTTAAGCCAAAAAGTGACTTAATCTGACCAGTGCTAGAAATAGGACTCTTGGGACTTTGTGTTAGGAACAAGGGTGGAGAAACACTGAAACTGGGAGCAATGTCTGGGCTGAACTCAAGTGGTGATGGAAATAATGGACAGAATGGAAGGATTTGAAAGATGAAGGAGTAAGATCTGTAGAATTTTGATGACCAAGGGTGTGTGGGGAGGACTCAGGGTTGAGGGAAAAGAGCAAGGGAGCCTGAGCATGACTGGCCATATTTCAATTTAGTAGCTGGGCAGATAATGGCAGCACAGTCCTAGAGTGGGATAGAGATGAGACTGTGCAGGGAAGAAGGTGACTCCACTTTAGACACTAACACATCATAATTTAGCTTACTTAACATTTATACCAACCTCCTTCTTGTGCACCTTCCTGCATTCCAGGGTGCACAACTAAAAACTACATACCCTAGACTCTCCTACAGCTGAAGTTGGGATGTTACTTAGGTTCCAGCAACCATGTGCCCTAGTAGAAGACTTGGAGTCAAAACCAAAGTAAGTGAGGCAGAGCCAGGGTGGTTCTAGACCCTGAGTGGTGACATCTCAGTTTAGAAGGTACCCTTGTGATGGCAGGAGCAGCAGTAGAGTCTCTTGGTGGTCCTGTCTGAAAGCTCAGCCAAAGTCTGCTCTTCAGCTTTCTCTCTTGCTCAGGTAAAGTCTGAATGACTCAGGGTGCCTGTCGGACGTCATCCAAATAGAGATATGCTGTTGGACATTCAGCTGTAGAGCTCAGAAGAGAGAGGTAGATGAGAGTGAGGTGTGGATCTGGGAGCATAAGTCTATAGATGGAAAATACAGACACGGGCGTGAAATGTGACCACTGAGGGATAGAGTGTAATAACGAGAGAGGACCGGGGCAAGCACCTTGAAAACTACCAGCGTTTAAGCATGAACAGAAGAAAAAGAAATGTGAAAGAACACTGAATGAGGCAAAGAGGGACAAAGGGATGAGATGTCAGAGACGCCAAAGGAAGAGAATATTTCAACAAGGAGGACTGGTCAACAGTGCCTAATGCTGCAGAAAACAAGAAAATGAGAGTGAAGTTCCTCTATAATACTGAGCTTCAAAAGAGGGCCTTGCGGGACAGCTGGCTTGAGCACTGTGAAGAGAAGTGAATGAGGTTTCCAGGAAAGAGCAAAATACAAATGTCACCCGAAGGCACTTACCTAGGCTGTTGGAAAGATTCACTGTAACCTCAGAGGCACTGTGGTAGATGAAAGATGGCTACGCATTTTCTGCCACTCCTCCCATGAAGAGGGAGTCTACTGCTCCTCCTCCAAAACTGGAACTGATGCTGGAGACTTGTTTTGACCAACAGAATATGGGGGAGGGATGCTGGGTAACTGAGGCTGAGCCTCAACTGAGATCTGCTTCTTCCTTTGTTTCTTGGAATGCTCCATCTCCAACCATGGCTATGCTGTCGAAACCCAAATGAGTTAACACTACATGGAGAACTGTTGCCTGCAACTGCGTCACAGATTCCTGTGGGCAGCTAGTACGAGCTAGCTGTTAGAGTGAGGCCATTCCGGATCTTGCGGCCAACACCACGGAAAGCAGAATTCCTGCCTGACCGACACACCACATCAGGGAGAATAATAAATTGTTGTTTTCAATCACTAAGTTTTGGCATGGTTTGTTAAACAGCACTACTAAGGGACCTGGGGAGAAGATCTTCAAGTGGAAAGGTATCAACGGTTCATGATAATCAACTGGTATGCAGTGTTTGAATGCGTGGCATTGCACTCCCGCCCATCACCATCTTCCAGAAAGCTCTGAGAGCCCCCTTCACTCTTCTACCAGAAAATTTACAGGCTACCTGGCTGGCTCAGTCATAGAGCCTGCAGCTCTAGATCTCAGGGTTGTGAGTTCAAACCCCACATCGCGTGTGGAGCCTACTTATGAGGAGTTCCAACTTTAATGACCATCCAATCCATCATTGTTTCCAGAAATATATCAACGTTCAGTCACTAAAGTCTAATCTGCAAAGAAAAAATTTCCATAGCTTTCCTTAAGAAATGTAAGCAAACTAATGGCAAAATATTGTCCATTATTTCTGTGTTCCCTTTCTTGCTGTGTCTCTCTCTGTCAAATAAATAAAATCTTAAAAAAAAAATAATAATAATAATTTCTAAAAAAAAAAAAGTTTCAAAAACTGAGTCAGGTGTAAAGAAGTAGAGGATAGAATTCTAGAGAAGAAAGTAGTTTGAGCATATACAAGGAGTGTAGTAAGTGGAACAAAAAGCCAGTGTATTGAAGTGATCCGAAGGGAATTAGAGCAAAAGGAAAAAGGCCCAGAAATTGGGCAACAGTTATTTTAGAAACAAAGGAATCTTGGCAGGAAGGCTGTAAAGTCAGTGCATGTAATACATGTAGTTGATATCGACAATAAGTAGTGCTTCTGTCCCATCATTTTAGAGGGAGAAGCAGGCTCCCCGCTGAGGAAGGAGCCTGATGCAGGGCTCGATCCCAGGACACTGGGACCATGACCTGAGCCAAAGGCAGACACCTAACGACTGAGCCACCCAGGTGCCCCATAATCATACTTTTTAACACAGTGTCTAGCATATGGTCAATGTTCCATAAACATTCGTCATTACTATTAACTAGTAAGTATTAATAGCTAATGCATAATAATAGCTAATTTAGTCTTTCATATAATTATAGCAATATTATAAGACATTATTATATACTATATACAGTTAGAAATATATAAATGTTGGGGCGCCTGGGTGGCTCAGTTGGTTAAGCGACTGCCTTCGGCTCAGGTCATGATCCCAGGGTCCGGGGATCGAGCCCCGCATCGGGCTTCCTGCTCGGCCATCCCTCTCCCACTCCCCCTGCTTGTGTTCCCTCTCACGCTCTCTCTCTCTCTGTCAATTAAATAAATACATAAAATCTTTGGGAAAAAAAAGAAATATATAAATGTTATTTTATTTATATAATAAATGAAATAGTTATGTATTATAGGATAGCACATATTACTTATCTATTTAGCAGCTTAAAGCAGCAAAAATTTATTTTCCAAGTTTATGTTGATTAAGAATGCAAGTACAGTTTAGCTGCATACCTCTGGCTCAGGGTCTCACAAGGCTATCGTCAAGATGTTGGCTGGAGCTGCAGTCTTCTCAAGGCCCAATTGAGGGAAGATCTACTTCCAAGTTCATTCACATGGCTTTTTGCAGTCCTGAGGTTGCTGACTGTTGGCTAGGACATGCCTTCTTTCACATGAGCATTACTGTAGAGTAGCTCAGAGCATGGCAGCTGGCTTTGTTCAGAGCAAACAGCAAGCAAGAGATCAAAAGAGAGCACTAATGCTAGAAGCCAGTCTTTGTAATCTCATCTGGGAAGATACACGCCATGCCTTTGCTGCATTCTATTTGTTAGTGGTCCCTAAATCCAGCCCACACTCGAGGGGGTAAAGAATAGGAAGTGGGGATACGGGGAGGGAGGGGGTCCTGCAGGCTGCCTAGCACATACAATCTATAAAAATATAAATATGTATCATATAAATCTACCAAACTTACTAGCTGTTGTTATTATATGCACTGAACTTTCCCATTTCTTCCCCCGTATCTGCAAAGTACAGACTTTCTGTTTTGTTTGTTTTCTGGAGATGGAGACTTCCTGCCCATTAATGAATATCTAGTATTTATCCTATTTTGTTTGTTTATAGCCAGTTTCATCAGTTATTTAAATTTTGTTGTTGTTGTGGGTTTCAGGAACCTTAACAGAATCCTGAACTGGGATGAAGCATTTTTCATCATTTTACGTGGTCATTTGCGTGGTCAGTAGAGTGTGGGTGTACTATGTAAGACCACGAATGCAATCAGATTTACCCAAACCAAAATGATGGGACAGAAGCACTACTTATTGTCGATATCAACTACATGTATTACATGCACTGACTTTACAGCCTTCCTGCCAAGATTCCTTTGTTTCTAAAATAACTGTTGCCCAATTTCTGGGCCTTTTTCCTTTTGCTCTAATTCCCTTCAGATCACTTCAATACACTGGCTTTTTGTTCCACTTACTACACTCCTTGTATATGCTCAAACTACTTTCTTCTCTAGAATTCTGTCCTCTACTTCTTTATACCTGACTCAGTTTTTGAAACTTTTTTTTTTAGAAATTATTATTATTATTATTATTTTAAGATTTTATTTATTTGACAGAGACACAGCAAGAGAGGGAACACAAGCAGGGGGAGTGGGAGAGGGAGAAGCAGACTCCCCGCCGAGCAGGGAGCCCGATGCGGGGCTCGATCCCAGGACCCTGGGATCATGACCTGAGCCGAAGGCAGATGCTTAACGACTGAGCCACCCAGGCACCCCAGTTTTTGAAACTTTTTTTTTTTTTAAAGATTTTATTTATTCATTTGAGACACAGAGATACAGAGAGAGAGAGAGCATGAGCAGGGAGAGAGACAGAGGGAGAAGGAGAAGCAGGCTCCCTGCTGAGCCAGGAGCCCGATGCGGGGCTCGATCCCAGGACCCTGGGATCATGACCTGAGCCGAAGGCAGATGCTTAACCATCTGAGCCACCCAGGCGCTCCCAGTTTTTGAAACTTTTAAAAAAGATTTTATTTGAGAGACAGTGCGCGCACGAACAGGGGGAGGGGCAGAGGGAGAGGGAGAAGCAGACTCCTGGGGGAGCGGGGAGCCCAATGTGGGCTCGATGCAGGGCTTGATCCCAGGACCCTGGGATCTTGACCTGAGCCGAAGGCAGATAACTAACCGACTGAGCCACCCAGGCGCCCCAGTTTTTGAAAGTTTCTACGTGGAAACTGCAAGTTACAATTTTAAGTCATCATCTCAACTCAATTCGAATGACCAAATTTTGACTTTTTAGTGCTAATCATAATATTAGCCAGAGATGAGTAAGACCTTACCTCTGCAATCAAGGAACTTGGTCTAATAGGGAATAGAGACATGCAAATGAGTATAATAGAGTTGATGACATGATTATAAAAATAAAAAGGTAGCTCAGTAGAGAGAATGATAAGCTCTTTAGAAGCAGGGGGGCACCTGGCTGGCTCAATCAGTAGAGCATGTGGCTTGATCTCGGGGTGGTGAGTTCAAGCCCCACCGTTGGGTGCAGAGCATACTTTAAAACAAAACAAAAACGGGGGCACCTGGGTGACTCAGTTGGTTAAGCATCTGCCTTGGGCTCAGATTGTGATCCCAGGGTCCTGGGATCGAGTCCCACTTTGGGCTCCCCTGCTCAGTGGGGAGCCTGCTTCTCCCCCTCCCTCTGCGGCTCCCCCCACCAACGCCCCCGCTCATGCTCTCACTCTCTCTCTGAAATAAAATATTTAAAAAACAAAAACAAAAAACAAAAAAAAAAAGAAAAAGAAAAAAAACTCTTAGAAGCAGAGGAGACCAGGAAAGGTTTGTGGGAAGAGACAGCATTTAACCTGGGTTTTTTTTTTTTTTTTTTTTAAGATTTTATTTATTTATTTGACAGAGACAGACACAGTGAGAGAGGGAACACAAGCAGTGGGAGTGAGAGAGGGAGAAGCAGGCTTCCTGCGGAGCATGGAGCCCGATGTGGGGCTCGATCCCAGGACCCTGGGATCATGACCTGAGCTGAAGGCAGACGCTTAACGACTGAGCCACCCAGGCACCCCTCTAACGTGGGTTTTGATGTACCTATGAGCATTTATTTACTGGAATTGGGAAAAGATGTGTCAGAAAGGAAGGAACACAAAGTACAAACTACAGAGGCACGAAGGGAGATACAGCAAGTCTGGGCTACTAAGAAGTGGGAAGTTGTCTGATGACATATGTTTGCTAGCTTCTAACTCCTACACTGAGTCCATCTTTTAACTTTGGCTGTTACTAGTTTATTGCTTCATTCCTCTACACACACAGCTCTCTGCCTTTTCTCCTTCCCCACCTCGTATAATCCTCCTCCCTTCTTGCTTTCCTTTTATGGGAATTTTTTTTTCGCGTTTAGACCCTGGATTTAATTTAGTTAGATTGGACTGGAGTAATAACATTTCTGTACATTTGCCCAGAGGCCTTCAGCTAATGGGTGTATTCTTTACAGGCCAATAAACAGACGAATAGGACCTGCGAGCCAGTGCTGTCTTGCATGTCTGCCTCCCTTCTGTTTCCTTGCACTTTATACCCATCTTCCATTGACTGGAGACCTTTTGGAAAACTAAAAATTTTCCTAGGTAACTCAAACATTTCCTTGCATGCACTAAGCGGCTTCTGCACCTGCCAATTGGTTTCATGGAGGATCTTCCTGTTGCCGGAGAACCTGCTCTCTACCTACCCACAGGAGATCAGCCTGTGTTGGATGCAGGCACGCACCGCTGCCCTGAGAATACCTTCCCCAGTGTCAGTGAGAACCTCAGAAAATTATAGTCTCAGGGCTCTGGATGGCTGTTGCTCATTTCTGACCACTGGTGCTGATCATGACGCCATGTACTTCAATGATAAATGTCGGAATAGAAAGGCTGACCAAATCACCTTGAGAAAAGGAAATCTGAGGTTCTCCAAACCTGAGGTTCCAAGCCTGGGCTCTGAAAACAAGTGGGGAACAATGCTAGAATAAAGGGGGCACCATAGCCACAAGGAAGAAAAAAATTCAGACTACTTTAAAACCAACTGCATTCTTGAATGCCTATAAGCCCAGCATGAACGGATGACGGTTTCTGCTCTCACCAGTGCTTGCTGGATTTCCTCTCCTTTCCTTCTAAGCTGCTGCTGCCTGCCTGCCTGCCTTCTCCCTCTGCCTTACTCTGAACATTCTGTTCCATTTTCACTGCCCAGCTTCAGACTCCCTCCTAGGACCCCAGGAGAGCACCCCCTCCTACTGCCTGGGGAGACTTTCCTATGCTATGGTCTTGAGCTGGGCCAGCACGTTGAGGTCATTGCTCTCCCTGCCAAATGATTGGCCTGAGTTCAGTTTGTCCATCTGCCTGAGCTTCATGGAAAACATGATTGTTGTTCTAAGCTCTCTATTCTATGTTCTGCCTTAGCTCTGCTTTGCATCTGGCTTTTGTTTCTTTCCCCACCCCCACCTCCCTGTCTTTCCTTTCCCTGACTCTCACAGACTAGAATCACATCTGTTTTCCACCTCTGCACTCTCGCTGCAGAGCAGATGGGCGAAGAGCAAGTTCTCGGCCAGGCAGATGAGAAAGAGCTGGGTTTGGTACTCAGCTTTGTTCTAGAGACTGACCAGAATCCATGGATCTTAGAGATGGAACATGTATTGATCACTCCTTGGGCAGAGCCAAAGGTGCTGTTTCCTTATTTCTGATTATGTCCATTGCTCTCCCTTCCTCCCAGCTAACTAGCTTCCTTCCTTCCTCTCTTTCCCTCCTTCCCTTCTTTTTCTTACTCTTTTTCCTTTTCTAGTCTGTACTCTATTAAACATGATCTGCTCTGTCTACCTGTATTCTCCTCTAATTTAGCTCCTCAGGGAGATATACAATGTAGACTCAAGGAGCTAACAGAGAACGTGAAACTTACACACCAGTAAATGCACATCAGGTCAATGATTCCTCAGATTTGCGTTTCTGTAATTTAAATTTATTCCCTTCAAAGTGGAAATATTAAAAAAAAAAAAGTGGAAATATTTTTACCAGTCTAACCACTAGGTTTCAGTGAGTAAGAGCAAATACAAAGACTTTAAAACTCCTGGATCAGAGAAAGTGTTATCTACATATTACATGATGTGGGGGAAAGTACTGTTGGAAAATAACGCAAGCAAGGTGAGCTTGGCTCCCCATTTTCTTTAGACTTCTAATGGCATTTTGTCCTGAACATTCCAGAAACCAAGATTCTGAGCATAAACCTAAGCAAAGCCAAAAGACAGAAGAAGGCTGACATGTCTTCTCACAGAGCTCCTCCACATTTCAAAAGGATTCAGAGGGTACTATATTTTTCAACTTTTTCTAACAGCCAAGCCTCCTCTTGAACAAAATTCATGTGGTGTCTGTGTGTCTCTGAATATGGAATAAATAGGATTGGGATGAGGGGGACCACATTCTTAAAGAAATCCTCAAGAAAGAGGAAAAAAGAGAGACAAATACAGGGATATAAAGGAATTTGTTGGTGTTGAAGAGACAAATGTCGAAAAAGTGAGAGAAGATGGAAGAATGATTCAAACTTGGAAGATGGCCACAGAAGGGGCAGACTGTCCAAAGATGAGATGGAGCTATTTAGGTAAGAAGGAACCCAAGGCAGAGGTGGGCTGGGGGCTGGGGCCATGTTCCAAGAGGGAAAAGAAGCTCATGGAAGAAAGGCGTTTGTGAGCGGGAGCCAGGCCTCCCAGGGAATAGCAGTACCACTCACTGGTGTGGTCATAACCTTTGGAATGAGGGTGTGAGTGACTGTAAATCCCCAGCCCCTTCTCATTCCCGCCTCATCACACTCCTCTAGCCTTGCTTTCTCTCTCGCTCTCTCTCGCTCTCCCTCATCTCGTTGTTTCAGAGTACAGCCAAATTTGAAGTCCTTCCCAGGGAGTGGCCCTGTTCATCCTATTCTCCAGCCAAAGTAGAAACAGCGTGAGAAGGAGAGAGGCACATTCAGCAGCCAAAGGACTCGGTGGAAAGAGCAGAGGAAAAATACACAGTGAGTTCTCTGATTGTACAAAACCCTAGACAGACAGAGTGTGTGTGTGTGAGTGTGTGTTGAAACTGAAAGCCAGAGGGGGGCAATGGGGAATGTCACTGACTTGGAATTGAGCGAATATCCCATTTATCCATGAAATTAGACAGACAAGATACCACCAAGATAAGCAGAGGAAATTAAAAGGCCAGATACCAAAAAGGAAGATCAGACACTGGGGGTGAAAGTGGCCACAGAATAGGGGCAAACACGCACCATTTAGACTATATAGTTTCCTCTGACTTGGCAGAAAAAAGGAATGCGAATGAGAATAACGGTGAGGGATCAAAAAGAAGTGAATCTGAAGGAGAAACAAATGATGGGTGAAAAGAGAAAAGGGCTGGTGTCACACGGGGACCAGGAAAAGCCCTGGACAGACGAAGAGACAGGGGCCCTAGAGGTATGCGTGCTTGGACTTCAATGCTGATGTGTCCCGAGCATTACAGCCTCCACTCTCCCAACAGCCGTTAGATATGCTGCTCTTGGGACCCAGGGTGCTGCTGTTCCTGACCGCACTCATCCTCCCCTCCGGTGAGTCCCGACCTTTCATCTTTCCTGCCTACGGTGCCTGCTCCTGGGTGCGCATGGCCGTGGACGTTACTGGAGGGCGGGATGCGGAAGGGGACCAGGAGCAGAGGTGCTTGCTACGGAGTTCTAGAGTCGCTATTAAAGGACAGATTTGTGTCTGAAAAGCAAGGGCTGGGATGAGACCATCAGACTCGGGAAGTAACTGGAGAGTTATGAATATAAGATCCACACAAATAAATGCCTATTAACCCCAAACGAGGGTCACACACACAAAAATGTACGAGCAAACAGAAGACAGAGAAGCTGATACACAAATGCCTTCTCAACCATATGGAGACAGCTAGTAAGAAACTGGACCAAATGCAATGCATGACGGGGAACAGTGGGACTATATACACTCACACCTACCCCACACTAGCTCCAGCATACACACAAATGTATTCACAGGCACACAAACCTGTGCCAAGCTATACGCTCAAGAAAAGCCATCACAGACGTCACAGAACAGAGCTGAAAGCCTCGCCACAGAAAGTGAATCTCGGGACTTTGAAGAAATCCTGCTCTATTTTCTCATTCTGCCAGATACACACTGTGAGAAAATCGTGTTGTGCCTTGTTCGGAGTGTAGCTAGTACGATGGCTGTGGGGCTGGGATGGGACACATTAGAAGGCTGCTGGGCCCTACAGCTGAACAGGACCCCACTCCTTCTGCTAGGGGATGAGGGGGAAGGGCATCCCGAGTCGGGGCTTGCCAAAGCAGGGCTTTATTCTCAGGAACTTATTTTTCCTGAGTGTCTCCATGTCAGCACTAATGGTCTGAGTAATTTTGTATTGGACTGTATAGAAAGAAAACGCAGAAAAATAAAGTACAACCATTTTCCCATCATTTTCTGGTTCATCTTATAAGAGCTTTATGGGGTGTACAGCTGGAGTCATTGATCCCTCTTCTCTGTCCTTTGGTACAGACTGGACACCACTAGGAGTCGGTGGTCAACGAGGAGGTAGGTAAACCTTTGGAGCTGGGCTCTTCTGTGGTTTTTTTAAAAATATACATTTAAGTAATCTCTACCCCCAGTGTGGGGCTCCAACTCAAGACCCCATGATTCAAGAGTCATATGCTCTTCCAACTGAGACAGCCAGGCGCCCTATCTGCTGGGGTTATCAAGATAATGTAGATGGGGGGCGCCTGGGTGGCTCAGTTGGTTAAGCGACTGCCTTCGGCTCAGGTCATGATCCTGGAGTCCCTGGATCGAGTCCCACATCGGGCTCCCTGCTCGGCGGGGAGTCTGCTTCTCCCTCTGACCCTCCCCCCTCTCATGCTCTTTCTCTCTCTCATTCTCTCTCTCAAATAAAAAAAAAAAAAGATAATGTAGATGGTCAGAGTTAAAGAATATTGATGAATGGTCAGAGTTAAAGAATACTGATGAATGGTCAGAGTTAAAGAACCTGTAATATAACAGAGAGACACATTGCCAAAGTGTGGAAAATAGGATCTAACTCACCAGTTTCCACAATCCTATTATCCTGTTCACAAAATCTTCTTACTTTTTAACAACTGAAATACCTTGTCCCAACCCTCCTCTATGGCCCATCTCTTATTTCCACTCTCCTATATACGGCTCTTATCTCACTCAGAAAATGCCACTAATCCTAACAGGGCTTTTTCCTATCCATGTAACAATGGAGAAGCTAACATGCAGACAGAATAAAAAGTCAGCTCAGTACTGCAGCGAAATTCTGGCACTAAATGGACAGAACCCAAAAGTTTTGGCTTCCAAGCAGCCACTTCCTCCAGTTCAATGATGGAAACTCCAATCAAACATCTCCACTCTGCCTCCAGACATTCAACCTTATGACAATTCATCTCTTACTTTTCCCAACCCTTGAGAGCACATTAATGGACCATAAAATCAAATTAGCAGATCACAATGGTTAATTTTTAATGAATTAGTACAGACTAAAATAAAAATGGAGTACACTGCAAGAGTAAAGCATTATCTTTTTAAACTTGTTTCAATTTTCTATGTGTGCATTGGGGCACAATGTAATTTCTTGCTGTGCATCCTGGTACAGAAGATAAAAATATAGAAACACAATTTTTTTTTTTAATCTGCTGTGGCTAAAGTGGTCTGAATCCCGAACTTTCTGAATCTACATCAGAGTTCAGCATTAGCAAAAAAAATTTTGCATTCGTTTCTCTAGGCTGGTTAAGGTCTAGTCCTTGTCTACAAGTTTGGGATGGTTTCCTAGCAGAAATGTGATATTAAAATGACTACTTAAGGGGCACCTGGGTGGCTCAGTCGGTTAAGCGTCTGCCTTTGGCTCAGGTCATGATCTCGGGGTCCTGGGATAGAGCCCCGCATGGGGCTCTCTGCTCAGCAGGGGAGCCTGCTTCTCCCTCTGCCCCCCACCCCCGCTTGTGCGCATACTCTGGGGTGCCCTCTCTCTAATAAATAAAATCTTAAAAAGAAATTGCCTACTTAAGATTTCTTTTCAGGGAAGATGAATCCTAGATAAGCATTTATACAGTGGTAGCTCATGGAAAAGGTGGATAATCCGAGGAATATACTGAAAACCAGTACTCTATCCAGAAATTCTGAGGTGACAGCAAGGACTCACTCTCAACCCCTCTGCTCTGCCCCTGGATCACTTGCATTTCTGTACTGGAATGCAGCTAGGGAGGAAGGGAACTGGAGGCACTGGGCTACACCCTGGAGAGGTTCCACGCCCCTCTTAACGGTTTTTGGAATGACTTGGGCTAGTGGTTTTTCCAACGTCCTGGGGGATGGGAACAGACTTGGATTTCTTTTACCAAAATTTCTTCTGAAATGCGAAAGCTAAATCTGATAACTTTCTACCTGGAATTTTTTTTTTTTAAAGAGGCTGATGTAAGCAGTTAGCAGGGGAGATTGCTTCAGAATATATTATTTGCGTTTTGCCTCTGCCACAATGATCCATAGCTCTGGCATGCTGTATAAAAATGCTATTTTCTCCAGACTAAACATGGCATTTAGATGCTGAAGTTTAAGGAAAAATTCAAAGCAAACTGAATTTGCTGACCCCTGGTGGGCGAACCAGATTATGACGATAAGTCATCTACAACAAAGGATAATTATAGATAGGATATTTATTAAATATTTAGATGTGAACACTGCATTGTTATTTTGCTTTTTATTTATTTTATTTATTTTTATTTTTTTATTTTTTTATTTTTTAAAGATTTTATTTATTTATTTGACAGAGAGAAACACAGCGAGAGAGGGAACACAAGCAGGGGGAGTGGGAGAGGGAGAAGCAGGCTTCCCGCTGAGCAGAGAGCCCGATGTGGGGCTCGATCCCAGGACCCTGGGATCATGACCTGAGCCGAAGGCAGACGCTTAACGACTGAGCCACCCAGGCGCCCCTATTTTGCTTTTTAAAGCTGAGACAATTTGTTTCAGGTAGTGCTGTTATTTATAGTTTCAGATACAGTTTTCTTAGTGTATCTTAATAGATTCCACCTTAAGCCCTGGACCATTTATTTTTATTTCTCCTCTTGCCTTTACTTTCCAATGATCAACTGCAAGTATTCTCTACAAACATCCCCTCCCCTCTTCTCACCTCACTTCTGAGCATCAGAAAATCATCAACATCACCTTTGGTGAACATACTTTCATGTAAGCATATCAGCAAACTGATATCCAATTACTTCAAACCTGTCATTATCGAAATCAGTGTCTTTGGTAAAGACAGTTTTCACTTAAAATAAGTATTGCAAGGAAGTCATCAATCCATTGTACTGCCAACAAGCTGTATGACCTTGGGTAAATTATTTACTTGTCCGGTGCTCAATTGTATCATCTGTAAAAAACAGATTTTTTAAATAGTGCCTGGCATATAGTAAACCCAAATTAGCTATTATCGTATTATCTGGTAGGACAATGAAATATGTTATTCTTCTATTCCTAAACTTAAAAGTCTAACTGAAGAAGGGGATGCCTGTGGAGGATTATCTGATGGGCATATACGTAAAGGAGACAAAGGGAAAAGGATATTCTAGGCTAGGACAGTATGGGTATATTCATGGAAGTGGGAAACTGTGACATTGGGTTGTGGGGGAAAGGACTCAGGTTGGGAAGCAAACAATGAAAACCAATTGTGGGATACTTGCTACGTGTTGGCAACTGTGATAGACAGGTTTCACTCACTGGGAGTACAAGAATGGGAGGGGGACAGAGAATGCTCAAAAAATATGTTTCCTGGGGTGCCTGGGCAGCTCAGTTGGTTAAGCGTCTGCCTTCAGCTCAGGTCATGATCCAGGGATCCTGGGATCGAGCCCCAGATAAAAAGCTGCTCGGCGAGGAGTCTGCTTCTCCATCTCCCTCGGCCCCTCCCCCTGCTCTTGTTTTCTCTCTCATAAATGAATAAATAAAATTTTTAAAAAATTATTAAAAATGTTTTCTGCTTTTTTTTTTTATTCAGATGATGTGACTCCAGCGACTCCAGAACCATTCACAGAAGATCCTAGTAAGCTATCCTTTTTATTTCTTCGTTTTCAAACTGGGAATAGGATTGAGATGTCTGTACAAAGATAAATGAGGAGTAGAGAGACGTTAGTGGGCACTCTGAGCTCATGCAGACCCTAGCGTCTCGGATACCACTGATGCTGTGAACATGTTTTCTCTCCCACTTCCTTCCTGAAAGTCCCTTACAGGGGCCCAAGAGGCCATATCCTTTCACTTCAATCTTTCTTGCCTCCTTTTAGATCATCCCTTTATCCTGCTTCCCTTTCCCACTTTTCCTGCCTGTGTTTTTTTTATTCTTTGTGTTGTATCTTTGCAGATCTGGTGAACGAGCCCTCTACAGATGAAACAGGTAAGTTTTACTACCGCTTTTAAAATGGCATGATTGTTAATATCCATAATTATTTTTCCCAGCTTTTGAATTAATCCTGTATTTTTATCTAAGAAAGGGATAGAGGGATTGGGGGTATTTTGTCCAGTGACAGTGGGATAAAAAGAGAGTCCCCATTCCTCTAAAAAGATGAAACAAAGTGGATGAATAGCTAAAATAAGGCATGTATAATAAAGTATAATGTCAGTAGGCCAAATATTCTTCAAAAGGAAATTTCACAATTACTTAACAATTAACTCTATTCCCTTGGATATAATACACAAATCCAGCCATAGCCTTGACTTTGCCCCATACCGCCAAGCTCCCTTTTTTTCAGTCTTTATTTTTTATAATGGGGGAGGGGCAGAGAGAGAATCGGAAGCAGGCTCCAGGCCCAGTGCAGAGCCCGACCCGGGGTTTGATCTCAAGACCCTGAGATCATGACCTGAGCCAAAACCAAGAGTCAGATGCTTAACCACTTAACCGACTGAGCCGCCCAGGCGCCCCTTCATTCTTCCTTTTTCTCCTGTGCCTTCCCCCTTGCCAGTTCAAAGCCCTCCTCATACCTGCTGTTTTGTGCCTTTTCAGTTCTGGCTGATATCGAGCCTTCCACAGATGACCTGGGTGAGTTCAGATCTGCGATCCCAGGGCCACTGGGGCCACTTTGGGCTTTCCCCAGAGCCCATTACGGAAGGCAGTACAGCTGGTGAAGGATCCGACACAGAGAGGACTACAGTTTATGTAGCACATTCTTCCAACAGTTCAATTTAAATTAATGACATTTTTGTCCCCTAACAAGCAGGGGCTGTGCTGGGTGTTTGACGTACAAAATACCAACGTGTCATCTTTTCCTCAAAGTTTCCAAGCCTGGGTGGGTAAAGGCAAGACAAATATATAAACAGATCAATGTTTGGGAAGCTGAAGGGAAACTTCCTAGAAGTAATGGTTGAACCGATTCTCGAAAAAAGAATTGGAGCCAGTCAGGCAGTCAAAGAGGGAGCAGTATGTTCAAAGATTTGAACACAAAATAGAACTTGGCACATTGAGGAAAAAAATTTTTTTTTAATGAATAGGGCAAAATCTACAAGAAACGAGTGGTAGGATGTGAGAAAATGAGACAGAAATTAGATTTTGAAGAAATAGTTACTGAAAACCTACTACTGAGTACCAGGAATATAAAGATGAACAAAACTGACTTCCTTTTACTTGATATTTTTTGTCTAATCCACAAGATAAACAAATGGGTAACTTTATTCAGTTTTACAAAATGCCGTAATCAGGGTAAGTAACAGACACTAAAAAGAGTCCTGGAGTATTCAGTGCTGGGGCTTAAGAAAGGCTTCTGTGGAGGGCACACTAAGTTGCTTCTTGAACGACAAGTAGAAGTGAATCGAGTAACGAGGAAGAAGAGCTTTTGGGTAAAGAAAACACTATGCGAGAAGGCTTAGGACGGAAATAAAAACCCATCAGAATAGCTTAGACAAAGAAAGGTTCCCATCAGATTTGTGAATTGGAAATCCAGCCAGGATGCTATTGCCCTAGTCCCAATAAAAGATGATGGCCTGAACTCACTGAGGTGGAGGTAGGGAGAATTAAGTGTGAGCCGTGAAAGAGGACTGTTGAGATGAGGTCCAGTGTCCTGTTGTGTAGATGGTGGGACCATTCACTGAAGAACAGTTTGAATCAGTGAAGGGAAAGATAGGACAGTTTAAGATGTTAGATTTGAAGGATCTTGGAAAAATCCACAAACTCTTCCATAAAATGTCAGGTGGCTTTTCTAGAAGTCTGGAGCTTAGAAGAGATCTGGGCTGGAAGGAGAAGTCTGAGAATTCTCAGGATTTAAACCTGCAATTGAAACCAGGGGACAGATGAGATCACCTAGCATACTTCCCATAGTATTCTATCTATCGACAACTCTTCCAATGGCATTTTGACACATAACTCCCGTGGTTAGTGTCTTCCCAAGATTCATCTTACTCCTTGACTTATTCATTCTACAAGTTAGGCCCATATTTAACTTGACCTTAGATTAAGTTTGGCTATGGCTGTGACCTTTGCTATTCTTTGCTGAGTAACTTTTATCCAAGAACTCATGATGACATATTTGATTTACAAAGAAATTTTCTTTTATGAGTAAGAGCTTCTACAATCTTTTCTCCCTTAGCTGTAGGATGAATCTCTTCTGGGCATATGGCTCCTTGCCTTGTGTCCCTACTAAATTTGCTTCTTGTCAACAAAACAAAGACACAATGAAAATCAATTTTTCAATTTTAGAAGAGGAGAAAGGCAAAATCAGAATTCTTATCCTAAATTCCAAACCTCTCCAATTTTGTGGAACAGCCCATTGTGGGTTTTCTGTTAGAAGTTGCTAAAGCTTAGCAACTCATTTGTTTTTTATTTATAAGTGAGGCGACATGACAGTTGTAGAGGTGTGACTACTGGAACTGGTAATAACTGAATAAAATTTCTGCCTTCCAGCTTCTCCTACTGATAAAAATACCACAACAGGTATGATTGCATGTCTTCTTCCTCAGCCTTCTTCTTGGGGATTCACACCTCCTTATTTTTGGAGGATACTTGGTATACCTTCTAGTTTGCTTCCAGTTCTTTCTCAAAGAATATTTTTAGTGCTCTTCATTCCTACTCTTTTTTTATGAGCTCCTATCTTCAATCTCATGGGGAAAAGATGGGACCACTGTTGGATGATCCTGAAAGAATCCTCTTCCTAAACTAGATTCGGACTTTCTGTGGTGGTTAGTGAGTTGGGAAGTAACTGCAAGGACCCAATATTACTTGAGTTGTCATGGCCAAAGTTGCTCTCTCTATTGTACTGATTCTGATGTGCATCGAGGACTGGAAACTGCTAAAATAGAAACTATTACCCACCTAAGAATTCTGATTCTTTAGAATGGGGTTAAAAGCACCTCAATTTTATATTTCATACGGCCACCTGGAGAACCCTAGAAAGACTTTCCTAGAAGAACCCTCAAAGATTATTTTATCAACTTCTGCTTCCAGGTAGGAAAGCACCTAAATTTTATTTCAGCCAATTTCCTACCGTTCTCTTTTGGTAAACAGGGAGGGCATTCCCCAAACTGCAATGATTCTGTGTAGAGACTACTTTGTATTTTTTCCCCATTTTATCTACCTTCTTCCATCTCTTGAATCCTTTGTTTATCCCTGTTTTCTGTGTTTGACTTCTTCAGATTGCCGGGATGAAAAATTCGCTTGCACGAGACTCTACTCTGTGCATCGACCAGTCAAGCAATGCATTCATCAGTTATGTTTCACAAGGTAAGGGATCCCAGGATATGCAGAAAGCATCATCCATGGTCGTATTTTCATGTCAGTAACTGTTTAATGAGCACCCATCATGGGATTTCAGTTTTTGGTGGCACAGAAGTTCTTAACATGATCCTCCTAGCTATTCCTGCTGGTGCCAGATAGAACCTGGAGTCTGAATTGAGGTATATGGAGAACAGACTGACCAATAAGACTAGATGCCAGAAGGCAAGTGAGATCAGGGCTGGGGAAGGGACAGTCATGAGAGAAATACTGGCACAGTGAACCTATTACCTCATAGAAAAAGGCTGAAGCATAAGATCCAACTCTAAAGGTAGAAAATAGTGGGGAGGAGTATTAAACTTGACTCTAGGTGGAGTGTGTAAAGTATCACTAAGAATAATACCATTCCATTCCCTGCACTCCTCTGGGAGGGAAAAAAGTGATCCAAAATAATTAAGGAAATCCAGAGAGGAGGAGAACAGATAGGGAGAGTGGGGAATACAGGAGTTGAGCAGGCACCCTTGGCCTAGTCTAGTTCTCCCCCACAATGCTTTGTTCTATCTCCTTCCTTAACCATGTTACTGGGACTATGGCAGTTTACGACGTATGTACATCATCAACAATGAGATCTGCTCTCGTCTTGTCTGTAAAGAACACGAAGTTATGAAAGGTAAGATGATGTCTGGGTTTTAGTGGGGAGGGGCAGTTATGAGAGAGGTGAGTAGAAACATGGTCCTAATGGATCCAAGGTCTGGCTTCTGAGGACGGCTTTAGGCCACCTCCTTAAACCTCATCAATCCCTGCTCCACCCAGTTATGCTAAATAAGCAATCTAAGTAAAGAAGTATGCTTAATATATAAGAAAAGTATGCTTGGGTCTCTTTCCAGCTAGGTTGTAACCCCCAACCTCTCCTATACATAGAGCTTTCTGGCTCAGTCTGGGGAGCAAGCAACTCTTGATCTTGGGTTCATGAGTTTGAGCCACTCATTGGTTATAGAGATTACTGAAAAAAAATGAAAACTTAAAAAAAGGCCAAGTCAGCCATTACAAACAATAGACTAATAGTTGGAAGCCATGTTCATAAAGGAAAAACTTTGTAAAAAAAAAAAAAAAATCCACTAATTTGGAGACACTGATGTCTATATAGAGCCTATAAGTAAATAAAAAAAAACAGACTGGATATTTAGAAGTTGGCAACATTTAAACAGTCTACCAATGCCAGGAACCATTTAAATTACTTATTGTGAAAATTTAGAAGTAAACAAGGGTAGAAAACCTTTATAAAAACGATTACAAGGGTCCAAAGTGTGTGGTTATAAACCGTGCATTGTGGGAACAAAGATACTTCTCACCTCCCCTATGGCCAGCCCCAAACGATAAGTGTGGTTGGTGAAGGAACCACAGACACAGCCCCTTCTGACTCAGCAGCCCATCTTGCACTGAGCTCCTGAGTAAGAGCTGTAGTTAACTTCGCAGAAGGAAACTTGCTACTTGCCCCCATTGGCGTTGTGCAAGCCACCTGCAAGGGAAGCACCTTGAGACTGAGGATGAGTATTTGGGACTCTAGGCACTTTCAAATGTCTCAGGGGACTTACTAAAATTAGCTATTTGCACACAGTAAACACTTAAATATATTGTGAATGATTGAATCTCTTTTTTTTTTTTTTGCTATTAATAAATCCATGATTATAAGAATTGGGAGCTAGGTATACAGAGGAACCTAAAATTTACTGGCCACCTGTGCTAGGTACTTTGCATACATTATTTCATTTTAATACTCACAACTACACTGTTGAGGCAGGTATTTCATGCTTATTATACTGGAAGGGACAGTGAGGTTCAGCAAAGTTAAGAAACTTTCTAGTAAGTAAGAAATAACCAGTGAGCTGCACATCTGGGGTTCTAGCCCAGATCTATTTCTCTTCAGTCTTTCACTACAGCACCCTAGGGTCTTCTCTTTCTCTTTAAACAGGATTCCTTGTTATTTTTTTGCAATCCCACCCCATTATGCTCTGCTTCTCTTCTAGATGAACTTTGCCGTCAGATGGCTGGTTTACCCCCAAGGCGACTCCGTCGCTCCAACTACTTCCGACTTCCTCCATGTGAAAATGTGAATTTGCAGAGACCCAGTGGTCTGTGATCATCAAGGAAGAGGAAAGAAGAATGTGTGGGTGGGTGGAAGAGAATGCTCTAACAAGAAGGAACTCCTTCTTGTCCAACCAATGTCCACTAACCCACAGACAGTAGTATTTCTTAAAACAATCCCTTTGCAGTGTCTAGCTTTTGCTTCCACTCCCTGATTTTCCATCCAGACTGATAACATAAAGTCTATATTATTGCATGGTTTTGCTGCTTCTCAATATCATAGACATAGATTAATGATAACCATGTGGCTTATATATAAGCACTCTACATACAATTTCAAAGGAAAATAAACCTTGGGTTAATATTTACCACCGAATCTGTCTGAAATAAATCTTAGGGTGGAAGAAGTTGTTGCTGTCCATTTTGGCTAGCCATTTTTTTGATTTTCAAGAGTTTCCTAGATTAACGCCTCATTCATTTACATAGCACTCTTTACTCTTATTTTAACTATTTTCTGGATTTGCCTGCTCAGATCTTCTTTGAGAAGAGTCATGGTAATTTTTGTAGTCCTAGACAATTCTCCAGAACCAAGAGTTACACAGTCGTACTGGCAATATATAAAGACCCAAGATGAGGTCTGTTAAGTTTAGAGGCTGAGGATAGAGAGAGAGGAGTAGGCTATGTATGGAACTGGGACTCATTGGTTCCCTATTCACTTTTTCATGCAGTTGTCCAATTGGCAAGTAGGGGTACAAAGTCCCATTTACCTATTTTTGGTCATATGGGGGTTGCCCACCCTCGCAAATTAGATAATTTCATGTGAAATAATTTCTGACTTTGGTCAGAGTTTCCTTGATTTGTGCTACTTCTTTCATTCTCATCACTAAACAAAATCTGTAGAGATTACCGTGCAAATGGACTCTGGAATAGCCTGATTTGGGGCTTAAGAAGGGCATTCAGACCTAAATTTTAATAAGCAGACCAAGTTTACCTATGGGTTTATAAGAAAGAGTAAAACACAATATTCAGACAACCTACATTCTTATCCTGGCTCTAGCAGTAACTAGGTAAACCAGTAAGCCAGGTCTAATTTCCCATCTCTAACACGACAAGGTTAAATTTATGTTGGTTCTAAGGTATCTTTTCATTCTGTGATTCTTAAGATTTAAATGCATTATTTGAATTTCTTGAAGCCTAGATGCACTCTTAATTTATAACCACCATGTGTACTTCAAAACAGGAGAAATATATTAAGACAGCAGTCCACAACATAAAGGAAAAAAATCCCATTATAAGTTACCAATTACATACTATAGATCCTTCTATCTGAATAACTTAGTAACTTTCCAAAAAAGCCCACAAAAGTCAACTAAGATAAGAAATAGGAGACTTTGAGGCAAGTTACACACTCAGAATTCCTCTCTGCTTGGTAGGGTTGGATTCTTTTCCTATTGAAAAAAAACTATGTAGGGCGCCTGGGTGGCTCAGTTGGTTAAGCGACTGCCTTCGGCTCAGGTCATGATCCTGGAGTCCCGGGATCGAGTCCCACATCAGGCTCCCTGCTCGGTGGGGAGTCTGCTTCTCCCTCTGACCCTCCCTCTCATGCTCTCTGTCTCTCATTCTCTCTGTCTCAAATAAATAAATAAAATCTTTAAAAAAAAAAAAAAGAAAAGAAAAAAAACTATGTAAATGAGCATCAGACTCTTGCTGTTAAGAAACAATTTAGTTTAATTGGATTTGCACAACTGATTAAAGAGAAATGCTAAGACCCAAAGCATGTAATCTCTGCTCTACAGCCTCTAAAAGTAAATATCCTCATATATAGATAGAGGTATTAAGTAAATATTATACCCACCGTAGAGAAATCTCATAGGCACAGAATTTCCAAGAATCATTTAAGGATCTCACCGTGAACATGATCCTCCTACCGTATATTGAATGAGGTGGCATTCCCACCACAAAGCACCTCAATCCCAGTATTGTGTATATTGCAAATTAAACATTTTAAAATAAATTTTTCTTAATTCCTTTTCAGAAGAGTGGTCTTTGATCTGTTTTTTTTTTTTCTCATGTTTAGAATGATGCCAGTTTGTACTTTTTAAATTATTAAAAATTTTTTTCTTTTTAAAGACTTCATTTATTCATTTATTTGAGACAGAGAGAGTGCATGTGAGGGGGGTGGGAGGAGCAGAGAGAGAGGGACAAGCAGACTCCGCTAAGCGCAGAGCCGGATCCCAGGACACCGAGATCACGGTCTGAATGAAATCAAGAGTCCCTTGCTAACTGACTGAGTCACCGAGGCGCCCCTAATTTTTTTTTTTTTAAGATTTATTTTAGAGAGAGCATGTGCAGTAGAGAGGAGCAGAGGGAGAGAGAATCTCAAGCTGACTCTGCACTGAGTGAGGAGCCCGACTCTGCACTGAGTGAGGAGCCCGACTCAGGGCTCCATCTCATAACCCAGAAATCATGACCTGACCCAAAAACAAGAGCTGGAGGCTTAACCGACTGCACCACCCAGGTGCCCGCCCCCATTTATGCTTTTATCCCACTTTGCAAAAGGAACACCGGTATTGCTCTAGTCTACTATTCTCTATTGTATCGTTCCTCACACCACAATTTTGTCATTGGTACTCCAACGCAGCAAATTTACTCTCCTCCAGGAAATTCCTGAATTCATCAGAAAATTCTTTTTCTTTTCTACCCCTTTGGACCCAACAGTCTTGCTAGGTAAAGCTTCATGCTTTACTCTTGCTTCTCTTCTACGGGATCATGTTCCAGTGTTTTCCCATTTCTCATTGTTCTTATGTTCTCTACCTTTTTTACTCTTGATATGTAAACCAACATTCCTAACTTGCTCCCCATTCTTTCCTTATGCTTCTAAATTCTTATTTTCCCCCACAACTTTTCCCTAAGGACAGTCCCAGATCAGTTTCAGGAGGTTGATTTGGTCCTGGTTTTTCTTTCTTCCCCCCCCCCCCAGATTTATTTATTTTAGAAAGGGGGGGGCATGGAGGGAGGGGCAGAGGGAGAGAATCCGAAGCTGACTCCCTGCTGAGCATGGAGCCCTACAAGGGGCTAGGCTGGGTTGATGGGGGTGTACATCTAACGACCTGAGCTGAAGCCAAGAGTGGGTCACTCAATGGTCTGAGCCACCCAGGAGCCCAGTCCTGTTCTTTCCCTCTGTATTTTTTTTGAGATTTTATTTATTTGAGAGAGAGAGAGCACATGCCAGAGTGCTTGTGCACTAGCGGTGGGTATTTGAGAGAGAGCACGAGAGGGGTGAGGGTCAGAGGGAGAAGCAGACACCCTGCTGAGCAGGGCCCAATCCCAGGACCCTGGAATCATGACCTGAGCCAAAGGCAGACCCTTAACTGACTGAGCCACCCAGGTGCCCCTTTTCCCTCTGTATTCTTGCCCACTGGCAGAATTTCATTTACCTCCTTCTAGTTTTTTACCCTCACCCCATTTCTGATGTTCTAGTTTTCATTCCTTGCTCCTCCCATGAAAGGATCTGAAAATCTTTTATTCTTTTAGGTATTAATATTATCCCTTTCTTGGTGAGCACAAATGATAACTCTCTTCAGTGAGGAATTTATATTTTGATGAAAAATTATTTGAACCCAAACAGTGCATCTTTAAACTTGGAACTAAAGGATTTGGTGAAAGTATCTGTAGGCAGGAGCGCTTGGGTGGCTCAGTCAGTTAAGCATCTGCCTTCAGCTCACCTTTGGCTCAGGTCATGATCCTGGAGTCCCGGGATCAGAGCCCCAGGTCTTTGGGTTCCCAGCTCAGCGGGGAGTCTGCTTCTCCCTTTCTCTCCGCCCCTCCCCCTGCTCATGCTCTCTTGCTCATTCTCTCTCAAATAAATAAATAAAATCTTAAAAAAGAAGGTATCTTTAAGCAATTTTTGAGATTGAATGCCTTCTGGTACTTTGAAAGATAGCAGCTTCATCTGCCCACCCATGAGGTTTACTCCTGTTTTCTCGTCCAAAATTGAGCTGATCCTGCTCTGAGCCTAACTTTTTCCATACTGCATGCTTATGAAAATTCTCCTTTCTCCCTGAATGGGAAATTCAAGTGTGCACTATACTCTAAATATAGTTCCATGCACACTTTCTCTAAGTATTCTTTTGACTCACAGGCAGATGGTGCAAACCCCAGCTGGTCTCCCCACTTCTGGGCCTTGCTTTTGATGACATCAAGCGGTGGATGCTGCTAGCCACAGGCTCCTCCCTCCTCTGCCTCAGGGTGTTTGTGTCAAAGCAACTATGTTCCACCCAGGTAGAGGTGCAAACAACTTGCCACCTTTAAGGTTACCCTTCCTCTGGTACTGAAGCAGCTGTAAACCAGTGAAGAAAGAAATGTGAGAAGAAACAGAAGACAGAAGAGCACCAGAGAAGGGGAGTTAGCAGATGGGACAGTAATGGCAGGTTGGCATCAGGGCAGGGGACCAGGACACTGGAAGATGGGAATTCGCAGATCTGATGGGGAAAGGGAATTTGCAAAGTGTGGCCAAGAGGTCCCGAGAGACCTGGAACTTTACAGGGTAGAATGGGAAGACATCAGGAGCACAGCAGAAGAGAGGCAGGACTGTCCCCATAGTTTTGTCAACTCAGGGAGGTGGTTAAAAATACAACGCTCCAATCAACATTGAAATCCTGTATCATTTAGCATTTTCACTAACCAAACATCAGGGAAAGTGACTTATTGAGGTTCTCTGTGGTAGAGAAAGGAACATGTGGCCACAGTTTTTTTCTTTCTTTCTTTCTTTTTTTTTTTTCTAAAAACCAGTCAAGCAGAGCCAGAAGCAGTGGTCAGACAACAACTTCTGGGCAGAACCTAAGATGGAAAAAGCAAATGCTGTTTATATAAATAGAGGTGCAGAGCCCATAGCTTCCTGTTGACAAACTGAGCTTCACTTCACCTCAAACCCTCAATTTTTTTTTTTTAAATAGCCGATAAAGGTTTTTTTTTTCTTTCTTTCAATTTGTCCCATCACTTTAGGAAGGTTCTGGGTTTTTTCCTAACCCAGGGGGTCCTGCAGGTCTTTTCTCTATCTCAGCTAATTTTCTCCTTCCTCTCCCTTTTCCTTGCTTCTGCAGGTTTACCTACCATATGTGTAGCTTTGTGGGGTACATTATTAAATTTACATGATGAACCATGAGGACTGAATTCAGGATGGTCTTAAATTTGTGAGATTCGCCTCTTGCCTTAACCCGGAAAAAGAAGAACAGATGAACTTTGAGCAAATGCAAGCTAACAGTTAAATGGAAAATAACCTGAATGACACTTAAGGGATTGATGGGCATTGAGGTATCAACTGTGTCATTATACATTGTTTCCTAATATGTTGTTCTGTCCCTAAGGGTCAAACACATGAGTTACAATGAAGGATAATGAGGACTGCCCAGAAAAAGTTTTCTTCCATTTGTATAAAATGACATTCATATACCTACCCATCCATTTCCCAAAAGGGATGAGATTTTCAGAAGAAGGGAAAAAAATGGTTTTTTTCCCCAAGATTTATTTAAGTAATATCTACACCCAACGTGGGGCTCAAACTCACAACCCTGAGATTGAGAGTCACATGCTCCACTGACTGAGCCAGCCAGGTGTCCCAAAAAGTATTACTAATATAATAAGCTTATGAAAATGTGTAATGTTAACCTCAAAGTCAATAGGTGTTGAAAACAAAAATTACTTCGAAAATGTTCATATAAAATCATGAATGACAACTCCTCAACTGGTTTTTCAGAGAAACCACTTTGCTGGAAGGTAATCTATAACTTGGTAAATTTTTTTTAAAGATTTTATTTATTTATTTGACAGAGAGAGACACAGTGAGAGAGAGAACACAAGCAGGGGGAGTGGGAGAGGGAGAAGCAGGCTTCCCTCTGAGCAGGGAGCCCGACGCGGGGCTCGATCCCAGGACCCTGGGATCATGACCTGAGCCGAAGGCAGACGCTTAACAACTGAGCCACCCAGGCACCCCTATAACTCGGTAATGTTAAACTATGCTCTTATGTTGCCATTATTTCACAAAAACTGGGGAAGATCAGGCACATTGTAATAAGTGGTAATGTACAATAATTCATAAATTATAAACTGTATGTGTAAGTACAATTCATAAGAATCACAGTATCTTCTACTGACGCAGGGCAGGAATAATTTTTGTCACATAGCTAAAAAATATATGCATCTATGCATGGGGCACCTACACTCAAATCAACATGGTTCTAGGTATAATAAAATATATATTTACATCATCCTGTTCATTTCAACATAAAGGAATTCATGTTTCTTTCAGGGCCAGTCCTGATGTAGCACTCACTAGTTGTGTGTCCTAAGTGAATAGCTGCTCACCTGTAAATTTATGGGAGTACATCTACCTTCGGAGTTGTTCTGAGAATGAACAAGATCGTATTCCAAAGGGTCAGCACCTGTAATATTATATATTTAATATAACAGTAAGATTTTTTTCCTACTTAAATGGATTGGTTTCTCCCTAACTGTTCTTGAGTAGGTTTACTCTTCCTTCCTTTGCAACAGAATGAGATAACCCTTGCTGATTAGCCACTGAGCAGACAGGTGTGCAAACCTGCAGAGTGTAAATATCACCAATACTAGTTTGTCTCTAATTTAAATTTTTTTCCCTACCATCCAGAATCTTTAATAAGAGAGCAGGATCTCGGGTTAGTTTTTGTAGCCCCCCACAGGCCCCTCCACCTCCGGCACACACGTCCCTTGGAATGTGCTTAGGGGTCTGGTGTGGCCGTGCCCGCTTCACGAGACCTTGCCCAAATGCTTGTACATCTCTCAGCCCTTTAGAGGACGGGAGCGCAGGTCGGGCTGGCGCCACAGCCCTTGGGGGGAGTCCAGGGCCAGCTGGTCTAAGGCGAGGACCTCATCTCTGCCCTTGAGGATGCGTCTCTGGGCATGGCCGTGCATGCGCAGTGCACACAGATACAGTTTGGCACCTTGGGCACACGCAACATCCTCTGTTACTGTTCCTACAACCACAGCTGTTTTGTCATCTCGGCCAGGAAGCTTCATCTTCCAATGTTCCGCAGAAGGGTCCGAGGCGACTGGTTGGAGAGAGTCAAACCTTTTTGGCACAACTTGGTTGAAGGTGTGATTGGTTCATCTGGCCAGAAACCTGTTCAGCCTGCCCAGCCTTCGGTAGATGCCCTAGCTCTTGGGGCCCTGAGCTCAACTTTTCGGTCCTTGTTGTGGTGAATGGCGATTTGCATGATGCCACCTCCTTTTCCAACTAGCCCAGATTAAATTTAACTTTCAAAATTTTTTTTATCAGGTTGTTTATTATGAATCTCGTATTTCATTCTAAGAGCAACCCCATGCGGTGGGCAGTTAAAGGGATTATTGCTCCCATTTTTCCTGACAGAGAACAAGGTTTTGAGCCGTGGAGAGGTGCCACTGACTTCATAAAATTTAGTGCAGTGGAACCATGGCCAAACTCACGAATGCTAAAACTCAGGTTAATGTTGGTTCCACTGCAAAAGGAAGATTTGAAGACAAAGGTGTTTTTTAAGGGTCATAAATGAGTTGCAAAAGGTTTGTAAGAGAGTCTAGACTTTTTAAAAAATTGGAATTAAAAATACGGTAAACTGGGTGGTTCAGTCAGTTAAGCATCCATCTCCTGATTTCAGCTCAGGTCAGGATCCTAGGGTCATGAGATTGAGCCCTGGGTCATGCTCCGTGTTCAGTGCGGAGTCAGCTTGTCCCTTCCCCTCCCTCTGATTGCTCTCTCTCTCTCTCAAATAAAATATATTTTTTATTTTTTTTTAATTTTTAATTTTTTTTTAGATTTTATTTATTTATTTGAGAGAGAGAGAGAGCATGAGAGGGGGGAGGGTCGGGAGGATCAGAGGGAGAAGCAGACTCCCTACCGAGCAGGGAGCCCGATGTGGGACTCGATCCCAGGACTCCAGGATCATGACCTGAGCCGAAGGCAGTCGCTTAACCAACTGAGCCACCCAGGCGCCCTCAAATAAAATATATTTTTTAAAGATTTTATTTTTATTTATTTGACAGAGGGAGACACAGCGAGAGAGAGAACACAAGCAGGGGGAGTGGGAGAGGGAGAAGCAGTCTCCCCGCAGAGCAGGGAGCCCCGATGCGGGGCTCGATCCCAGGAACCTGGGATCATGAATGAAGGCTGAAAGCCCTTGTGCTTCCCTTCCCACACTGCCATAGACTACCCAAGAACTAGGTTACTGGGGAATTTTTGGGAGACACCAAGTTGTTGAGAGCTACGAAATCTGGCCAGAAGAACATTGAAAATGCCAAAGAGGTTCGTACTTTTTCCTCTCCTCAGAAGGATAAAGAGAATCCATATGTTTGCTGACTAGTCAATCTTTTAATTATTGTGTCTTTGATTCCTTCGGGAAATATAGCAAGTGTTTCAGAGCACAAACTCTGGAGCTAAACCACCTGGATGCAAATCCTAACTCCGCCATTATGATCCTAACCTTTCCATGCCTCAGGAGAACTCAATGATACCAAACACTTAGGACCATTGTTTAGATTAAGTGGATTAGATAGTTAGAAAAAGAGTTGACAGGGGCGCCTGGGTGGCTCAGTCGTTAAGCGTCTGCCTTCGGCTCAGGTCATGATCCCCCCGCATCGGGCTCCTCGCTCAGCGGGAAGCCTGCTTCTCCCTCTCCCACTTCCCCTGCTTGTGGTTCCCTCTCTCACTGTGTCTCTCTGTGTCAAATAAATAAATAAAAAATCTTAAATAGAAGAGGAGCTGAGAGATCAGCAGCAACTTTTGACTATCTATGCCTGGCACCTTGCTGGGACTACAAAGTCAAGTAAGACACGGTGCCTTCCCTCAATGAGAGTAGAGTCACTTGTTACTCAACTTGTTTCTTTCTGCTTTGAATAACACCTTTTGTTTCCTGCAATGGCATACATTTTGTTTCTTTTCAGGTTTAATTTTTGATTAGAGATAAAGCAATGCTTTAATTTATACTACATATTGTGTTTCCTCCTGTTCAGAAATAAAGAGGTCCTTAATTTTGTACAGCCGTGCCCACAGCCTTCAGTTCCCATTAGCACCTACTCCCTAAGTGTTGGTGAACTTGCCATTTATATCTGAGTTCTTCCTTCCCATTCCCATTACTACTCCTCTTCTCTGTCCCAGGGTGTTAATCACCTTTGCTTTCTTCACTTCCAGACTTTTTTAAAGTTTACTCATTTAAGTAATCTCTGCACCCCACATGGGACTCCAACTCACAACCCCAAGATCAAGACTCGCATGTTCTTCTGACTGAGCCAACCAGGTGCCCCCCTACTTCCAAAACTATCACCCCAAAAGAAAACTCCATATCCATTACGCAGTTATTCCCTATTCCTCCTCCTTCCAGCCCCTGGGAAACCACCAATCTGCTTTCTGCCTCTCAGAATTCACTTATTCTGGATATTTAATATAAATGGAATCATATACTCTGTGACCTTTTGTGTCTGCCATAACCATGCTTGTTAAAATGATCTGTATGAAGGGGTGCCTGGGTGGCTCAGTTGGTTAAGTGTCCAACTCTTGGTTTTGGCTCAGGTCATGATCTTAGGGTCCTGAGTTCAAGCCCCATGTCAGGCTCCGAGGTCAGCACAGTCAGCTTGTCCCTCTCCCTCCTCTGCTCCTCCACCTGCTTGCATGCAGGCACTCTCCCCCCCATCAAATAAATAAATAAATAAAATCTTTTTAAAAAGGTTATTTCTTTGGGGCATAAACAACTAGTTACAGAGCATATCCAAGATAACTTTCTCAACAGGGAGAACTTTGACTTCTTCATGTGCTGTAGCCATACCTCGTCTGTGGAACCTGTGGACGGAGGTCTAAAGTAACCAAGATGTGTGGGAGACAGGACCATGCTGAATAAATTAACCAAAATGCTGAGTGCACTGGATGAGTTAGTGGTGGTTTTTTTTCTACTATTACTGACATAGTTTGGCTCTTCCAGTCTCCCTCTGGTAAAGGGAAGAGATCTTTGTTGGTACTTTTGGCCAATGTATGGGTGAGTAGAGGAGGAGGGAAGGTCTGAGGGTTGTGGGGGAAGAGAAAACCAGGCTACACACAATTTGGATCTGCTGATATCAAGTAGCTGTTTCTCAAATCTCATCAGGAATACTGACTATAATAAAACCAAGAGGGTGTGATTTAATTATCAGTGACAGAACAATTATTGAGAAGAAAGGCAATAATCAGCACAGACTCTACAAAAACAGAGGAAGAATTTGCCAATATGGTGCCAGGACTTCCTTAGAGCAGAGGGTGATTTGATTTCAACTGTTCAGGATTATTTAGAGAGGAATAGAGGAGAATGGCAATTCCACAGGTAACATATTGTTTCTAATATGCTATGCTTTCTTTAGGAACTGTCCCTCATCCACTTCGGAGCAGTTTTGTCAAGATGGGAATCGTCATTCCTTACATCACTGAGCAAACAAGTAACAGGGAATTTGGTCTTTGGAATGTACCTTCCCACAAAAAGAGAAAAGATCTCCATGTTATTTCGAGCATCTCTAATTTCCCCTGGCATTTCAATTGGCTAAAAAGCAATGAAGCAAACACTCTCCAATTTTTCAAAACTATGTGAAGTCATATAAACACAAAATTGTAGAGCGAAGTCATACAAACACAGAATTTTAGAGCTGGGAGAGATTTGAGTTCAACTAGGCCAATATTTTTCAAAGTTAGGTTCCAACCACACCACCTGCTTTGGAATGAATGGCCGCTTGTCAGAAAGGCAGAGAACCTGGGCTGCATTCCAGACTTACTGAATAAACTCTTCAGGGATTAAAGACCAGAATCTGCAATTTTATACACTCACTGTCACTGAAGTGTGAGAACCTCAAAACTCCTCACTCACATTTTATTACTAATCAGAAAACCATGTGCTCCCATAACGTGCTGATGATCCCGGCTGATATTTTTAAAATATCTGACCTTCTAAATTTATCAGTTCTATAAGATATCTTATAAAACCAGTTCTTTTTTTTTTTTTTTTTAAGATTTTATTTATTTATTTGACAGAGAAAGACACAGCGAGAGAGGGAACACAAATGGGGAGTGGGAGAGGGAGAAGCAGACTCCCTGCCGAGCAGGGAGCCCGATGCGGGACTCGATCCTGGGACTCCAGGATCATGACCTGAGCCAAAGGCTGTCGCTTAACCAACTGAGCCACCCAGGCGCCCTAAAACCAGTTCTTTATAGAATATCTGCCATGCACTAGGCATCGTGTGGCGTCCCTTGCTTACATTATCTTTAACAATCCTGCAGGATAGTTGTTTCATATCTGAGCTTCAGTGTTCATGGCTGAAAATTGGGGTAATAGTCCCCACCTCTTATACTCAATATATGCAACATGCTTGGCACAGAAGCTTGCATAAAGTATGTGCACACTAAAGATTAGCTGTTATTACTTTTTTTTTTCCCCACATTTCACATGTGGGGAAACTGAAACAGACACACGCAGACACTCTGCTAGGAAGTGGCAGAGACGATTCAACTCAATGTGCTTAATTTCAAAACCCAACTTTTCCCACTACTCTGTACTATTTTTCATTATGTGCATGATCAATGAAGCTTCTTTCGTGACTTTTCCCACTGAAAATAACTTTCTTCAGCCCTGTGCCCAGCCCTAGGCTTTTGATGAATACTTGTTTGTTCTCTCAACCTCACTGAGACCCGGGCAGCTGCACAGCGGAAGGTGGATGAGTAATTCCTGTATATGCTTAAAGGTCTGTCCCTCAACTTGTTCATACCCCAGAGAAATTCAGTAATGTGTCTGGCAGCCAACTGAGAAAAACAAAAATCAGGAAATGCAGAAGTTAAAGCACTCCAAAAACCACACTTCACCCACATGGATCCCTTTTTGGGCTTTTTCAAAAACAAGAAAGTATCATATTGAACAATCTACCTGGTGCCCAAAAATAGTGGCCTGGGGAGTCATTATCTGAGCATCTTGGCTCACAGACCCAGGAATGTGTGCCCTGGAGGATTCCCAGGGGGCCTTTTGGCCTCACACGCTGGCCAGAATGAAACCTCACCACGAGCTTCCCATGATGAAGATCAGCAGTGGTGAAGTCCAGATGTCCAAAACTTCACTCAGCTACCGGAGGCATAATTTCCAAGTCATGTTGTTTTTGTTAAAAATAAACTAACCAGGTTGTCCTGTGGTTTTTCAAGGGAAGTTGGTGAGGGGAGAGGGTAATTAGTAAGGAAAATAAGTTTTAAAAATAGCAAAATGAAACCTCAAAAAATGGTCTTTTTAACTGCACCAACTCCAAATGCCCAGGAAAAAAAAATGCTATTGTAATTATAAGAGATGTAATTTTCCTTCTTTTAAGAGAAAGGGAAGCAGGGAATACAGCCTCTGGGGGGAAAAAAATTATTTTCTTATGCTGAACAAATCATGCCTCTTCAATAGCTTTTTATTTATAGTCGTTGTGCAAGGTATAGAACTCTCTACTTTGTTCAAAAGCTTTCCTTAAGAAACTTACATGAGGGGTGCCTGGGTGGTTCAGTAAGTTAAGTGTCTCTCTTCGATTGGGGTCATGATCCCAGGATCCAAGGATCGAGCCCATATCGGGCTCCCTGCTCAACGGGGAGTCCCGCGTCTCCCTCTCCCTCTGTCCCCCCCCCCATGCTCGTGCTCGCGCACTTGTGCACGATGGCACACTCTCCCTCCCTCTCTCACAAATAAATAAAAAATTTTAAAAAAAGCTTACACGAAATATGAATGACATCTCAATTTTATCTGTCGTCATTGTTTTGTTATGAGCCATCACTCAAACCGAACTAAACTACTCATTGTTGCTAAAACAGATGAAGCACATCCACACAGTCCCTGCCTTTGCTCATGGGGCTTCTGTTACCTGGAGAGAGGATGGTTAAGTTTTTAGCAGGCATATTCCACATATTCCAAATACCATGCTTTCACATTCACACACAGTAGCCACCTGAGCTCATGGAAGTGGGTGATGTATGTCCTGTTATTGGAATTATACAAGTATGAGGTTAGTAGACAACTGCTTGGGATGCTTTAGGATTCATGCTTTCTATGGAGAATTAGAGAACCATTGTTATTCATATTTCCCCCTATAAAAGAGTAAAATGGGCCACCTGGGTGGCTCAGTCGGTTAAGCATCTGCCTTTGGCTCAGGTCATGGTCTTGGGATCCTGGGATCGAGCCCCAAGTCAGGCTCCCTGCTCAGCGGGGAGTCTGCTTCTCCCTCTCCTTCCATGTGCTTGCATGCTCTCTTTCCCTCTTTCAAATAAATGAATAAAATCTTAAAAAAAACAAAGGTAATAAATGCTGATGATCTGCGGATATAATCCCAAACAACCCACATTAGGCTGAAATTTCCCTGGAATCTGTTTTATTCTTAACATTTACATGATGCTATATTAGCAATCACACTTGTGAGCCTTCCAAATGTGGGCTAACTCTACCTACAAGGGAGAATCATCTTTGAAATCTTCCATGTTTTGAGAACTCTTACTTTTTACATGAGGGTGGGAGAGGATATTGGGGAAAAGCCATATAATGTAAGGAAAATGAATATGCATATTATATTCTACTTTAAATGTAAAGCAAGGTGGCCAGGATTCTTTCGTACACTGTGAAGTTTTTTTTTTTTTTTAAGATTTTATTTATTTATTTGACAGAGAGAGAGACACGGGCGAGAGAGGGAACACATGAAGGGGGAGTGGGGGAGGGAGAAGCAGGCTCCCCGCTGAGCAAGGAGCCCGCTGCGGGGCTCGATCCCAGGACCCTGGGATCATGACCTGAGCCGAAGGCAGACACCCAACGACTGAGCCACCCAGGCGCCCCATACACTGTGAAGTAGACATTGCCAGGATGAATCTTTCACAAAAAAATATTTTTTTCAGTATTTAGTAGTGAGAGATATTAATGCATTAATGGTAATACATTTCTCATTTAATGTAAATTGAGAATGTTTTTCTAGTTGTTTATGACTGCTGGCAACTTAGTAAGTTTTGACAATTGTTTAAATATGTAACGTTAAGCTTAGGTTTAAAAAAGTAAAGCTGGTAAACTAGGTCTTTGTCATTTGCTTAAAAAATGCAAGGGGTATTTGGTGCATTCTTTCCTGAGTGGGGCCTGTAAAAAAAATAAATAAATAAAATAAAAAACCAAAATTGCTGTTTCCCCCTAATCTCTGGAAAGCTTTTATGTTCTAGGATAGCACGACATATTTATCCTGCAGTTTTGATCTGATATACGGTCATGCACTCATATTTAAGTGTATCTCCAAATAAGCATGTCATTTTGAGAAGCATAGGGCTATATATACACTAAAGTTCCTCAACTCTGAAATATGATTCCGTAATTTTTATTTTTATTTTTTATTTTTTAAAAGATTATCTGAGAGAGTGAGTGTGGGGAGGAGCAGAGGGAGAGGGACAAGCAGGCTCCATGCTGAATGCCAAGCCCAATACGGGGCCAAATCCCATGACTCTGAGATCACCACCAGAGCCGACCAAGAGCTGGACACCCAACCAAGTCAGTCACCCAGGTGCCCCTGGTTCTGTAATTTTTAGATTTGTCTTCCATTGATATTTAATTCTTTTATATTGTCATGTAAGTTATTTTGTCTAGCTTTAAAACTTCAAACAAAATTATGAATTCCTTGAAGAACTACAATGTGCATCATAAACTCAGCCTTATGCTTTCTCATAGTAGGCCTTCAATAAATATTAACTGAATGAATTTCAGTTTTCTAAGATTTTATTCATAACTTACAAGAGTACTTTTTAAATTGCCCTCAAAGCAGAACATCAAAACATCCTCTCTCCAGAAACTTCATTTTCAATTCAAGTAATAAATATTTAAAACTTTTACATCTGTTGGAGAAATCTTTTTAAGTCTATACACTGAAAAGATTTTCAAGCAGGAGATATACAAGAATGTACTTATGTTGTGTTCATAGATTTTGCCAACATCATATCAAATCTGCTTTAGAGATGAAGTAAATATCCACAGGTAACTCTGCCTCAGAAACCAATTTGGAGGAATTGACTCCATAGCCATCTTTTTTAAAATTAATCTCCACACTCAACATGGGGCTCAAACTTACATCCCAGACTGGAGATCAAGAGTCATATGCTCCACCACCTGAACCAGTGAAGTACACCCATAGCCACCTTCCTATATTCTCTCCCACACCCCCATTCTTGTATGGTTCCCGATATGCAGCATTTCATTTCCCAGTGGTGCCTGGCTGAGACTCATGCCGCATCACTGAACTGAGAGATGAGAAAAACATCCTGGCTAAAAAGGTGACCCACAGATACTGTTGATAAAAATAAAGAGCTCCAAAATGCATGTTTCAATTAGATTTAAATTCCCTGCTAGACACTTACATGTTTTATGTGGGAGAGAAATTCTATCTTCCATTAAGTAATTCATTGAGTTTGCCTGACATATCTAGCCAAACCGACTTCTAAGTGATACAGTAATACAGGGGGAGAAAATCCTTCTCTGTAGCTCTGATAAAGATTGCTGAGCTGGTATGTTCAAACTGATTACGGTTCTGTGGGGTTGTTTTTACCAGCCTGATAGTATTGCATGGACAGTATGGAAGAACTGCTGACTTGGGTTCAGAAGTTATGTGTAGCTTTTCTACTTCTCAGCTATTAAATGGGCTTGTGAAAAGTAGAATGAAAATCTCTCCCCAGCCAGAGGCTGAGCAGAAAGGAGGGCCCCTATGTGAGGAGCCGTTGGGTCTTTTAAAGTGATCAGTTTCAGCCAGAATTATTTTTTCAAGATTTTACTTTTTTCCTAATGTCTACACCCAACGTTGTGCTCAAACTCACAATCCCGAGATGAAGAGTCGCACACTGTAGCAACTGAGCCAGCTAGGCAACCCTCAGCCAGAATATGTGTGTGTGTGTGTGTGTGCACGCGCACGCGTGTATGTCTATGTCATTCAGAAGGTGACTCCACTTCTAGTTTTGAAAACAAGGACTCAGGAGCGCCTGGGTAGCTCAGTCAGTTAAGCCGCTGCCTTCAGCTCAGGTCATGGTCCTAGGGACCTGGAATCAAGTCCCGCATCTGGCTCCTTGCTCAGAGGGAAACCTGCTTCTCCCCCTGCTTGTGCTCTCTTTGTCTCTGTGTCAAATAAAATCTTTTAAAAAAACCAAAAACAAGGACTCATGCTGTATGCAAATCTTCATTGCGACACTATGCACAATAACCAAAAGGTGGAAACCCAAGTGTCCAGATGCATGGATAAGTAAAATGTGCTATATACATACAATGGAACATTATAAATGTATAAACCATAAAAAGGGATGATGTTCTGATACAAGCTGTATCATGAATCTTGAAAACTGACAAAGTGAAATAAACCAAACACAAATGGACAAACCTTGTATGTTTTTCACTTACATGGAATATCTAGAGTAGGCAAATTAAGAAAGTAGATTAGAGGGCGCCTGGGTGGCTCAGTTGGTTGAGCGACTGCCTTCGGCTCAGGTCATGATCCTGGAGTCCCGGGATCAAGTCCCGCATCGGGCTCCCTGCTCGGCAGGGAGTCTGCTTCTCCCTCCGACCCTCCCCCCTCTCATGTGCTCTCTCTCTCAAATAAATAAATAAATAAATCTTTTTAAAAAAAAGAAAGTAGATTAGAGGTTACCAGGATGTACAAGGAGGGAATGGTGAGTTATTGCTTAATGTTTATGAAGTTTGTTTTTGGGGTGATGAAAACGTTTTGGAAACAGACAGTGGTGATGATTGTACAACACTGTGAATACAATTAACACCACTGAATTATACACTTAGAAATGATTAAAACTGCAAAAAATGAAAACAAATCAAACCAAAACCAAACGAAGAGGCACGTGGATCAGCAATGGCCCAGTTTTCTTATTTCTGGCTGGAACAAAGGGGTATAATTTGATGAGAGAATACATAACGGGAACTAAATACAGTTTGGCATAATGATGAAAAGTTTTGGGCCGATGGAAAATTTCTATTTTTTGGATTTGGAGATACTACCATCTCTAAAAATTAATATTTATCTTTTGGGAGGATGTGTGTGTGTGTGTGTGTAATTCTCTGGACAATTGGATAAAAATATGGTAAAGGTCCAACTCTTATCTGAGGAGACAATTTAAAGGAATCAACTTGCCTGTGGCCCTGCCCCACTGTGGTCTCTGCAGAGGAATTTGTGAAGTGTCCTTCCCTCTGCCCCCACCCATCTGTTCCATGGAATTCAGAGCGCCAAAGGTCACTTTCTGGTGCCCTTAGAATCTTTTTCAGAAATAAAGACTTGGAGAAATAAATGTCTAGATAGGAAATGGATCCATGGGTGAGAATAATCCAAGAGAATCCAAGGTCGAGTTTCCCTGTGGAAGTGAGAAATAGAGGCTTTTTGACCAAGAGGAGTAGACTGGAGGGCAGGAATGGGTGTAGTCTTGAGCAGAGTCCTGTTAAGAGCCTAGTTCTTTTGAAATTCTTTCTTAAACCATAAAAAGCCAAAATTAGCCTATTAATTTATGACTTCTTTCACGTGTATTATTCCCTTGGATTTCTCCAACACTTCAGTGAAATCTGCTGTACCTTTGCATTTTGGTGTGGTTTATTGGAGGCAAGTGAGAGATAGCCTCGTAAAGCTTAGTGAGGCTTCCCTGCATTAAATCCTCTCCCTCCTTAAGAGAGTCCTGAGAGTGAACTAGCATCAGGCCATCCTTGGCTGGGTACCCACCATGAAGCAAAGCAGAATTTGCAATCTATAGAATCAGTGACCAGGAGCACAACTCAGGAGCATACAAGAGACTTTGTCCCACCACAGTTTTCCTAAATACGTTTACTTTGTCTTTAAAGTGCTTAGCATAATGTCTAACCATAATAAGCTCTCAAAACTACTAGCTGTTCTATACATTAACCCACTTCAGAAATTTCCCTTAATGTCCCAGCTTTGATAGTGTGAAGGGAGGAGTAGGGCAAATCGGAAAGTCTAAACTTCTATGGTTTAACAAAGGATGTAATTATAAAGTTTCTGGGTCAGAGCATGGAATGTTAAGATGAAGTAGTGAATACTGCCTTTCTTCCATAACCCAACCATCAGGGAGTCTCGGACTGAGAAGGGAGTTAAGACATTGTCTATTACCATCTCCCAACCAGGAGTCCTTCCAGTGATCATGGACTGGCCAGTTTCTGGTTATGTGATGTGTAATTTTCTTTCATAGTAAACATCTGTTTCAATGACGTATTTACAGATTACTTGATTATTGTTTCCCACTTGAGTGTAAGGTCCATGAGATCCTTCTTGATTCATCCATTCTACATTCATTCAGTGTCTACTATAGGCCAACCAGGTACTAGTTACTAGTGATATCGTCGTGGGGGAAAACAAAGACAAAAATCCCTCCCCTCATAGAACTAAGATTCACTGAGGAACAGAGATCACAGCGCATTTTGTGATAAGTAGTAAAAAGAAGTATGAATTAGGGAAAGAGGAAATGTGAGGATTGTGGGCTACAGTTGAAATTTTAGATACATGGTAGCTAGGAAAATCCTCAACTACAAGGACATATTTGAGTTAAGACATAAATAAGGAAATCAAACTGTAATGATATAACACCTGAAACTAATACAACAGTTAGCTATACTAGAATTAAAATAAAAGCTTAAAAAAAAAAAACCATAATGAGATACAGGGAAAGATCACTCCAGGCAGGGGGATCAGTAAGTGGGGTAGGAGTGGGTGTTCCTTGTGTAAGCAAGGGAGAGAATTAAAGGTGATCATTTTTTTTAAGATTTTATTATTTATTTATTTTTATTATTTATTAAAGATTTTATTTATTTATTTATTTGACAGAGAGAGAGAGAGACAGAGTGAGAGGGAACACAAGCAGGGGGAGTGGGAGAGGGAGAAGCAGGCTTCCCGCAGAGAAGGGAGCCCGATGCGGGGCTCGATCCCAGGACCCTGGGATCATGACTTGAGCCGAAGGCAGACGCTTAACAACTGAGCCACCCAGGCACCCCAAGATTTTATTTTTTAAAGTAATCTCTACACCCAACTTGGGGCTCGAACTTATAACCCCTAGATCAAGAATTGCAAGCTTTACCAACTGAGTCAGCCAGGTGCCCCTGAAGGTAAAATTTAGAGGTAAAGCAGGGGCAGATGGTAGAGGGTCTTGTGAGTCATGTAAGGATGTTGGCTATTACTGAGAGAATGGGGAGACATGGAGAGTACTGACAGAGGAGTGACAGGATCTGAAGGGTTTCAATGGTGCGCCTCGGTGGCTCAGTCCATTGAGCGTCTGCCTTCGGCTCAGGTCATGATCCTGGGGTTCTGGGATCAAGCCCCACATCCGGCTCTTTGCTCAGCAGGAAGTCTGCTTCTCCCTCTCCCTCCCTCCTCTCTCTCCTCTCTCTCAAATAAATAAAATCTTAAAAAAAAGGGGGGGGGGGAGTGTTGAAAGGATTACCCTGACTCCTGTGTAAAGAATAGACTGTAATTTAAGGAGGGTGAAACGGGAAGAGCAGTTGGGAGGCTAAATGCAGCAATCCAGGTTGCTCGGACCTGGAGGTGTTGAAAAGTGGCCAGTTCTGGATTTATTCTGCAAGTAGAGTTAACAGGATTTGCTAATGGACTGAACTTTAAAAGGAAGACAGCAATCAAGGAAGACTGCCAGGTTGGCCAGAGCCGTGGGAGGGATGACATCACCACCAAGATAGGAAAGATGACAAAAGGAACGGGTGTGTTGAGAGAGAACAGGTGCTCAGTTTGAGGCATGTTTGAGATGCCCATCAGATATTTAAATGGAGATGCTGAGGCAGAAGTGGTTTGCATTGGTCCTGAGTTCAAGGAAGTAGTCCAAGCTAGAGCTAGAGATTTGGGAATCAATGTATAGATGATATTTAAAGCCTTGAGGTAAGAAGGGAGCTGAGACCCTAGCTGCTTTACTCACCACTGTATCCCCAGTACCCAGTTTCCATCACCTAGTTAGGTATTTTCTATTGAATGAAGAAATAGAATGCATACAGACTGAAGTTGGAGGGAGAAGCCAAATCTTTAATAGACCAAATCGTATGAGGGCAGGGATTTAAAGCCTTTTATTCGAAAAGCCCAACCTGTGTTCCAAGTTCAACGCAGTCATTTAGATGCTGATTCTGTCTGATGAAATAAACATTTCTTTAATGGTTTGGGATGCTGCTGCTTCTGAATTCAGCATATATGACTTTCGTGGAAAAGACAGCTTTTGCAAAATTCTCTTGTGCAATCATCTAGTCTTCTAGCAATTCTTATAATGCAATCAGAAAGGGAAAAAAAATCATTGGTTTAGGATGCAAAATTTCTATTCCTAAGTCCTATATAAGTGACTTGAGTTTACTTGCTTGGCCACAAAGCAGCAGCTGTAAGTGCTGGTCAAGAGACAGCGTGCACTTAAGCAAGGGAATAGATACTTTAGCTAACAGGGCGCAATATGCTACTTGAGTGAACATTACTATTATTATGCTTTTAAAATTAAAGATATGGGACACCTGGGGGACTCAGTGGGTTAAGCATCTGCCTTTGGCTCAGGTCATGATCCCAGCATCCTGGGATCGAGTCCCTCTGCCTACCGCTCCCCCTGCTTGTGCTCTCTGACAAATAAATAAAATCTTTTTAAAAAAATTAAAGATAGGGCGCCTGGGTGGCTCAGATGGTTAAGCGTCTGCCTTCGGCTCAGGTCATGATCCCAGGGTCCTGGGATCGAGTCCCGCATCAGGCTCCCTGCTCCTTGGGAGCCTGCTTCTCCCTCTGTTTCTCTCTCGCGCTCTATCATGAATAAATAAATAAAATCTTAAAAAAAAAATTAAAGATATTATTTGTCATCAGGAATACAATTTCCAAAGTGTCTACGGCTACTCTCTCCTGATCTTTGTTGCCTGTGGAGCACAGACTGGATTTTTAGAGATGTAGCCCTAAAGGAACCTATACATTAAGCAGAGTGGCCCTCAGTCATTTACCCACGTGACTCTGTATGACAGCCCCGCCCATCTTTTTTGGACCCAAACAGGAGGAAGGCTGTTGGGGTACCTGATGGTGATGATGCCTGGGGGAGGGGCCTAGGAGGGTAAGCTCAAATTTGAATGTGTGGGGCCAATGCCTTGCCAGACAGAGTTCAGTGAAGCAGCAGGACTTGAGGCAAGGCTCCCATGCCTAAGACTAAGAAAGACACTCTGGATTCCACTATGGACAGGTAAAGCAGTCTCCTTGTGCGTGCTTGCCCTGGCTTTTCTCTCAGAGCACATCTGAGTTTTCAGATCAGGAGCTATCCCTTTCTCTCCTCTCACTATCTGACTCACTGCTTGGTCAATATGCACATTTATTTTTCTGGATCTGTCTCATCTCTTCAGATCTTACATGCTCTCTGCCTAATTCTCTCTGTTCTGTCTCTCTTCCACACCCAAAAGAACTTTTATGGGCCATGTATGGCCATGTACTGCAGTTAGGACTAGTTTATGGTAATATTAACATAGCAAATGTTTAAAGATTCAAATCATGAAGAGGTAATAGCAATAATCTAGTATACTAAAGACAGTTGTGGAAATTGTAATACTAATTTTGTAAATATTCAATTGCAAAAGGACTTTGTAAACTTTCCTGGGGAGCCTTTACTGAATAATTGAGCTACATAGTAAGGAAAATATTTTTTTAATGCCAATATTAAAAACTGCTTGAAAGTCACTATGCTGGTATATACCTATTACAGGAAGAAAAATTCAGTCAAGTTATTTAATGTGATAGTTCCAATCACTAGGCAGTTAATGGCATTTTTACTATTTACTTAATCTTTCAATTTCTTCAGACACTGCTAACTTATTTCTTAAAATGTATTTTGTAAGATTTACACAATGTTTTCACATGTAGTTTATGACAAGTTATTATCACAACTTAACTTTATTCCTACTTTTATGATTACTACAAATATGAGAATACCTAATCCATATACTTTATCTCAATTTAACTTTTATAAAGAATTTAGACTACAGAATTAAGATTTTATTTTTTAAAATCTTTTTGAAGACTGTATTATTAAGTAATCTATCTGTATACCCAATGTGGGGCTCGAACTCACAAACCTGAGATCAAGAGTCGCACGCTCCACCGACTGAGCAAGTCAGGTGTCCCCAGAATTAAGATTTTTAATGGAAGACTCAATGTTCTTCAGAAAATTTTCTTGAGGGCAAAAATGTCAGCTGTTTGCTCAGCTTGCAATGAGATTTTGAAAATTCATCTGAGGTCTAAGTCAGAGGTAAAGGGTTCAATGAAAATATCTGTATATAATAAAATGCAAAGCAATAATTAATAGTTGAAATTCAAAGGCAACAAGGAGAAAAGATGAAACGGAACAGGAGAAAAAGGGAAATACATAATTATCATTAGGGAAAAGAACATCTGCAGAGGGCATTAGTGATGGCACAGGACAGGAGAGGACTCGGTCATGATTATTTTTAACCCATCTGTCTCCAGTTTGCATTGCTGGGGATGCAGCGATGTTCTGCCTCAGGGGGCACAGCTGTCTAGGGCAGCTGTCGACTTTTGAGCTTGAAAAACTGCCCCTACAAAGTCCTTCCTACCCAAAAGAGAAACTAAGAGAAGAGGGTACTTGAAACGGGCTCCTAGCTACAGTTAAAAGTGATGAACCAAGAAAGTTAATTAAAAGGTCACCATCAAGCAATTCGCTTCACTGTGACTGGTCACTTCTGATAGAAACAGGAACTACGTATTTTCATGTGAGCAGAAGGCAAAAGTCCATCTGAATTCTCTTACCTAAGCCATGTCCTTTCCTATACTCCCAGGACACCTTTGCTTTCTCCCAGCAGCAGATCCCCACCTAATGCCTGTGCATGACACAGTACCCCCCTCCACCCCTTTCTCAGCTGGACAGCCCAGGAGGGCAGGTTAACTGTTCAGAGAAATTTATCAGTAAGGAATGATGCTATCAGTTTAAAACTGAGCCAAGAGACTTTTTTCCCCCTTTTACTTCAGGATTGATTAAGCACTTATTATGTATTCAATTTATATATGCTAATGACTATATGCAAATTATGTCACAACAGTAATAATAATGGTGGTAAGTGCTATGATGATTACTATAAAATTATTTTTTTTGGTATATGAAAATGTCATGTTTTCACCATCAAAACTTACGATCTTGGTCAAAAAATATGGAACACTTCATGAATTTGCGTGTCATCCTTGTGCAGGGGCCATACTAATCTCTGTATCACTCCAATTATAGTATATGTACTGCCAAAGCAAGCAATAAAATTGTCATTTTAAAGTAAAGCCAACAGTTATTAGATCTTTGTTAGCAATTATGTCAGATTCCTGCCAATTTTTAATTCTAAAATAATATGATTCAACAATTTTTATACTGTTTGGTATAATGTGTATACTGGTGATAAATCTAGTTCTCTGCCTAAAGTGTATTTCAACAAGCTTCATTGTGTGTGAAGCGTGACATTTAAATTGAGACAGCTATAAAAAACTCATCTGTGTTTACCTAATTCTTAAGGTTGATGCTTGGGTATTTAACTTTTAACTTCACGGTCTATCACATGTACTGCATTAAAATTAATTCTCAACATATGTCCTCCCAAAGACTGGTACATGTTTGTAGAAGCTGTCTTCACAACAGCCCCGAAGTGGCAACAATCCAAATGTCCATCTACAGGTGGAGGGATAAATGTGCTATGGCCATGCAGTGGAATATTACTTTGCAGTAAAAAGGATCAAACTACTGATACATGCAACGCAAATGAATTTCAAATTCATTATGCTAAGTGAAAGAAGTTGGACACAAAGTAAGAGATAATGTAGGACTTATATGGGATTCTAGGAAGTGGATAGTAATGTAGAGTTACAGAAGGCAGATTAGTCGTTGCATAGAGGGTTGGGGAAGAACTGACTGAAAAGGTGAATGAGCAAATTTTGGGGAAGAGTGCCCTGGAAACGTTCTGTGTCCTGATTGTGGTTGCAGTTTTGGGTGTTTACATTTGCCAGGACTCATAAAATCGCACGTTTTAAATGGGTGAGGTATGTAAATTATACCTCAATTCTTAAAAAAAATAAAATAAATAAAGGTGAAAAAAGTTTCAATTCTCTTGCCAGCAAACCGTATTCAAATCCTTGCCTAGGTCTTTACTTTTACAAGTTTACTGCACTTCTGCCCACTGCCATTAGGTGGCAGCATGATCTCCACAACTTGATGAATATTTCTGGAAAAGACTAGGGACAAAAAACGAGAGAGACCTCATTAGTGCTTTGGTATCAACCACACGTATAGCTTGTTTTATGTCCACAACTGCAAAGAAACTTCAGTTAGCCAAGAGTATCTCCACAAATTCAATTCAATTTAGTGCTTATGACATGCAAAACACTGCTAGGCATAAGGAAACCAGAGCAAGTCCCTGCATGTGAGCAACACAGAGTAATAGATTATATTGCCAAGCTAAAAAAGCAGCAGGATGCAAAATTGCATATGAAATCAGTATAATCAAAATCATGTAAACATGCCTATAAGAAGACCAGAAAAAATTTTTTAACAGTAATTTTTATTAGATACTATGTCGAATTATTTGACACTGTATCCTAAATTTTAAATTTTTTAAATTTAAATTTTGTTTAATATTTAAAGAGTGATGTACATGCAAGTTGGGGGGGGGCAGAGGGAGGGAATCTTAAGCAGACTTCCCACACTGAGGGGGGAACCCAATGCGAGCTCACTCTCACAACCCTGAGATCATGCATGACCTGAGCTGAAATCAAGAGTCAGATGCTTAACCCACTGAGCCACCCAGGTGTCCCTAAATTTTAATTCTTTAGTATTTTTACATGTAAAATTTTCAACTTTTTGTATTATACAAGTTAACAAATATTACTCTGATATTAAAAAGAAATCTTTTCTCATAAAGTGATACTTTCTGCCTCAAAACACAAAAAATCCAATTGGGGAGACAGAGATGTCAGTGATCAATTGGTAACAGAGGATGAGGGCTTTGACAGATATAAACTGGAGAATGAAGGGAAACTACAGGAGGGGTTTTTGTTGCTGTTAGGTGTTCGATTTTTTGCCTAGAAATGTTGGGATAAGCGGTGGTGAGAAAGAAGAGTTGAACTGTGAACTGGCTTTGAAGGATATGTAAGTTTTGTCCAGTGGAAAAAGGTAGGAAAGGATTCACTGAGAGGAAGCGCATCAGCAAGGTGACTGGAAAGAAAAAGCCACAGGATCCGACACTAGCACCAGGGGATCAGCTGCATAGGCCTTGAAGATAGGGAGGGGAAGGGGAAAAGTAGCAGGAGAGGAAGCTAGAAATGCAGATTTGATGATCAAACGTAAAAACTGGCCTAAATACCATCTTAGAGCTTGGGATTTATCCTGTGGGCACAGGAGATTCAACTGGGGATTTTTCAACATAGAAATGACATGGTCACGCCTGGGCTTTTGTGAGATCACTCTGGCACAGCACGGAGAATGTTCTTTTGGAGGGACTGGGGCCAGACAGACCAGCTTAGAGGCCAGGACAAGAGATAAGCCGAAAGGTGAGGGCTTTGAGAGTAAGCAGAGAACAGAGGGAATAGCGCAGGTACAAAGACTCAAGAAATATTTGGAGGTTTAAAAAATAAAAATACTGAAAAACAAAAGAGATTTGAATCAATAAATTTAGATCATTAAATATGAAGAAGAATCAAAGATGAGCCAAAGCTTTTCGCCTGGTTACTTGAGATGGAAAAGTAAGGAGAGACAGGATAGTCAGTACAGAGGACATTTTAGGAATTACTGTTTTGGTCAGGTTGGGTTTGAAGTACATATTGGACATTTAGGTAGAGTTTAGAGGGGAACTCTGAAAAAATTATGGAACCGAGGAACAGGTTTGTAAGTCCAAGTTGTCAGCATCTAACAGATAGCTATGAGAGGAGACTGTCCTGCGAGTTCATACCATTTGGGGGTTCTGGCTACCTCTCAATTTTTTTTTTTTTTTTTAAGATTTTATTTGTCAGAGAGAGTGAGTGAGCACAAGCAGGGGGAGCTGCAGGCAGAGGGAGAAGCAGACTCCCCACTGAACAAAGACCCAATGTGGGACTCGATCCCAGGATGCTGGGATCATGCTGAAGGCAGACGCTTAACTGACTGAGCCACCCAGGAGCCCCTCAATTGTTCTTAAATATAAGCATGAAGAGGGTTTTATAATGGATTCCAAGTTCAGTAAGTCTCAGGCATCCAGTGAAGTAAGAAGAGGATCTTCTCTGGTTTGGCTCAAGTCATTATAGATATATATATATATTTTTTTAGATTTTATTTATTTATTTGAGAGAGAATGAGATAGAGAGAGCATGAGAGGGGGGAGGGTCAGAGGGAGAAGCAGACCCCCCGCTGAACAGGGAGCCCGATGCGGGACTCGATCCCGGGACTCCAGGATCATGACCTGAGCCGAAGGCAGTCGCTTAACCAACTGAGCCACCCAGGCGTCCCTCATTATAGATATTTTTAAAAGCTGAAGGAAAGCCAGGAGAATGAGCGCTGCTCCTGAATGTTCCTCCCTCTCCTCACCCACAGCCTCCTGATGAAGCAGAGGAAGTTTCTTTACCATTTCAAGAATGTCCGCTGGGCTAAGGGTCGCCATGAGACCTACTTGTGCTACGTGGTGAAGCGGCGGGATAGCGCCACCTCCTTTTCACTGGACTTTGGTCACCTTCGAAACAAGGTATCAATTAGTTGCTTCCAAGCTAGACTTCGGGCACTTTCAGAACCATATGCAGATAGTACTACTTTCAGCCTGTTTCACGTTTAGGTCTCCACCAGATTTCTCAAATCTTTCTTTTTTATATCCATGAAACCAGAACAGGTATGCCCCAAAGCATGCCATTTCATGTCCTCCCTGATCATGTTGGGCACATTACTGTGACACCCTGCTTCAATGCCAAGAGTAACTGCCCCCAAACTTTCCTTCCCTTCCCCAGCACCTGAATTGCCTTTGAGATTAAGGAAATCAAATATAAGAGCCTTTTGATTTGGAAGAATATTGTCAGCTCACTCAAGCTAAATTTAAATGTGAAAATTCCCTTTCTTTAGAATTTTTTGGAAAATTAAGAAAAAAGTAGGAAAAATTAATGACTCAATTCTGTTTCCCTAATGATTTCTAGTCCCTCCTGCTCACATAGATCATAGGCCAATGAGTACATTCAGCATGGTGAGACCCAGAATACTCAGGGAAGCCTCAATTGGTCAATTAATTAAATCAATCTCTCAGCATCTATCAGAGAATTATATTTACAAGCGACTTCACCATCCAGATGGGTTTGCATAATCTGAGTATTTCATGTCTCAAAACAGGCAGTGAGATCTGATACTGGTGGGATCCCAGGGAAGAATCCATAGGTGGAAGGACATTGTCTGGCTCACTGTTAAGTGTTTATTTTATGATTCAATTTCCTTTGCCTCCATTTGTATTGTGTAAATTATCTCACTTCGGTTGTTTTACATTCTAATCTTTCCTGTTTGGTGATGTGACACATTCTAAGTAGAGAAGGGTTTGCTGTTACCAACCCTTTCTTTCCTTCTCCTTTAATCCTCACGATCGATACCAGGCCATTTTATTGGTGAGGACTTAGAAGATCCAAGAGTTGGATGAGTTGTCCCAGTCACCTGAGTGGTGATGCCAGGAAATGAAACCTAGATCTTTCAGATTCTAGGACTAATGACTTTTCGGCAATACTATGCAGATTTGCTCTATCTCATTATTGCGCAGTTATTACAATCACAGGGATCATAGGATGAGCAATCACATTATTTAATTGTTCTGAACCCACAGCAGTCCTATTACCTCTCCTACAACACCCCTCTGTTGGCCTTAGCCTAATCTCTTTTACCCCTTCCAGTCCTCAACCATGTTTCCTACCTCCCCCTAGTGGTCTGGTGTGTTTCCACAATGTTACAGCAACAGGCCATTTTCTTTCTCCACAAACGCGCCAGAAGTAACTTCGCGAACACAACTCAAAACTCTGGAACACTGTGATGCTACTTCAGCCAGACTCATCGCATCCTCCTGCTTTTCTGTTCTGTTGTAACCTAAGGCCCAAACTGCAGACACGCTAAAAAAGATTACTGGGGGAGGCAGATGAATTAGTGACCATAAAGCTGCCGGCACCGCAGTAAAGGTCACTAAACGTCACCTAAGTGCTCTGCTCTGTCCGCAGTCGGGCTGCCACGTGGAGTTGCTCTTCCTCCGCTACATCTCCGACTGGGACCTGGACCCTGGCCGGTGCTACCGCGTCACCTGGTTCACCTCCTGGAGCCCCTGCTACGACTGTGCCCGGCACGTGGCCGACTTTCTGAGAGGGTACCCCAACCTCAGTCTGAGGATCTTCACCGCGCGCCTCTACTTCTGCGAGGACCGCAAGGCTGAGCCCGAGGGGCTGCGGCGGCTGCACCGCGCGGGGGTCCAGATCGCCATCATGACCTTCAAAGGTGTGAAGGGGACCTCGTTTGGGACTGCAGTTCGGAGGAGAAAAATCGGGGGGGGGGGCGGGGGGCGGAATTCAGCCAAAAATTGACTAGAATAGGAGGAAGAGAATTAAGGCTTGGACACCAGGCTTTGTAGGAAATGAGATTTAAAAGGGGGAGGGGGTTCTTTCTTTCCTCTCTATTTGGGATCTGAGCTATCTCCTACCCCATGCCCCTCCTTTTTTAAAGATTATTTTTATTGCTGGAATACTTTTGTGGAAAATCGTGAAAAAACTTTCAAAGCCTGGGAGGGATTGCACGAAAATTCCGTTCGACTATCCAGACAGCTTCGACGCATTCTTTTGGTAAGGGGCTTCTTTGCTTCTCATTTTCTTTCTCTCTCCAAAGTCATCTTTTCCTGGAGCTACTTAAATTTTCCTTTAGCATATTTTTTACATTGTCTGTGCATATGTGTGTAGGTATCACTCTCATTTTTTCTCTGATGAAAGCCGTACTGTGTCTTTTTTTTGTTGTTATTTCTCCTACATTTGAATTTGCTCTTTTGTTTCACAATTCAGAGCCCTCTGCTGAGATGCCCTTCCTTTCCCCTCTTTCATCACCCACAACTCTCTCCCTTACACTCTCCTCAGGATTCTGTTTTCCTTCAGGTAGAATTCCTTCCTCTCCTCTTCCTACCCCTGCCAAGTTACTTTCTTCCACGATGTTACAAATACATCCACTCAGCTTCTTTCTTTCTTTACAGCCCCTGTATGAGGTTGATGACTTACGAGATGCATTTCGTACTTTGGGACTTTGATATCAACCTCCAAGAATGTCACTTAAAATTAACCACCTCTGAAGACAGTGGGTAAAAGGACAATCTTTCAAGAATTCCGTTTTTCTTCAACTCTCATTTTCTTAAGAGTTTAGAGAGAAAATATTCATTACAGGACTTTGTAAAAAAAACCGTCTTGAAAGTACAGAAGAACACAGGCCCACCAGGGAAATGCTGCAACTGGTGCAGCTTTTAATGCAACAGCGCCCCCTACTGGGAAATGACAGAATTGCAGGGCCTGGGAGCACCTAAAGTGTCGTGTTCTATGACTGAGGGAGGAAACAAAAGGTAAATCTGTAAAAGCATGGTGAGAAGATCAAATGTTTTTATAATATGTATCCTTTATTATGTGATTCATACGGAGTTTTCAATGATATTAGTGATATATTTTTCTACTCTTTTCCTTTGGGGTTCCCTTTCAAGTGAACAAACTTGTACCAGTCCATGATCTATACAGAACCTCCTAATGAAAGGATCTGGGTAATTGTAACCCCAAAACATCTTCCCAAGGCATTAATATCTAAGCATGCACTGTATGTTTTCATTGTCTGAGGTATGTTTTTATGTTTGTACATAAGACAATTTTTTTCTTGGTATGAAATATGCATGATCACCTTCAGGCTATTTTATAATAAAGGATCTTAAAATGAATGAGGACTGTGAAGAAGACACTCTAAAAGTTAGTTGATGCCTCAATTAACACATCTGGAAACATAGATCCTTTTAAAGAAGTCCATAGGTCAGAAACCACAACCATAAATTTCACATTTAATTAGGTAACACTTGGAAAGGACTTGCTTCAGTTTGAGAAAAGAAAAATCTGTCCTCTCCAGTGGGTCTCGTAACTTGAACAGTGTCAACCAGGCCAACATTTCCGACTTTTTTTATGTATGCGATGCTCCTCTCAAAGAAATGTTCACTATGTAGGACAGTGTGACAAAAAGAGAGTAACATTTGGAAAGGAAGGATGACAGAGCATTCATTACAAAGAAATAGTGTTTTCTCCAGCAAAATGTAGGGAGCCAACATGGCAGAAAGTGCCTCTTTGTAACAACTCTCTTTGACTAAGAAAAATATTAAAAAATAACCATATCACTGTGCAATTATTACCTAGCAACCCTTGCAATGCAGATAAATAGATCTGCATGACAAGTTGAATGCACAATTGCGTTGTTTTACAACTACAAATGGGTGCCAGGACTAATCAATAGAAGAAAGAATAATCCTTTGCAACAAACTGCTGGGACAACTGGATATCTATATGCAAAAGAATGAATTTGGATCTCTTACCACATACCACATGCAAGAACTAAAACTATAAAACCCTTAGAAGGAAACACAGGTGGAAATCTTCACGACCTTGGATATGATCAAGTCCCTTAAATATGACAGCAAAAGCACAAGCAACAGAAGGAAAAAAGAGAGAAATTGGACTTCTTTAAAATTAAAAGCTTTTGTGCATCAAAAGAAAAGCAAGGAAGTAAAAAGACAATCTGCAAAATGGGAGAAAATATTTACAAATAATATACCTGGTAAGAGTTTAGTAGACAGAATACACCAAGAACTCTTACAACTCATAAAAAACCCCAACAACCTAATTTTAAAATGGCCAAAAGACTTGAATAGACATTCCTCCAAAGATGATACACACATGGCTAATAAGCACATGAAAGGTACTCAACATCCTTAGTCTTTAGGGAAATCAAAGCCAGTGAGATACCACTCAGACTATTAGCATGGCTATCAACATCAAAAACAATCACAATCGTTGCTCAAGATGGAGAAACAAACCTTCCATATGTTAACTGGTGGAAATGTAAAATTGTGCAGCTGCTATGGATAACAGTTTGGTGGTTCCTCAAAAGCTGAACACAGATATCACCCAGCAATTCCACTTCTAGGTATATATCCAAGAGATTAAAAGCATACGTTGAAACAAAAACTCTTCCGTGAATATTTATAGCAGGAGTATTCGTAAGAGCCAAAAAAAAAAAAAGGAAACACCAAATGTCCCATCAAGTGATGGGTGGATAAATAAACGTGCTATATCCATACAACAGTATTTTATTCAGTCATAAAAAGGAATGAAGTAGGAACATGATACAACATGAATGAATCTTGAAAACATTGTGCCAACGGAAAGAAAGCCAGACACAAAATGCCATATATTTTATGATTCCGCTCATATGAAATGTCCAGAACAGGTAATCCCACAGAGACAGACAAAAAGATTAGTGGTTGCCAGGGGCAAGAGGGAAAAGGGCATGGGAGTTACTTAATGCATATGGAGTTTCTTTTGGGGGTGATGAAAATGGTCTACATTTCAGTGGTGATGGTTGCAAAACATTCTGAATGTACTAAAACCCACTAACGTGTATTTTAGAGTGGCTAAAGTTTACATGTGTGTGAATTGATAAATGAACTTATAAATGCAAATTTTATGTTATGTGAATTTTATCTCATTTAAGACAAGCCAATATGACTTGAGTCAGGTGACCCTAAATTTGAATTCTGTTTCTATGCGACAGTGGGCAAGATACATTTAACCTCTCTACAGCTTTAGTTCCCGATCTCTACATGGGTATGATAATATGAACTTTTCACAATTTTGGTAAGTATTAAATTAGAAAATAACACAAACACAACTATCTTAGTGATTAGCATTGCTACCCTTTCTGTTTGCCGGACAAACCTAGAAATCACCCATGACATCACCGTCTGCCCCCATATCGGGTCCTTACACTTTGTATGCTAAATACTTCTTGCATTCACTTTTCTCTCCCTCCTCTACTAGTACCTAAGAAAGAGGGTAAAAAACGAAAACAAAAAATAGTCTGATAGTTGAAAGCAGGCCTGACACTTTTAGCCAGGCCATTATTATTTTCCTGTTGGACACAAACAGTCTCATAGAATAACAACCTCAAACAGGATTATTCAGACTGATATGAGAGAAAGCAAAACCATTTCATAATTTGTCTGAGCCACCCCACAAAATACCAAACACCACCTCTCTTGGCTGGAAGGAATGACTGCTACTTCCTTACCAGTTACAGCTTTATCCGTGTTCTAGTCAGCCCTCCAGAAAGATGGGACACACCCGATTATAGAACTGACCTAATTCCCTCACAATATCTAATCTAACACAAATTCCCATTTTCTTAGCCCCTCCCCCAATTCACCGAACCAAAGCCCAAATTCTGTACTTAAATTCATAGTCATGACGTGTCTCAGTGAGAGAAACACCCTCTTACTGACTAGACACTTCACGGCTCATGGCTGCCCATAATGTTGGTTCTCTCTCACGGCAAGAGTAATAAATCCCACTTGTTCAACTACAGGAGGCGAGTTATTTATTGTCTTTGGATGGAGGCCATTGACACATCTTAGCTGGAGCTACCGACATCTTAGTCTATTGTAATAGTTATGATATTCACTAATTCTTGTAACATTTTACTGACAAGTGTAGAGGCCACTTTGAGTGAACAGGTTTGAGCAATGGAAACAAGAGCGAGGCAAAAGGGCCCACAGTGACCACCCAGGTGACACACAGGCTCGTTAAGTGACTCACCTTGGAAATCGCCATAGGTCCTAACTAACCAATGGGCTACTTACAACCAGGCAGTTACCAAAAAAGGGAAAATTCCATACATTCCATACCTTCTCACTCCACTCTGTAACTGTGGTATCTCACCACCATTTTGTGGCAGACAGTCTCCCTTGCAATGTATTCAATGAACTCTTTTGTTCTGCCCTGGGTGAATTCTTTTGCAGTTGGCCCCCTCTCAATCAGGATGCCCCACGAGAAGTATTCTGTGGTGGTGATGATATGGTTGGTTTTAAGAAAATTTCATGAGAAATAAATGCTGAATCTGCTATTTAATCATTCATTCTCCTTAATATTTACTGATCAACTACTAGGTGCATAGCAGTGTGACCAGCATATATGTATCTATATCCATGTGTTCAAAAAGCTTACATTCTGGCCAGAAAGACAATCCATGTGCATGAAGAAAATACTACATATGTTTTTAAATGTGAGTTGGGGTACTTTTTGTTATAGAAACTGCTAATTATAGTATTTTAGAATTTAAATGTTCAACTTATTAAAGATACAAATTTAAGCACCTAACTTTTAAGCCTTTGTTTCAAACTTCAAAATTATTTTATGATTTATAAGTCTAATTTTGTATTAAATAAGAGCAACCACTTTCACTTGCTCTTTTTTTACCAAACCCAGTATTACTTGCTCTTTAATATTAGAATAACCTAAAATAGCAATTAAACTTAAAAACCGTCCCTATTCACAAATACGATTACACTACTTTTACCATTTTAAGTTATGTATATTCATGTGGCTGCTTTTTAACCACCTTAAATGCTTGACAGGGCAGCCTGGTTTATAAGCAAGTCTAACAACAACAACCAAAAAAACACTATGAAATGTCAAAACGAATTTTGTTAAATATTCCAAACATCTCAATATTCATTACAGGCCTGACCAAATTATCTTAAACCTTTCAGCTTAAAATGCTAAGATCTAATATGTGAAGATTCTTTAAATCACATCTGCACACATATTATCCTTAATTAAAACCAAAGGTTTTAATATAATCAGTTTCATCTACTTTATTATCTATAGATTCAAGTCCAAACTTTAATAGGATTGCAAAGTATTTAATATCTAAGATGGGCTGGAAATTCCGGGTAATAATACAGTTGCGTATCCGTTGCAGGGTTTGAGATTGCAGACGAGCCATGGAATCTGAGAACTACAAAACTCCAGGTTTATTCTGTTAAGAGTAGGAATGGACTCTTATAGGGCTGATTTGTCAACAGATTCCCCAAGTACTCTCAGCCTCTAAATGGTAGTTACCCAATTTGGGTAGATGGAATTTGATCCCCCTACACCATGTTGCAGCTAACTTCCTTCACTACTTAATTGGATTTATCTAATCTTTTCACTAATTTGAATTCTTTCCATAATCTTGGCCACAATTTTTTTTAAGATTTTATTTATTTGGGGAGGGGGGACAGAGGGAGAGGGAGAATTATTATTTTTTAAGATTTATTTTTTATTTTTTTATTTTAGAAAAAGAGCGCAAGCTGCGCTGGAGCAGAGGGAGAGGGAGAGAATCTCAAGCGCACTCTGCAATGAGCTCAGAAAGTAAAAAAGGGATACTGTGGGGCGCCCTGGGTGGCTCAGTCTCTTGGGTGTCCGACTCTTGGTTTCAGCTCAGGTCATGATCTCAGGGTGGTGAGACTGAGCCCCTAGCAGCTCCTGCTCTACCTGGAGTCCGCTTGAGATTCTCTCTCCTCCTCCCCCCACTTGCATTCTAAATGAACAAATTCTTCAAAAAATACTGTAAAGCTACATAAATGCATATAGAAAAGGCAGAGGACCCGCCTTTGGCGGTCTCTGCAAGTGGGCTCTGTGTCCCAGCGCCCGACCGGGTTCCCGCCACCCCGGTCCTGCGCAGAGGCCGCGAGGGGGCGCCCGAGATTTCCACCAGCGCACAAGCGACGGCATGTCATCCATTCCCTCCAGGGGCTCGCAGTGGCCACCCACGACCATTACCCAAGCCGCGGGGGTTCTACTTGCAGTAACAGCTCCTGCGGAAGTGCAGGGCATCCTGGAGAAGTTCTCTCTCAGCATCCCCGTCTCCCCAACGCTGACCAGGGTCCCTAGTGGGCAAGCTTCTTTTTCCGCAAGTCCACTCTCGGGTTCACGGCTACAGTGTCGGAGTCCCCAGAACGCTGAGCCTCTCCTAGGACTCGAGCGGCTCGATCACCTGGGACTTGGCTCCGGAAGCCATGAAGAAGTAGCCCGGTGGCCAGCCTGGCAAAGCCAACACCGAGCCCCAATCCTGAGTGGCCACCCCCAGCCACTAGGCTTCAGAAGGTGCTAGGCTCATGAGAACCCCTCCTCTCTCTCCCGGTAGACTAGGCAGGCTGCAGCACGCAGACGCAGTCGGGTTCTTTTATATCAAAACAGCAAAACATCAAAAAGGGAGTTGAGAGAACCCCACTCCTTACTATTCAGGCCACACACAAGCCTTCCTGACACCCTGTAACGTCTTGCACCACGTAAAAAATAAACTCTAAGCAGCCAGTAAAAAAGAAAGAAAAGACATAGAAAAATATCCAAAACATATTACTAAGTGAAGAAAAATTGTTTTAAAACTTTGTATAGCTTGATCTCATTTATACTTTCATAGGTATGTGTATATGTATACATAAAACTTTTACATATACATATACATATTCATATAGATATACGCTCAGCAAAAATGCTGAAGTGATAAAATCCAAACCATCAGCTGTGGTTATATCCAGAGAGAAAAACTGGATGGGAGGAAGAAGGCAGGGAGAGGGGACTTTCACTTTCACTCTAGCAGAGGCATGGATCTTTCTTTGAATGTCCAAAAGCTTTCTTCCTCCTCCCACCAATGATTTATGAAACACTTTTTAAGGACTGAGTAATCTGTACGCCAGAGTCTATTAGGCGGAATTCGCCAAGAGAAAGAGAAATGGCTATACCTAGTCAGGGGTTGGCTTACATGACTGTAGGCGTCTGCAGAACAAGTCTGGAGTCTGTGCTGGCTGCCAGGAAAACAGGCCGGGGCTTTAGGGAAGGACCTGATGCTTTCGTGCTCAGGTGAAATTTCTCTGTGGAAGCCTCAGTTCTGTTCTTACATCCTTTAAACTAACTGAATCAGGCCCACCCATATTATCTAAGAATCTCACAGTGAACTGATTATGGACTTAAGTCTTATCAATGGACTATCCCAGAGTAACACCTGGGTTGGTGTTTGATTGAATAACTGGGGTCTAGGCAAATTGACTCATAAAGGGGCGCCTGGGTGGCTCAGTCGTTAAGCGTCTGCCTTTGGCTCAGGTCATGATCCCAGGGTCCTGGGATCAAGCCCCGCATCAGGCTCCCTGCTCAGCGGGGAGTCTGCTTCTCCCTCTCCCTCTCCCCCTGCTTGTGTTCCCTCTTTCGCTGTGTCTCTGTCAAATAAATAAATAAAAATCTTTAAAAAAAAAATTGACTCATAAAAACACGTCACAGTATGTCTATGTAAAGAACAAAAAAAGACATATCAGAGTCACTATTTTTAAGTTTTTTAGAAAAGATTTAAAAAAATGTATTTATCTGAGACAGAGAGAGAGTGCATGCACAAGCAGGGGGAGGGGCAGAGGGAGAAAGAGGACTCCCCATTGAGCGTGTAGCCCTATGCAGGGCTCGATCCCAGGACCCTGAGATCCCAGGACCCTGAGATCATGACCTGAGCCGAAGGTTTAACCCACTGAGCCACTCAGGTGCTCCCACAGTAACCATCTTTGAGTGCAGACCTTAGGCCTGTCATGGGGCTAGTTGCTTGACACGTTACCTCACTTAGTCATGCAGTATAGTCCCACGGTCAGCTACCAAAGTAGACTTAAATTTAGGTACCGGTGACTCTTGACGTTTATTTGAATTAATGCAGCTCATTCAGTTGCAGAGACCGGCTCAATTTACACATAAAAAGGAAACTTCTTTCATAGCCACAGGTAGACTAACTGGAAAAGTGAGATGGTTTTACTAGCAACTGATACGGTTCTTGTGACTGATTACTTTTTCTTTTTTTAAAAATTTTATTTATTTATTTATTTATTTATTTATTTATTTATTTATTTATTTATTTTTAAGATTTTATTTGTTTATTTGAGACAGAGAGCATGAGAGGGAGGAGGGTCAGAGGGAGAAGCAGACTCCCTGCCGAGCAGGGGGCCCAATGCGGGACTCGATCCCGGGACTCCAGGATCATGACCTGAGCCGAAGGCAGTCGCTTAACCAACTGAGCCACCCAGGCGCCCCCTAAATTTTATTTATTTATCTGACAGAGAGAGACACAGCAGAAGAGAGAACACAAGCAGGAGGAGTGGGAGAGGGAGAAGCAGGCTCCCCGCCGAGCAGGGAGCCTGACGCGGGGCTCGATCCCAGGACCCTGGGATCATGACCTGAGCCGAAGGCAGACGCTTAACAACTGAGCCACCCAGGCGCTCCCTGATTACTTTTTCTGTCTCAATACTCTGGTTTCTCTTCAGATCGCATAAATCTTTCGCCTTTTACTTTTTCTGTCTCTTTTTCAGGGACCACATGACCTCTGTCTCTATTAAGAGTCTCCTTTTTTTCCACTAAGCGTTCCCTCTGTTCACCTCCCTTATTTATTTTTTTTAAGGCTTTATTTTTAAGTGAGCTCTACACCCAAGGTGGGGCTTGAACTCACAACCCCAAGATCAAGAGTCACACACTCCAGTGACTGAGCCAGCCAGGTGCCCCTGTTCACCTCCCTTCTTAGCTTACTTCCTCTGCTTACTCCAAGTTGCTGTTCCATAATACTTGAACTTGTGTATAATCCCTCATGGATGCTCCCATCTTCTCTACTTTTTTATTCGTAAATATTATGGCTAATTGGCAATTTTTTCAAATTGCCCAAAGAGGGACAATTTAAATTGCCTCAACTATCTTTTGGGCTGTTCAAAACATGTTCCTACTAAGGTGGTATCAGTGGGAATTAGAAATGAGAGGCGAGGGCGCCTGGGTGGCTCAGTTGGTTAAGCGACTGCCTTCGACTCAGGTCATGATCCCGGAGTCCTGGGATCGAGTCCCACATCTGGCTCCCGGCTCAACAGGGAGCCTGCTTCTCCCTCTGACCCTATCCCCTCTCATGCTGTTTTTTTCTCTCTCTCTCTCAAATAAATAAATAAATAAATAAATAAATAAATAAATAAAATCTTAAAAAAAAAAAGAAATGAGAGGCGTGAACCACTTTATAGACTTTGAGGAGATGAGTGATTAGATATGAATGTTGTAAAGGGAGAGTGAATTAAAAGCAAATCACAGGTTTCTACATTGACTGGAGTATTGCTCCTTGAAGATAGCTGTATTTGAGAGAAATACATTGCCTGAGTCCCTAGGTCTCACCCAGTGGCGCTGGTCCTTGCCTAATCGCCTGTCTCTCCACGCCCTGATCCCATAAGCCAGTGTGACTCATGCAGGAACCTAACAGCCCTGCAATTGGAAACTAAAAGCCCAATGCCAGCTTGTGTTTCTCACCATCACCAGGACACCCTTGGCTTATGTCTGTCCTGTCTGTCCTCTAAACTCAGTGTCACTGAGTCACCCCAATTCTAATCTCTGTTGTTCTAGGCTTTTAATCTGTCTATTCCTGGTATTTCCATCTTGATTCTCCTCTACTCAATCTTTGCTTAACTCTTCAGTTTCTAGTAAAAACTGTTGATTTGGGTAGGAACAGAGCTCTATCTCAAAACTCGGGAATCGAATTCCATCTTCTAGTGACTATGACTGGTCAGGCCGGCCATGTCTCCTTCAAAGCAGAGGGAGAGGAGACTTATGTTTCTGTATCATGTATCTTTTGAGCACCTACTATTTTGGCAAGCACTGGTGAGTACTCATGCTACAAGGTAAATGAGAAATAGCCTTTCCCCTAAAAAGCTCCTAGAAAAGAGAGAGGCTAACAATCCACAATTACACACAATTTGACAAAAGTATGCAGACATACATGTGGAGGAAGTTGTTTTATTTAGCTTGAAGTTCCAAAGAAGGCTTCCCAGAGCAGAATATCCAGGAACTTAATATTTTTAAGTTTTAAATAATTTTTTAATTAAAATATTATGCACATAGAGAAAAGTGCAGGAATCACAAATGACACTTTGAGAATTTTCAAGAATGTATGACAAACACCAAGATCAAGAAATAGAACATTACTAGCATTCCAGAGCTCTGCTTATGCATCCTCCCAGTCCTCTTGCTTACATTAAAAGAAGTTAGGAGTGAAAAGTGGTAAGGATATACTTGGCAGATAGAATAGCATGTCTAAAGATTAAGAGGTTTAGGGATGCCTGGGTGGCTCAGTCAGTTAAGTGTCTGCCTTCAGCTCAGGTCATGATCCCAGGGTCCTAGAATCAAGCCCCACATCGGGCTCCTTGCTCTGCCTGCCACTGTCCCTGCTTGTGTGCTCTCTCTCTCTGACAAATAAATAAAACCTTTAAAAAAAATAAAGACTGAGAGGTTTAAAGTAGTGCAGAAGGTAGAAATTTGTGTGACTTAAGTAGGAGAAGGGGGTGGTTGGAAATAAAGCTGATCTCCTCTATAAGCAGTAGCCTGATCCTGAAAACCCTTGTCTTTTTTTTTTTTTTTTAAGATTTTACTTATGTCAGAGAGAAAGAGAGCACAAGTGGGGGAGACAGGCCAAGGGAGAGGGAGAAGCAGATTCCCTGCTGAGCTGGGAGCCCGGTGTGGGACTCGATCCCAAGACCCTGGGACCATGACCTGAGCCAAAGGCAGATGCTCTACGCAGATGCTTAACCGACTGAGCCACCCAAGCGCCCTGGAAGGTTTCTTAAAATACTATTGCAGTTAGGCCTGGATAAAAGGGATGAAGACTTTAAGGCAGGACTGGAGTCATGGATGAGGGAGGGAGCTGGTGAATGTTAGGGAGTAGCATCTGCCTTAGCTAATTAGTTGTGGAAGAGGTTGTGGTTGAGGGTAACTGCTAGGTTTCCACTTTGAAAATGACTTGATGGTGATCTCATCACCAAGAGAGAAAACAAAGGAGGGAAAAAAGAACAGGGTGATAAAGACAACGGGTTTATGGGTTGTTTTTTTTTAATTTTTAAATTTAAATTCAAGTTAGTTAACATACAGTGTAGTGTTAGTTTCAGAGGTAGAATTTAGTGATTCATCAGTTGCATATAACACCCAGTTCTCATTACATCAAGTGCCCTCCTTAATGCTCATCACCCAGTTACCTCATCCCTCCCCTGCAACCTCCCCTCCAGCAACCTTCAGTTTGTTTCCTATAGTTCAGGGTCTCATAGTTTGCCCCTCTCTCTATTTTCATCTTATTTTTCCTTCCCTCTTCCCCTATGTTCATCTGTTTTGTTTCTTAAATTCCACATATGAGCGAAATCATATATGTGTCTTTCTCTAACTTAGTTTTGCTTAGCATAATACCCTCTAGTTCCCTCCACATCGTTGCAAATGGCAAGATTTCATTCTTTTTGATGGCCAAGTAATATGCCATTGTGTGTGTGTGTGTGTGTGTTCTTTATCCATTCAAAATCTGGGTATATGGGCGCTTTCCACAGTTTGGCTATTGTGGACATTGCTGCTATAAACATTGGGGTGCAGGTGCCCCTTTAGATCACTATGTTTGTATCCTTTGGATAAATACCTAGTAGTGCAATTGCTGGGTCATAGGGTAGCTCTATTTTTAGCTTTTTGAGGAATCTCCATACTGTTTTCCAGTGTGACTGTACCAGTTTGCATTCCCACCGATAGTCTAAGAGGGTTCCCCTTTCCCCACATCCTCGCCAACATCTGTTGTTTCCTGAGGACAGTGGGTTTATGTTGAGACATGTTAAAGCAGGAAAATGGTTCATTTGAAGAAAAAATAGATTTGGTAGCTATCAGCCTTATACTTTCTTAAATGGATCCATGCATGTGTAGGAGGTCCACAGGAAGAAAGTATATAAAATGCAAATAAATGAGAGAGAACTGGGGAGCACAGACATGTAAGGTGCAGAAAGGGAAAGAAGAATCTAAGAATGAGTCTCAGAGGAGACATCCAGAGGAAAAAAGGGAAACCAAGGGAGCAGCATCCATGGAGGCAACGGAGTAGGGAGTTTTCAGAAAGGAGGCAGATAAGATGATAAGTACTGACTGGATTTAATGATATGGAGGTGAACAAGGGCTTCAGGGGGACGTGGATGTGTTCCATTGAAAAAACAATGAGCAGGAAAGAACTGGGGATCAAGAGCACTAATCAGAAATTGTTCTTTCATAAAGTTTGACTGTATGAGGGAGAATTATAGGATTTGTATACTTTTGGCCATCATTGTCTTAGAGGATCATCTGAAACATGAGAGACCCTTGATACATATGTTGTTCTGACTGACTGCATCTTTTTTTTTTTTAAGTGAGAGAGAGCATGTGGGGAGGGACAGAGGGAAAGCGGGGAGAGAATTTTTTTTTTTAAGATTTTATTCATTTGAGAGAGAGAGAGAGCACACAAGCAGGGAGGAGGGGCAGAGGGAGAGGGAGAAGCAGACTCCCCGCTGAGCTGGGAGCCCGATGTGGTGCTCAACCCCAGGACTCTGGGATCATGACCTGAGCCAAAGGCAGACACTTAACCACCTGAGCCACTCAGGCACCCGGGGGAGAGAGAATCTTAAGCAGACTTCATGCTCAGTGCATAGCCTGACATGGGGCTTGATCTCAAGACCCTAAGATCATGACCTGGGCCAAAATCACGAGTTGGACACTTAACCAACTGAGCCACCCAGGTACCTGATTGATTACATCTTCAACTGGGGTACAGGTCAAACTCATCAGCAGATTCTTAATTCTACTAAGATTGCCTTCAACCAGGCTACAACTTCTCTTGCCTGGGAGGCACAGATAATAAATACCTGCTGTTTGGACGGAGAGCAGACAGTTTTATCTTTTCTGTAGAGAATCAGATCAGTTGATGCCTGGTATCACAACAAGCCAAGGATTTCAAGTGCATTAGTCAAGGGTGCATTTGTCAGGTCTTACTGAGAGGACGGCTGATATGATATCCATCACAAGTTGAGATTACCACAACCAATCCCTCCTGAAAAATGTGAAGGAGATTAAAGGACATCAGGAGATTTGGTAAACTAGGTTATGGCCTGAGCTACCCTAGGCCTTATAAACTTTTCAGAGGTCTAAAAACTATCTGAGACCTAAAAGTGAACACCTCTAAAATGCCCACCTACCCATTGCCAAATTCCTGAAAAGTAAATAAATGTTTAATTAAATACCAACAAAACATAATATGCCAATTGGCCAATAGTTACTTAACTCACATATAAATTTATTTTTTTTAAAAAGATTTTATTTATTTATTTGAGAGAGAGCAAACGAGCAGGGGCAGAGGGAGAGGGAGAAGCAGGCCCCTCACAGAGCAAGGAGACCGATGTGGGACTCGGATCCTAAGACCCTGGGATCATGACCGGAGCCAAAGGCAGATGCTTCATCTACTGAGCCACCCAGGTGCCCCTAAAATTAATATTACATATAAACAACTGATACATAGTAGGGTCCCCCGTGTTGTACATATTTTTTTTGAAGGTACTCTCTTTTTTTAAAGATTTTATTTATTTATTTGACAGAGAGAGAAAGAGGACAAGCAGGGGGAGCAGCAGGCAGAGGGAGAGGGAGAAGCAGACTCTCTGCTGAGCAGAGAGCCCGGCGTGGGTCTCAATCCCAGGACCCTGGGATCATGACCTGAGCCCTGAGCTGAAGGCAGATGCTTAACTGATTGAGCCAACCAGGTGCCCTGTTGTACATATTTTTATTTAAAGATTTTATTTATTTGAGAGAGGGGCAGAGACAGAGAGAGAGCATGAGCAGGGGGAGGGGCAGAGAGAGAGGGAGAAGCAGATTCCCCACTGAGCAGAGAGCCCGACGCAGGGTTTGATCCCAGGACGCTGGGATCATGACCTGAGCCAATGGCAGAGGCTTAACCCACTGAGTCACCCAGGTGCCCTGTTGTACATATTTTTAAACTTTTTCGGGGTATTCTATCTTAACACCTTAAAAAGGGTCATGTGGCTGGCCCAGTCAGTAGAGCATGTGACTCTAGATCTCAAGGTCCTGAGTCTGAGCCACATGTTGGGCCTAGAGATTACTTAAAAACAAACAACAAACTAAAAAACAAAACACAACACAACAACCTTCGGGCTGGGAAGAGGCTGCCCCTCCAGAGGCTAGCCAATTCTTAGAGATAGCAAGGACCCAGCAAGTCCTTGACGTGCAAACTAACAAATCCACAGCCATACCTCCCCTAGCTGACCATATGCCCCTGGAGGTAAAATTCCTCTTCTTTATTCATCCCAGGGCCAGATACCAGGCAAGGAGGGACCATCTCTATAGGGTAGAGCCCAAGAAAATTATTCAAACTAGATAGTCCTAAACTGTTTACCCTACCCTGCCTTGCTTTTCTCATTGGAAACTCCAGTGGAGGCTCTCCCCTAGACCTTTGGCTCCCACCAGTCTTCTGCTTCCTGACCACTCTGATGTTCTTTCATGGGGCCCTGTATCACATGCTGTGTCTCCTGTCTCTACAACCTGCGAATAGAGTAAATTTTTCCTGAGTGTCTCTGTCTCCTGTTATGGCTGCACTTGATCATCTCATAAAAGAATATAAAGCATGCCCCAACACAGGACTGCTTCAGGCCTACAGGTCTTAAAATAGTTCCTAGTGATCTCCTTGACCCACACTCATGATTGTATCTTACACATGCCTCTTTCCCAAGGCCCTGAATGCAGGTAGTTGGTGAACCCGAGAATGACCTCACCCCCAACCCAGGTCATATACTGCACTGGGTAGTCCCTTCAACCCCTGACAGTGTCTCTTGTTTTATCAAACATATATGGCAGACTCTTGTCATTCTCAAGTTTAACATTTTCTGGTTGAAGGAGAACAGAACATGCCACCCCCAAATATGCCACCTGGGCATATTGATTGTTGTGAATCAAAGGCTCTTGAGAAACAGCTGGTGCAAGAAGGACACTCTGACCCTCCTTGCCCTCCTGGAAGCAGGAGATAAATCTCCCATGGGAAAGGTACCTTCCCTGTACCAGGAAGGTGGAGGCATCCTTCTCACCAGAGACAGGGAAGTTAGGACTGAGAAGGCTGTATAAACAAGTCTTGTTACTTCTTCACCATTTAACCGTCTGAAGCTCAAACACCGTTGTCTTGCCAAGTCTTCACAAATTTGTGTTTGTCTAAAAGTTTCCTTCCTTCCTTCTCTGAGTCTCATATTTTTATGGGGCTCCTGTACATATAAAATTAAATTTGTTTTCTTCCCGTTAATCTGCCCTATGTCAATGTAATTATTACACTAGCCAAAAAACGGAGAAGAATGGAACATTTTTCCAACCCTACCTGGTTTTATTATTTCCTTAGACAATGAAGTTTCTATGATATGGAATGAAATACTTTTTATTTTTTTTAAAGATTGTATTCATTTATTTGAGAGAGAGAGAGAAAGAGAGAGAAGAAGCAGCAGACTCCCTGCTGAGCAGAGAGCCCAATGTGGGACTCAGTCCCAGGACCCCGAGATCACGACCTGACTGATGGCAGCCGCTTAGTCAAATGACCCACCCAGGTGCCCCTGCAATACCTTTTTAATTTGTTCATCAACTTTAAGGCTGGTGTAAAGGAAGTTGGCAGCCTAGAATCTATATTTCATTATGGTTTTATTATTCTTTATTTATCATATAGGGGATATATGTTGTTTCTTTGTAGGAAAAAAAATGACTTGAAGTAATATATAAAATTTTACTGAAGGCTGAAAAGTTTTTATTACCTTGTGGTATAAGGATGTTCTTAGGAAGCATGTGACTCTCCATGGAAATGTGATTTGGGATACAGCTAAGAAAACGGTACAAACATTTCCCTCTTCAGGGATTTGGGTGTTCAAGAAGACACAGGGTAATTTTCCTTATTATTTTAAGACTCTAGATTATTCTACCTCTACTGCTTACCTGACTGTATAATCTCTCACGCAGCTCTCATTTTAGATCGTTATTCTACCAAACACTGTGCAAGTCCTCTACTTAACGACTAGTCAGAACCCTGGAGAATGTCTCTCTGCCCTTTATCTCTCAGAGAATGTGACTGACTCACCAACCTTACCTTCAAAGAAATCCCATAGAAGAATTCACTCTTCCACCAAGAGTATACCATTCTTCAGCAGCTATGGCTTTATCCTAGGAACTTGCTCAAACCACTCTGCACCATCACAAGCCCAGGAAGAGCTACACTCCCTCCACCAGCTTTTCTTTTTTTTTTTTTTTTTAAGATTTTATTTATTTATTTGAGAGAGAATGAGAAAGAGAGAGAGAGAGCATGAGAGGGGAGAGGGGAGAGGGTCAGAGGGAGAAGCAGACTCCCTGCCGAGCAGGGAGCCCGATCCCGGGACTCCAGGATCATGACCTGAGCCGAAAGCAGTCGCTTAACCAACTGAGCCACCCAGGTGCCCCCTTCCACCAGCTTTTCTAAGATATTTGATAAGTTGTAGCATAAAGTGAAAGCATCAAGTACCAATAGAAAATCCAAGCTAGAGAAGTTGACTGGTTGGCTTCTTGATATGTCTCCCCTACCTCCAGTCCAAGCTGGAAGACTGCCCCTTCCTTTGAAAGCTCTATGGTGATCGAGTTATTAAACCCTTTAGATTCTCATCTCCAACAACCTTTGTCTATTCAGATACACCCTTGCCGAAACTTCTAGCTCACAAACCGGCATCCAGCTCCAATAAAAATGAAGAAGAGTAGATACTTAAGAAGCTGCCAGCCTTCCTCCGGGTCCTTGGCCATCTGCAATACTTGATGCAGTGGGAAGACCATGTGACCCAAAGACAGGATCTGGTTGCTTGCACTGCATAGTTGGGTAGACAAGAGGCCGGTATCCAAGTTAAGAGCTGGTGTCTCCTTTATTCCTGGCTCTGTAAGCCACACCAACAAACTAATACATGCATCCACCCGCTGGTTCATAAAGACAATCAGCAAATATTGCCAGTGCCTACAAACCTGGGAAAAGCAAGAATGTAAAAAAAAAAAAAGTATTTCCTGTTAATTTCATAAAAATGGTCAGAATCCTGGCAGCGACAGATGGCACACTTTAACTATTTACAAGGGGAGAACAGGGCTTAAGGGAGCCAAAGAGAGACCACAAAGTGTCCTAGGGCTAGTAACAGCTCAGGAGGGGTCCCACGTCGCAGCTGAGAGGCAAAGGGGAAGGAGTGATTGTCAGGAAGGTGTGGAGAGGCCAGCTCAGGAGAGAGCTTGTCTGAAGTCACACACCATTGGAGAGATAGGCACAAAGCCTGGCTAGGTTGATGCATAACAAGCTGTTCTAATCTTTGGACCATGAAATCTGCACAGCACAAATAACCACCTCTGAGTGTTAATCAAATAAAATCTGCCCCTGGGGTTTTAAAGCTGTCATGGTCCATGAAATTTGGTTTCTTTTTCCTTCTGATTTAAATCCCATAGAGACTTCATGTACCCTTTATCAGAGATGAGATCCAAACCCAAAATTAAGCCAGGAGGGATAAAGAATATTGAAACCACTGAGCTACAGAAGTTTGGCAAAGGCCTTCATAAAGATTAATGAAGTTGAACTAGAGTCTTAAAAACACAAAATCAGTCAACGATAGAATGATAAAATTAGAAGGAACTTGTGGTGATCATCTACTTGGAGTATAAACTCTCTCACTTTTTTTTTCTCCTAACTAAGAAAGTTACGATACTATTTTTAATGAAATGTTTTCACCTTGGTTCACACCAAGATGAGTATATACTTTCATAAGTATAGACTACAAAATAAATATGGCAATAACTTATATAGAAGCTCCAAATTCCACCCAGTGTCCCAGGATGGCTCATCTGTCCCATAATTTTAATTTATTCAAGTTACTGTTAATCTTTCTTCAGTACAGTACCCAGTGCTCTCCTTTAGACTTCTCTTGACATTGATAATTCTATTATAAAACAGTTATTCCAGATGATCCAGTATATTCTTTTTTTTTTTTTTTTTTTTTTTTTAGTTTGAGAGAGAGAGAGAATGAGCCGGGGAGAGGGGCAGAAAGAGAGGGAGAGGCAGACTCATCGCTGAGCAGGGAGCCCCATATGGGGCTCGATCCCAGGAGCCTGAGATCACGACCTGAGCCCACCCTTAGCCGACTGAGCCCCCCAGGCAGCCCCCACGTATTCTTATATGAAAATTTGTAATTTGTCTCTGATGATTTAAGTTTGGGAAACACTGCCTTGCCGGTATCAAAGGATGCCAGTTCTCAGCCAGTATAGGGTCTCAGTGAAGCTAAGTGACTGTCATCAACACTAGAAACATGAATAGCATCCTTCTCATTATATTGTGTAAAAATTATGTACTTTTTTACTTCTTTGAGGGCAGATCAAAATTTATTATCCAGTTGTGCACACAGGTACACACGTGTGTGTTCACTTGCTCTGAGTTCTGGGACGAGAAGGTAGTTATTCAGAAAATGATTCAAGTTTGTCAGTTCCTTTGACTCTAGCTTTGACCTTGGCTCCAACAGTGTTCATCTCCTCTTTAATAATTAGGCAATGAAGCAGGGCTGTTCGAGCAGACAGAAATGGTTCTGTCTCAGAAAACTAACTTTATACGTTAAAGTGAAGAATATATCTTTCATGATAAAGGATCAGATGTTTAAAAATAGGAGATCAAAAAAGAAGTCACCATCGGGTGCCTGGGTGGCTCAGTTGGTTAAGCGACTGCCTTTGGCTCAGGTCATGACCCTGGAGTCCCCGGATCGAGTCCCGTATCGGGCTCCCTGCTCGGCGGGGAGTCTGCTTCTCCCTCTGCCCCTCCCCCCTCCCATTCTCTCTCTCAAATAAATAAATAAAAAATCTTAAAAAAAAATAAGTCACCATCAGGGCGCTGATCCCAGGTATAATGAAAGGATATACTGTTATATTAACCAGCAGAACAAGGGTCCACAGCTCGCTTCCTCTGGGGGATATTTTAGAATTGTAAAATCTGGAGGGAAATAGATCTGATATGTAAAGAGTTTAAGAAATGCTCTTTTGTCACGAATAACTGCTTCCTCTTTGGTGAGGCAGAACAGTGGCGTGACAAGGAGCTTCAAGTCTGGAGGCAGAGTCGTTTAAAACTGAGTAGCTCTGTGACCTTGTTCAAATCAGTTGAGCTTTCTGTGCTTGTTTTCTTATTTATAAAGTGAGAATAAGAACAGTACTTACTTGATGGGACAGTCGCTAAGATTAAGTGGGTCCACATATATGAATAACTTATAACAGTACCTGGTACACGATGAGTACCTTTTTTTTTTTTTAAATAAAGATTTTATGTATTTGTCAGAGAGAGAGAGCACAAGCAGAGGGAGTGGCAGGCAGAGGGAGAAGCAGGCTTCCCGCTGAGCAGGGAGCCCGATGTAGGACTGGTTTCGAGGACCCTGGGATCATGACCTGAGCCGAAGGCAGACGCTTAACCGATTGAGCCCCCCAGGCATCCCATACATGATGAGTACCTTATATAACTGCTGTTTTTATTACTTTCTGCATTCAACCCAGTACCTATAATCAAGTACATATAAAATTTGTTTGCCCGATTTGTTTACAAGTCTGCCTCTACTAATTATACTTAAACTTATATGTTACCCAGGCATCCATGGTATAACTGAGGGTGTGGGGGAAGCCACTTAATCTGTAACTTTGAAACTCAGGGGGGAAAATGTCTCAGGATTAGGGACATGGTCATAGAACAATGAATAATAATAGCTTTCATTTATTGAGTGCTTATTATATTCCAGGCTGTTCTAAATGCTTTCCATGTTCATCTCATTTGATTTGCCTAACAACCCTATGATATAAGAACTCTATTCTCCCCCATTTAGAGGATGAAACTGGAGCAAACAGGTAAAGTAACTTGCCCCAAATCACACAACAGGAATTAACAGCTAGAACTTGAGCAGTCTAGAGGTTCCAGTTTATTAAAAGAACAAACTATCAGACATCATATTATCATATAATATTTATATATTGTAGGTTGGGCCAATATTCAGCCAACATTAGAGTGCAACCAGACTAGTTGTCTGATTGGCTGGTGCCCTGTTCTGACTTAGTTGGTGCTTGGGTGATATCAACTGTTAATATGACTATCACTTCTGATTACAGGTGATAGTTGAAGCCATGGAGATGGGTGAGATCTTTTGAGAGGTGTGTTTTTATAGTAAGAGAAAACTAGTATTTGAGCACCATGAAAGCAAAGGTGGGGTCTGTTTTAGTCACTGCTATTTTCCCAAATTGGTTTTACTCAATCTCTGTCTGCAAATATGTAAAGGAAGATAAAGACTGAAGAGAGCCTTTAGCATAAGCTTCCCAAAGGAGTTGAGGAGCAAAAGATAAGTAAATAAAATAGTGCGTATACACTATTATCTCAAGAAACTTGGCTGGGAAGAAATGGACACAGGACAGTACCACATTTTTGGAGGATAAAGGAAAAGTTGCTTTTTTTACATGGCATTTACAGCCTCCTTAATGGCATTTTGAAAATTCTAACAGACCTTTAAGAATTGCACAAAATTATTCCAGAGTTCATCTACTAAAAGAAACATGTAATAAATAAATATATATTTATAATAAATAAAAAAGAAACATGTGAGAACAGCAAGAAAAATTCTGAAACTTGTTAAGAACACCAAGAAAACAGTAAGACAATAGTGGGGCTTACCTCTTAGTTACTTGACCTCCTCCTCCTTTCTGCTTTTCTACTCAAACTCAAGCACAGACTCCCTTGGTCACACCCTCAGCAATGTTATCAGTTGTAGCTACCTGGCTTTCCAAATAGCTAACCCATCCTGTTTCTGACCATAACATACCATTCTTCAAGCTCGATTGTTGAAATACACCCACGAGACCTATTTAATGATCTTATCAAGATTTCCAGCTGGTTGACCTTTCTGACTTTTCCCAACCTACCAGTCCTCTCCATTTTCTTTCTTATCCAGCTCAGACTCAGACTTGTCTGAAGGTTTTTTTCCCCTTCACTTTATTGCTCTCATCTGCTAAAACCCCATCTGCCCTCTCCATGCCTGAACCTTAGTAGCTCAGAGCAACTGGAGAATGCCACAGAAAAGGGACATTAAAGACTATAAATTTAAGACAACTTAAGTGACCTGAGGCATCCCAAATGGGCCCTTTTTCTTGTGAACTCTCCCCCCCACCTTGGGTGGGAGGAGGGGAAGATGAATGAATATATTATACTCTGGTAGAGGTAAAAGTCTTACGAAGCATTGTCAAAGAAAGTACAATAATTTAGTAACAAGTTAGATATTCTTCACTCAAGGGAAAATCATCCGTGGACTGGGGGAGTCCAGTGCCTCACAAGCAAAGGAGACTCTTCCAGAAGGATGTTTGGCCAAAAGTGAGTTTTATAAGTCATTAGAAGCCACAACTTGGAAACCTGGCATGATTAGTTAGGATGTCAGGGATTTCCTTAATAGGCTAGCAGATCCTGTTTTCTAGGGTAAGGTGAGCTAAAGCCGAGGGTGGGGGGGGGGTGTGATTAGTGTATGTGATGCTTCTTTAACCATGAAGCATTTCTCATAAGTACAGGCCAACTTAGGTTTCAACTAGTTTTGTGATGTGGACTGACCACCATTTTGTGGGTCCCTAAATGAGGTTCTGGGCCCAGTTCCAATATGGGAAGGAGGTTACCCCCATATACACCATGAAGCAATGCTCAGGACACCAGCTGCTGTCAACTTAATTCTGACACTATGTTCTAGGATATAGCATCAGATTCCACAGAATAAAGGCTCAGTCCCACACCCCCTCATCCCTGCCTTCAGACACCAATGGCAGGCTCATTATCTGTGTTTTGACTGATGAGCCACAAACTGGGAGTTTCCAACAACTCCCTGCAATAGGATACCAATCACAAGTCCAGGCTGTCACGCGTGCTCCTGACCTACTGGCTATAAATCAGAGGCTCCCTCGATCCACTCCTAGGGGTTGATTAATTTGCTAGAGGGGCTCACAGAACTCAGAGAAACATTTTACTTACTAGAGTGCCAGCTTTTTTTTTTTAAGATTTTATTTATTTATTTGACAGAGAGAGACACAGCGAGAGAGGGAACACAAGCAGAGGGAGTGGGAGAGGGAGAAGCAGGCTTCCCGCGGAGCAGGGAGCCTGACGCGGGGCTTGATCCCAGGACCCTGGGATCATGACCTGAGCCAAAGGCAGACGCCTAAGGACTAAGCCACTCAGGTGCCCCTAGAGTGCCAGCTTCTTATAAAAGGATGTAACTCAGGAACAACCAGATGGAAGAGATACAGTGAGCAAGGTATGGGGAAATGAGGGGAGCTTCCACACCCTCTCCAAGCGCAATGTTCTCCCCAAATCTCCACCTATTCACCAGCCCTGAAGCTCTTCAAACCCTGTCCCTTTGGCTTTTTAAAAAGGATGGCTCCAGTGCTTAGGTGATGATGGATTAAATCATTGGCCATTGGTGATCCATTTAACCTCCAGCCCCTCACCCTCATGGAACTTGGAACTGAAAGTTTCAGCCCTTTAATCACTCGGTCAGTTCCCCGGGCAACCACCCCTCTTTCTTAAGTGACCTGAGGCGGTCCAAAAATTACCTCATTAACATAACAAAAGACACTTTAATCCCTCATCCCTCCAGCCACTTAGGAAATTCCAAGGGTTTTAGAAAGCACTGTGCTAGAAACATGGATGAAGACCAAATATGTATTTATTACAATTCAAATTATAATTCACAGTATCACAGTCCCGATATACAAATTACCTTTATCAGCATGATGTAGAAACTAGAGATTTATATATTTGACTACATAAAATTTTAACACTTCTCGAAAGGGGAAAAACAAAACAGAACAAAATCAAAAGAGAGAAAAATACATCTGGATGTATTTCTCTATAATGGATGTTTTCTCAAATGTACAAAGCTCTTTTACAAATATTAATAGAGGGGAGATGACAAAACCAACAGATAAATGGGCAAAGGATAATAACAAACAATTCCCAGAGGGACTGTTTTTCTATTATCCAGTGTTGGGAAAAATGTGGGAAAACTGGAAGTTCACTTTTTTTCTTAGATACATTCTTTCTGGACCTCTTTGCCTTCTTGCCCCAAACTATGTAATTGCTTACTGAGTCTACTATTATCCTGGGATCTCCCTTCACTATCACCCTGGGAATTTTTTCTCCTCTCTTCTGTGCTTAAAACTCTTCTGAGGAGACAACATCAGTCCTGTCTCACAAACAAAATTCAGGTCAACCTACTCTGTGGGAAAAAACCTACCTTGGTCATTTTCTGTTAATACATCTGGCAAAACTTCCCAAGGTTGATATGAGACAATCTCTGATCAACAGCACCGCCCCCCCATGTCATTTAAGAAAATTCCAATACTATCAGTTTTCTGTAAATCATGCAAGGAAATTTAAAAACCTGGAAAGGAAACCTACTTCTTGCAGAAATGAATGGGATTTGAATTTTTTTTTTTTTTTTTAAAAGAGAGGGGCAGAGAGAGAGAGGGAGAGAGAGAGAGAATCTTAAGCAGGCTCCATGTCCAGTGCAGAACCTGACGTGGGGCTCGATCTCACAATTCTGAGATCATGACCTGAGCCGAAATCAAGAGTCGGAGGCTTAAACAACTGAGTCACCCAGGTGCCCTGAAGATCTGAAATATTAACAAAAAGTTGCAAATGTTTGATGAATGGCAGGTCTGTTACAGATGCTAAAGTACTAGAGTCAAATCTAAACCCGGAGCAAGAACCACCCAGCTAAGCCACTCCCAGATTCCTGCCACAGAAAACTGAAAGTGTTTTGACTGAAGAAACTGAAGTTTTGACTAAGCCACTAGGTTTCGGGGTAATTTGTTATACAGCCATAGATAACTAATACAGTAGAGAAATAGAAGTTTCTGACTTCAGTCTTCCCTTTCCTTAAGCTATATATGATCTTAATCTTTTCCTTTGCCTTAAGCCATGATCATCAAAATTTTATAGATGAGTAAATTAAGGCCCATACAAGTTAATGTACTTATTCAAGGTTACAGTGTTTAAGTGACAGGCTATGAACGTTTTTAGGTTTTCTGATGTGCAGGCAGTGTTCCTTGTACCCTCTCATGTTGCCTTTACTAATTTTAAATTATTGATTTTTTTCCTAATGAAATGATGGTTATAGACAGGCAGGGCCTATATTAACCACTACTTTAGGCACTGGGGATATAAAGATGCATGAGGCAAGTCAGATGGCTCGTAGAGTGTGAGATGAAGGAATAGTACAGGGATAAATCTCACGGGAGTAGTGGATGTGAAAAGGCTCAGATACAAAATGACAGAAAACAAAGGAATCAGGGGGCGCCTGGGTGGCTCAGTCGCTGGGCGTCTGCCTTCGGCTCAGGTCATGATCCCAGGGTCCTGGGATTGAGCCCCGCATCGGGCTCCCTGCTCCTCCGGGAGCCTGCTTCTCCCTCTCCCGCTCCCCCTGCTTGTGTTCCCTCTCTCGCTGTGTCTCTCTCTGTCAAATAAATAAATAAAATCTTAAAAAAAAGAAAGAAAGAAAGAAAATAAAAGAATCAGAAGGAGTGTATTTGGGCAAGATGGAAATTTCAAGGTTGAAAAAATTTATATTGACCTCAGGGATTAGTCAAGGGTCAAGCTAGACTTATTTTTCTTTGAGAAATATGGTGATCATAGGCATATCCTTATTTAGTATGTTATGTATTTATTTAGAGTTTTAGGTCTTTCCCATATTGTTCTATAACTTTATTTGTCACATAATTCTTATATTGCTTATCATTCACACTTTAATGACTTATCCATACCAACTTTCCAAATCATAAATTTAATATTCAAGTTAGCAAACTCTTTTATTTTTTTAAAGATTTTATTTTTAAGTAATATCTACACCCCAGCATGAGGTTGAACTCACAACCCCGAGATCAAGATTCACATTCTCTACTGACTGAGCCAGCCAGGTGCCCCATCAGATTAGCAAAAACTTTTTTTTTTGAAAGAGAGAGAGAATAAGAGTGAGAGGGGGTTGGGGGTAGAAGCAGAGGGAGAGGGAGAGAATCTTAAGCAGACCTGAGCTGAGGGTGGAGCCCCAACTTGCGGCTGGATCTCACAGCCCTGAAAAGCTACCTGAGCTGAAATCAAGAGTCAGACACTTAACAGACTGAACCACCCAGGCGCCCTGTAGTTAGCAAAAACTTTTAAAGCAAGAGTAAAATGACAAAAGGTAAATGATTAGGGGTGTGGACTGTGGAGGAATATGTTTAATATATAAGAAAAGGCAGGGTGGCTGGCTGGCTCAGTCGCTAGAGCATGTAACTCTTGATCTCAGAGTTATAAATTCAAGCCCCACATTGGGTGTAGAGATTATTTAAAAATAAACTATTTAAAAGTATATATATATATATATACACACACACACACACATATCTATGAGACAGAGATATACATATATATGTATATATGTATATGTGAGAGATATACATATATATATATATGAGACAGAGCAATGGATGCATATAAAACTTAGCTCTCAGGGTGCCTGGGTAGCTCAGTGGTTAAGCATCCAACTCTTGATTTTTGGCTAGGGTCGTGATCTCAGGGTTGTGAGATTGAGCCTCACATGCTGGGCATGGACCCTGCTTGAGATTGTCTCTCTCCCTCTCCCCCTCTCCCTGGCTTGCACTCTCTCTTATTTTCTCTTTCTCAAATAAATAAATAAATCTTTAAAAAATTAAAAAATTAAAAATGCACATAGTCTTCATATGGACATTCAATAAGTTCCCAGCACCTATTTATGCCCCCCCCCCCAAAAACACTTTATATCCTCATGCCAAACCAGGAAAGCAAGTAAAGCAAGTAACTGAGCCAGTCTGAATCCATAATGAGAGTTGGTGAGATGTTGGTTACTGGCATATCCTGAATGGCCAAACAAAGTTTTTAAAAATTAAGTTTTGTTTTTTTTTTTTAAGATTTTATTTGTCAGAGAGAGAGAGAGGGAGAACAAGCAGGGGGAGCAGCAGGCAGAGGGAGAAGCAGGCTTCCCACTGAGCAGGGAGCCCGATGTGGGACTCGATCCCAGAACCCTGGGACCACGAACCGAGCCGAAGGCAGACACCCAACCGACTGAGCCACCCAAGTGCCCCCAAGATTAAGTATTTTTAAAAAACACTACTTTTACTCCCCTGGTGTTCCTTGTCTGACCCTGGCTAGATTGCATAATCTTTCAGTTTCCTCATGTGGCAAGCACTTTATGTGTTCACCAATCTCCATTTTCTTCTCTTCCTGGACCATGTTTCTGTCTTTCTAAGAGTTGGGTAGGGCCACATGACTGATTTTTGGTTAGTGGAATTGGGTCAGAAGTGATGTTTGCAGGGGCACTTGGATGGCACAGTCAGTTAAGCCTCCAACTCTTGGTTTTAGCTCAGGTTGTGATCTCAGGGTCGTGAGATTGAGGCCCACTTTGGGCTCTGAGCTCAGCGCAGAGTCTCCTGATTCTCTCTCTCTCTCTGCCCCTCCTGCTCATGATCTCTCTCTCTGTCTCTCTAAAATAAATAAATAAATCTTTAAAAAAAATTAAGTGATGTTTGCCATTTCCAAACCTTAATTCTAAAAATACTCTTTCGGGGGCACCTGGGTGGCTCAGTCAGTTGAGTATCTGACTCTTGATCTCACTTTAGGTTTTGATCTCAGGGTCGTGAGTTCAAGCCCCACTCTGGGTTCCATGTTAGGCATGGAGCCTACTTAAAAAATAAAATAAAAATAAATAAATAAACAAAACATTATTTCATGCAAACTAATGCTTTCTGTCTCTGTCTCTCTCCTCTCCTGTGTGTGCTTTCTCCTGTGAGCTGGTTGAATGTGGAGAATTCAGAAGGTCATAGGAGATGGTGGAGTCCCCAGATGGAAGGAATTTGGGTTCCTGAAAAACCACACAGAGCAACCACATTCTCATCCAGTTTACATTAGGCTGCAATGTGAGCAAGAAATAACCCTTTTTTGTGTTTAGCTACTCAACGTTTAAGATGTTGTTAATTATAACAATAAGTCATCCTATAAATTCTGACTAATAAATTTTCTATTAAATCTTATGATGTTCTGAGTCAAAAATAAATAAAAACTTGTTTCTTGCTTCCCTTTAGCATCTTAGAAATTAGTTCCATGTAATTATTTGTCCTAAACACACAGCAAAAGTCCCTACAGTTAAAATCCAAGATGGCCTCCAATTATTCTCATCTCCAGGGATTCAAGTCCTTGTGTAGTCCATTACTGCAGAAGAAATAGTGTATGATTCCAAGACTGAGTCATTGAAGACATGGTAATGTCCATCTTGGTCTTTCTTAGACCACTTGCTCTGTAGAGAGCCAACTGCCATGTCATGAGGACATTTAAGCAGCCTGTGGAGAAACAGACCTCCCATCAACCACTAGCACCTACTTTCCAGCCATGAGTATGCCACCTGGGAAGCATATTCCCCAGCCTCAATCAAACCTGGAGATGACTACATCCCTGGCTCACAGCTTGACTGAAACCTCATGAGAGATCCTGAGCCACAAACACCATGATAAGTTGCTCCTGAATTCCTGATGAAGTTGACATAATAAATATTAATTGTTATCTTAAGCCAAAAGGTATTGGAATAATTTGTAACAAGGCAGTTGACATAATCCATGATACTACTGTTTGGTAAAATTTCTAGATCTTTTTTTAATCTCTTTTTTTTTTTCCTCAAACAGTATTGAGACAATTAACATACAGCATTGTATAAGTTTAAGGGGTACAAAATAATGGTTTGATATAATATATATTACAAAATGATTACTACAATAAGGTGAGTAAACACATTTATCACCTCATATAGTTACAGTTGTGTGTGTCAGTGTATGTGTGATAAGAATATTTAAGATCCACTCTCTTAGCAAACTTCAAGTTTACAATACAGTATTGCTGGGGAACCTGGGTGGCTCAGTCGGTTAAGCGTCTGCCTTCGGCTCAGGTCATGATCCCAGGGTCCTGGGATTGAGCCTGGCGTCGGGCTCCCTGCTCAGCAGGGAGTTTGCTTCTCCCTCTCCCTTTGCCACTGCTCATGTGTGTACTCTGTCTCTCACTCTCTCTCTCAAATAAATAAAATCTTCCCAAAAAACCCAATACAGTATTGTTAAACATAATCACCATGTGGTACATTACATCCCCAGAACTTATTCATCTTAAAACTGGAAGTTCATACCCTTTGACTACCTTCATCCCCGCCCCTGGTAACCACTAATCTTCTCTTTGTTTCTATGAGTTTGGATTTTTTAGATTCTGCATATAAGTGAGATCATGTAGTATTTGTCTCTCTCTATTTCAAATGACATAATGTCCTCAAGTTTCATCCATGTTGTCACAAATAGCAGGATTTCCTCCTTTTTTATGGCTATATAATATTTGTGTGTGTGTGTGTGTATAATATACATCTATATATGTATATGTGTGTGTATATATATAATATACATTGCATCTTCTTTATTCATACCTGTTGATGGACACATAGGTTGTTTACATGTCTAGACTATAGTAAATAATGTCGCAATGAACATGGGGTACAGATATCTTGAGATAGTGATTTCATTTCCTTCAGATATATACCCAGAAAAAACATTGTTGAATCATATGGTAGTTCTTTTTTTTTATTTTTTATTTTTTTAGGTAGGCTCCATGCCCAACATGGGTCTTGAACTCATGACCCTGATATCAAGACCTGAGATCAAGATTTGGATACTCAGGGGCGCCTGGGTGACTCAGTCGTTAAGCGTCTGCCTTTGGCTCAGGTCATGATCCCAGGGTCCTGGGATCGAGCCCCGCATCAGGCTCCCTGCTCTGCGGGAAGCCTGCTTCTCCCTCTCCCACTCCTCCTGCTTGTGTTCCCTCTCTCGCTGTGTCTCTCTCTGTCAAATACATAAATAAAATCTTAAAAAAAAAAAATTTGGACACTCAACCACCAACTGAGCCACTCAGGAGCCCTTATGGTAGTTCTATTTTTAATTTTTTTTTTTAATGTGCTAGAGTTACTTTATTTATTTATTTTTTGAAGTGTTTATTTATCTGAGAGAGAGAGCATTCGAGAGAGCACAAGCAGAGGGGAGGTGCAGAGGGAGGAGAAGCAGACTCTCTTTTGAGCAGGGAGTCCAATGTAGGGCTCAATCCCAGGACCCTGGGATCATGACCTGAGCCAATGGCAGATGATTAACCGACTGAGCCACCTAGGTGCCCCTCTATTTTTAATTTTTTAAAAAGATTTTATTTATTTATTTGAGAGAGAGTGAGTGAGAGAGAGAGAGAAGGAGCAGGGGGAAGGAGAAGCAGACTCCCCACTGAGCAGGAAGCCCGATGTGGGGCCCAATTCCTGGCCTCTGGGATCATGACCTGAGCTGAAGGCAGATGCTTAACCAACGGAGCCAACCAGGCGCCCCTATTTTTAATTTTTTGAGGAACTTCCATACCGCTTTCCATGGTGGCTCTACCAATTTATATTGCCATTGACAGTGTACAATTGTTCCCTTTTCTCCTCAATCTCACCAACATTTTTTATCACTTACGTTTTTGATGATAGAAATTCATCAAATTCATCAACAGGTGTGAGGTGATAGCTCATTGTAGTTTTGCATTCCCTAGTGATTAGTAATGTTAAACAACTTTTCATGTAGGTGTTGGCCATTTGACTATCTTCTTTTTTTTTTTTTTTAAAGATTCTATTTATTTATTTGAGAGAGAGAGAATGAGAGACAGAGAGCACGCACGAGAGGGAAGAGGGTCAGAGGGAGAAGCAGACCCCCTGCTGAGCAGGGAGCCCGACGTAGGACTCGATCCCGGGACTCCAGGATCATGACCTGAGCCGAAGGCAGTCGCTTAACCAACTGAGCCACCCAGGCACCCCATTTGACTATCTTCTTTGGAAAAATGTCTATTTGGATCCTTTGCCCATTTTTAAATCAGATTGTTTGTTCTTTTGCTCTTGAGTTGTATGAGTTCATGATCTGTTTTGGATATTTGCCCGTTATCAGATGTGTAATATTTTCTCCCATTCCATAGGTTGCCTTCTCATTTTGTTGGTTGTTTCTTTTGCTGTGCAGAAGCTTTTATTTTGATATAGTACCACTTGTCTATTTTTGCTTTGGTTGCTTGTGCTTTTGGTGTCATAACCATAAAATCATTACCAAGACTAATGTCAAGGAGCTTTTTCTCTATGTTTCCTCCTAGGAGTTTTATGGTTTCAGGTCTTGGGTTTAAGTCTTTAACCCATTTTGAAATAATTTCTCTGAGTAGTGTAAGATAGGCATCCCATTTCATTTTTTTGCATGTGAAATCAGTTTTTCACCACCATTTATTAAAGAGACTATCTTTTCCTCATTGAATATTCTTTGCTTCCTTGCCAAATATTAGTTGACCATATACACATGGGTTTACTTCTGGGCTCTGGATTCTGTTTTATTGATCTATATGTCTGTTTTTAATACTGGTACCATTCTATTTTGATTATACAGCTTTGGAATATAGTTTGAAATTACAAAGTGTGATGCCACCGGCTTTGTTCTTCTTTCTCAGAATTGTTTTGGGTTTTCAGGGTCTTTTGTGGTTTCATATGAAATTCAGAATTTTTTTATATTTCTGTAAAAAGCCATTAAAATCTTGATAAGGATTACACTGAATTTACAGATCACTTTGGGTAGTATGGACATTTTAACAATATTAATTCTACCAACCCATGAACATGGGATATCTTTTCATTCATTTACCTGTTTCCAATGTCTTTTCGTCAATGTCCAAGATTTCACAGAGCACAAACCTTTCACTTCCTTAGTTAAATTTATTCTTAAGTATTTTATTACTTTTGATGCAATAATGAATGGGATTTTTAAAAATTTCTTTTTTCAGATAATTTGTTGTTGGTATATAGAAACACAAAGTGAAATTTTCTACATTCTAGTGGCACTCACTCTCTCGTGGGTCTTCAATGTCTGCTACAGAAACAGTGTACACAAGGAACCATTCTATTCATTTCCAAGTCACAGGAACTTGTATCAACCCTGTAGCTAAAAGGATATGGGGTGGAATCATTTGATAATGGCAATTTTGAAGAGTAAGTCTGAACAACGTAAGCTGATTCTGACGTCTTGAAATCCTTAAACAGGGAGGGAGACTCTGGAAGAAAAAAAAGTTAGAATAATATTTTTCTTCATACTATTATTACCAGAAACATTTTATTTATCTTATTTTAAGATTTAATTATTATTATTATTTTAAAGATTTTATTTATTTATTTGACAGAGAGAGAGAGATAGCGAGAGCAGGAACACAAGCAGGGGGAGTGGGAGAGCAAGAAGCAGGCTTCCTGCCGAGCAGGGAGCCCGATGTGGGACTCGATCCCAGGACCCTGGGATCATGACCTGAGCTGAAGGCAGACGCTTAACGACTGAGCCACCCAGGAGCCCAAGATTTAATTATTTATTTGAGAGAGAGAGAGAAGTGTGAGCAGGAGAGGGGGGAGGGGCAGAGGGAAAGCGAATCCTCAAGCAGACTCCCTGCTGAGCGTGAAGCCTGATGTGGGGTTTGATCCCAGGACCCCAAGACCATGACCTGAGCCAAAATCAAAAGCTGGCCACTTAACTGACTAAGCCACCTAGATGCCCCTACCACAAACATTTTAAAACATTAGTTGGAAGACTATTAAACAACTTTGAAGAGAATACAAATGGGACACCTCCATTTATTTCTTCAATAGGATGGCACAAACCAATATGGGAAAGGAGAATATCTGCAATTCTGTAGAGCTAGCAAGTGTTGTAATAATAATGATAATAATATCAAGTTAACGTGGAGTCCACATATATCTTAGACCAGTTTATCCACTCCCTTCTCCCTCTTTCTTCCTACAAAGAGATTGTTTTGTTCTCACATTTTCTTCAGGTGGATCAAGTAGTTAAATAACCAAATTTCAATATAAATGGCAAAGAGATGGTGAGGAAAGTACATGTCAATTCATCAAAAAAGAAGTTTGAAGAAGGATGCTTCTTTTGGCATCAGAATCTCTACCCCTTAAAGTAACTTACTAGAATTATGCAGTGGAGTTCCAGTGCATACAGCTTCATCCATAGCACAGGGTATCTTGGCCAGTGATCTTCTTTCCCAGGTAGGTAGTTGACAAAATTCCTCCAGCAATGATCATACTCTGAGGAAACACAAATCTTGGTTCATTCAACAAATACAGCAGAAACTTACTTTAAAGGGAGCCTAACTTATAGATATACTTTATATAAAGCCTATTAGCCTCTTTGTCATTGGAGAAGGGCTACACTCCCCAGAATCCCTAAAAAAGAAAAAAGATGAAGATGGCTGAGAGGTCATAGTGGCAGGAATGGAGAAAGGAGTCCTCTTTTTGATACTTCCTTACTATGAAATTCAGACCCGATCCTTTCTTACGTTATTTTGGACTTTCACTTCTGAGACTTCCAGAATGGGATAATCAATCTCCTGACCTTGAAACATGCCAGCACCACGGTCTCTCATAAACACTCAAGATTCTTTGTTCATTGTTTTTACCTGGGACTCTCATAATCTGGATAGTCACACCACTGTTAATGAGGTCTCTGAGTCCTTGACGGTTTTGTGGATCCATATGCCAGAAAAGCCGTGCTACATAAATAACCAGAGTCACACTAGGGTGTTGACTCAAAAATCTTCTAATAGCCTTGGAGCATTCCCAACACGGACTCCAGGACAGGAACCAGGTAATGGAGCAGCGGATGGATGGGCAATACTGTCTTTCTGAAGTAAATTTTTCTATAAAATTGATTTCCACATGGTTGGCAGTGTTTTTGCCTGCGTTTCGCCAGATCTTATGACTTGTGCCCCACTGGATTTCATAGAGCAGGCAGGTCTCTTTACGGAGTTCTCTGGGGTCAAAGAAGACTTCAAATTCCCAGGGTTTGATTCTCCTCCTGAAATACAAAAAACACTCCCATGTTGTCATGCTATCTTTAGAGGGAACTTGAAATCATTTCCTGCTCCCCTCTTCTATCAGGCAGATCTAAAACATGACATCTCGGGATGCCTGGGTGGCTCAGTTGTTAAGCGTCTGCCTTCGGCTCAGGTCATGATCCCAGCGTCCTGGGATCAAGCCCTGCATTAGGCTCTCTGCTTGGCGGGCTCCCTGCTCGGTGGACAGCCTGCTTCTCCCTTTCCCACTCCTCCTGCTTGTGTTCCCACTCTCTCTGTCAAATAAATAAATAAAATCTTTAGAAAAAATAAAACATGACGTCTCAGGAAACTTTTTTTTTCTGTTTTTCAAAGTTATCTAGGGAGGTCCATTTGAATTATCAGAGTTTCTCTCATAAGCATAGTGAAGAGATTTTTCCCAACTCATGTTATTTGGTTACCACTGTCTCTGTACCATTACCTGGTAATTTAGAATTCAGGTATAAATATGACCTTGTTTCACTTTTAAAGGCTTCTCTTTATAGTCTAATCTTTCTGTCTCACCATGGAGTTGCCATGTCCCAATCTTCACACAATCGTTAATCTTCATGACTCAATGGACTCTAACTAGATTTTAGGTGTAGAAGCCTCAAATCACCAACAAGATTCTATTGCCAAGTCTGAGAAGAGAGAGAGAACCTCAGGATTCTTCCACATTAAATTCTGTATCCTAATTCCTCATAAGAAAAAAATTCAAACTGCTCCCAATGACATCTTTATTCATTTTTTTTTTTTTTTAGGATTTTATTTTTAAGTAATCTCTACACCCAATCTGGGGCTCAAACTTAAAATACTGAGATCGAGAGTTACATGCTCTACTGACTGAGCCAGCCAGGTGCCCCTCCCAATGACATCTTTAGATTTAATATTTTCCATGCGTCACAGCTGGAACTCAGGGGAGACTCAGGATTGTGCTGAGGACTCTTTGCAATATGGTTGAGTCATCAGCTTGTTATTACATCCTAATATTTCTACTCATCCCTAAAGTATTACATTTATTTATTACATAGATCAATCCTTCCACCCATCATGAAATAATATATTCCCTGACAGAAGACCCCCTGTTATAATGCTACATCCAAAAAATGGGCATATAGTATAAAACAAAAAGATGAAATCAAAGTGACAAATGAGTTCTCTGGATTTTTCACTAATGGCTATACAATCATGTGATTTAAACAGAGAAGAAACAAAGGTAAGGCAACAATGGAACAAAGCTGGAAGGTAATTTATTTAAACAAAACCCAAAAGACATACAAGCAAAGATATAGAAAGCAATAATCACAGAGAATGAAGTTAGAAAAGACAAAAAAGAAAGAGTGGGAGCATGATAAAAGAAGAAAGGAAAAATATGGAAAGCTATAGTCCTACAGCTCTTAAATCCACTTATTCTTGGTTGAATTAGATGCTCACTATGATGGTATTATTCTTACCTCAAGGTGGCATCTCCAGCTGAAGGACCTGTTGACCAAGAGATGATTATGTCAGATAACACCCACATACAAATTTTTTTTTAAAGATTTTATTTATTTATTCATGAGAGATAGAGAGAGAGAGAGAGAGAGGCAGAGGGAGAAGCAGGCTCCCAAGGAGCACGGAGCCCGATGCGGGACTCGATCCCAGGACCCTGGGATCATGACCTGAGCCGAAGGCAGACGCTTAACCATCTGAGCCACTCAGGCGCTCCCCACATACAAATTTAGCTAACAAAAAAATACTCTGTTCTTTCAAACCTGCCAACCATATCAGAAAATGGAGTTAAAAGATTCTCTCCTGTATTAATTGTATTGGACCATCAAGAAAAGCAAGTTTCTAAGGGCTTTGCCGAAATCTATTTGCCCAATCCCAAACCAAGTAACTTTCCTTAAGGCTCCAACAAGAATGATTAAGTGCAATGAGAAAGTCATTCCTCAGAGGCTCCCATGTGTAATTTCTAAGTGTTTCCATAGCTTCTTGTACTTCCTTCATCATAGCAATCATGCTGTATTTTACCGTTATTTATATGCCTATAATAACATTGAATTGTAAATTATGTGAGGTATGGATTATGTATATCTTGTTCCAGACCCTATCACACTGCCTGAAACATGTTGGTTAGTAATAGATATTTATTGAGCAAATGACTGAATGAATCTCACTACTATCCTTTATAGGATAGCTATAAGAGAGAGAGAGAACCACACTGTGCAGAGAAAGTATATCTCTCATATATTGCTGGTGGGAATGTAAATTGGTACAGCCCCTCTAGGAAACAGTTTGGCAGTTTCTTAATTAAAAACCACACACCGGGGTGCCTGGCTGGCTCAGTCGGTAGAGCTATTAATGAGGGGCCTACTAAATGTTAGGGACTCTTTGAAGTACAGGAACAGGGAACAAAACAAATCCCTATCTTTATGTTCATGGAGTTTATATTCTAAGCCATGGATTTTATTCGAAGTGTCCTAGAAGCCATTAGAGCATGTAAGGACTATTCAAGTTCAAGTACTGGATTTTAGAGGCCCATGCCTCTCAAGACTCAGAGCTTTGGGGATGAAATGGGCACTGGCCTGTAAAACTCTGAAAGCAGAAATGCAAGTCATTTGTTTTATTTGGAGGAACATGGACATTTATTTTGGCAACAAGAACTCATGTTAAGGGTTTGCTCCCTGGTTATTTGAAAGCTAAAATTTGGGGAAGTGGGAGAAAAGGATCATAAATTGAAAGGTTCAATTGTCATTATTACCAATCTCTCTTTCCCAAGAAAGAGGAGACACAGAGCAAAACGTTCCACATGATACCCTTTCTCCGTGGGCCAGAGAGACGCACAAGTCATTGCCACTCCTGAGGGGGAAGTAGCTGTGCAGAGATGCAGCCAGGATGTTCAGTCTATCCTGCTGGTAAACCTTAACTCTGAGGTGGTGTTTTTAAGCCAAGAAGAGTCACAAGACCTGGAAGACACTTCCTCTAAAACAGAAGGCATTTTGCCCGAGGCTGTGTGTGTGTTTGTGTGTGTGTCTGTGTGTGTGTTGAGGGGTCCACAATGTGCCACTGAGGCATAAAAATTATTTTGGATCTGAAGACATTCAAAAATAGACTGCCTTCTTCTGAAATCCTTTATTTTCCTATAAGCAGAGCCTTCCAAAAGAACTCAAAAGAGGGCGCCTGGGTGGCTCAGTTGGTTAAGCGACTGCCTTCTGCTCAGGTCATGATCCTGGAGTCCTGGGATCAAGTCCCGCATCGGGCTCCCTGCTCAGCGGGGAGTCTGCTTCTCCCTCTCACCCTCCCCCCTCTCATGCTCTCTTTCTCTATCTCATTCTCTCTCAAATAAATAAATAAAATCTTAAAAAAAAAGAAATCAACTGTCATAAGCCCCATCCCCTGGAACAAACCAGGAGAGTTCGACTCTTACCACTCAAGATACACACCCACACAGACATTGTCACAAAAACATAATATGTCCGTCTAGTCTCCCAAGGGCCCATCTAGATTTCCTAAAAGTTTATTTGTTTTTCTATAAGTGCTCTTCTGCCTCTCTGCTTTTCCTATTAAGGTGGTATATAAGCACTATTTTAGGGCTCAGTTGGTTAAGCATCCGACTCTTGATTTTGGCTCAGGTCATGATCTCAGGGTTGTGAGATTGAACCCCAAGTCGAGCCACCCTGGGTGTGGAGCCTGCTTAAGATTCTCTCTCCCCTGGGTGCCTGGGTGGCTCAGTTGGTTAAGCGACTGCCTTCGGCTCGGGTCATGATCCCAGGGTCCTGGGATCGAGTCCCACGTCGGGCTCCCGGCTCAGCGGGAAGCCTGCTTCTCCCTCTCCCACGCCCCCTGCTTGTGTTCCTGCTCTCGCTGTCTCTGTCTCTGTCAAATAAATAAATAAAATCTTTAAATAAAAAAAAAAGATTCTCTCTACCCGGGCGCCTGGGTGGCTCAGTTGGTTAAGCGACTGCCTTCGGCTCAGGTCATGATCCTGGAGTCCCGGGATTGAGTCCCGCATCAGGCTCCCTGCTCAGCAAGGAGCCTGCTTCTCCCTCTGACCCTCCCCCTCCCCCCTCTCATGTGCTCTCTCTCTCTCATTCTCTCTGTCTCAAATAAAAAAAATAAAAAAATAAAATCTTTAAGATTCTCTCTCCCCAGAAATCGGAGGGGTAGACGAACCATGAGAGATGATGGACTCTGAAAAACAAACTGAGAGTTCTAGAGGGGAAGGAGGTGGGAGGATGGGTTAGCCTGGTGATGGGTATTAAAGAGGGCACGTTCTGCATGGAGCACTGGGTGTTATACGCGAACAATGAATCATGGAACACTACATCTAAAACTAATGATGTAATGTATGGGGATTAACATAAGAATAAAAATTTTAAAAAAAGATTCTCTCTCCCCTTCTGCCTCTCCCCTCCTCTAAAAAAAATAAAATAAGGGGCACCTGGGTGGCTCAGCTGGTTAAGCATCTGACTCTTGATTTTGGCTCAGGCCCTGATCTCATGGCTTGTGAGATCAAGCCCCACGTTAGACTCCTTGTTCAGTGGGAGTCTGCTTGGATATTCTCTCCCTCTGCTCCTTCCCCTGATCACTTGCTCTCTCTCTCCCAAATAAAATAAAATAAAATAAAATAAAATAAAATAAAATATAAAATAAAATAATAAAAACAATAAAGCACTATTTTAGTCATTGCTATGCTAGTCACAAATTCTCCAAAGATCTTCTCTGACCAAAAAGATCAACCTCATTTTCCTTAGCCTAGCATTCAAAGTCCTCCATAATATCATTCCAGGTTTGCTTTCCCTTTTTTTTTTTTTTAAGATTTATTTATTGATTTGAGAGAGATACGGAGAGAGAGAGTGGGGGGGAGGAGCAGAGAGAGAATCCTCAGACTCTTTGCTGAGCGCAGAGCCCAACTTGGGGTTCCATCTCATGACCCTGAGATCCAGACCCTGAGATCATGACCTGAGCAAAACCAAGAGTCTGTTGCGTGACCAACTGTGCCACCAGGCGCCCCTCCAGCTTTGCTTTCTAATCTGACTGCAGATTATTTCCCCAGACTCTCCTATAGCTTAACCAGTTTACTCTTGATATTTCCACACACAATCTTTGTAAATTCTCTCAAGTTCTTTGTGTCAGTCAACCAGGACTCTCTTCCTCTTTGCCAATCCAAATTCTACCCTTTCAGGATCCAGCTCAAATCCCACTTCAGCTGAAAATCATTTCCTTCCACATCCTGAAGTGTTCTCCCTCTCCCACAAATTTCTCCAACATTAAGTAACTGAACCTTAAAATATCAATTAACATGCCCTTGTGCTTTCACTTCTGTTGCTATTTTAAACTGTTAATTAACAGTTGTATTTTTTACTTAATTTTTTATTATGGTGAAATAAGCATTGATTTGGTGTCATTTGACCAAAATAATTTGTGGATGTGAATGGTTAGTATTAATAACAATAATAAACCCTGTTTAAGAATAATATCAATAGGGGGCACCTGGGTGGCTCAGATGGTTAAGCGTCGGCCTTCGGCTCGGGTCATGATCCCAGGGTCCCGGGATCGAGTCCCACATCGGGCTCCCGGCTCAGGGGAGCCTGCTTCTCCCTCTGACCCTCTCTCCTCTCATGCTGTTTCTCTCTCGCTCACTCTCTAAAAAATAAATAAAATCTTTAAAAAAAAAAAAAAAGAATAATATCAATAGGGCGCCTGGGTGGCTCAGTTGGTTAAGCGACTGCCTTCGGCTCAGGTCATGATCCTGGAGTCCCGGGATCGAGTCCCACATTGGGCTCCCTGCTCGGCAGGGAGTCTGCTTCTCCCTCTCCCTTCCCCCACTCATGAACTCTCAAATAAATAAAATCTTTTTTTTAAAAAAAAAAGCATTAAAGGGGCGCCTGGGTGGCTCAGTCGGTTAAGCGACTGCCTTCGGCTCAGGTCATGATCCTGGAGTCCCGGGATCGAGTCCCGCATCGGGCTCCCTGCTTGGCAGGGGTCTGCTTCTCCCTCTGACCCTCCCCCCTCTCATGCTCTCTGTCTCTCATTCTCTCTCTCGCAAATAAATAAAATCTTAAAAAAATTTTAAAAAAAAGAATAATATCAATATATTAATAAATAGGAAAGTTGAAAAATGCCCAAGACACAAGCACAGACAGGACACACACACACACACACACAGATTTTGCCCTTTTCAAGAATACAGAATTTACCAGGCCCCTGGGTCCCGTTTACCTTTGTCAGAAGCCATGGTGCTCTGTCACTGGACTTTTCCCCTGGAACTATATTATTGTGTGGATTGCTCTTACCAACAACATGCCTGAACATGGTAGGTGTGACCACTGCTACCTGGCTTGGGCAGAGGATGACTCAGTCCTGAGTCTCAGGCAATTACTGGGTATCTCGATTATACAAGGTGTGGGGATTTGTATCACTATGTTGATAAGAAAGCTCATGAATCAAATAATTAATCCTTTTTTTAAAAGATTTTATTTATTGGGTTGGCCAGTTAGCTCAGCTGGTTAGAGCATGTGCTAATAAAGATTTTATTTATTGAGAGAGAGAGAGCACAAGCAGGGGGAGCGGCAGAGGGAGGGGGAAAAGCAGACTCCCCACTGAGCAAGGGAGCCTGCTGTGGGGCCAAGTCCCAGGACCCAGGACCCCGGGATCATGACCTGAACCGAAGGCAGACACTTAACAAACTGAGCCACCCAGGCACTCCTCAAATAATTAACCCAATAGAGTAAATCACTGAGGCTATCTGAATTTTTCTTTCTCTTTTTTTTTTAATTTTTTTTATTTGACACAGAGAGAGACAGACAAGGAGAGAGCACAAACAGGGGGAGCAGCAGAGGGAGAGAGAGAAGCAGGCTCTCCACCAAGGAGGGAGCCCCACTTGGGGCTTGATCCCTGGACGATCCAAGCCGAAGGCAGACGCTTAACCGACGGAGCCATGCGTGCGCCCCTGAATTTCTAAGTTCTTCCCTGATAACATCTGAATTTAGTTTTTCCCTCTCCTTAAATTAACGCTGACCCATCATTCCTTATTCGAGAGCACAAAGGAAGAACAAAGGGAAGAGAGAATTAACCTGTTTGTATAACCTGAAGACCTTCAATGTTACCTGGTGAAGACACTATGGACTTGCCTTTTAATATTAACAACTGAGCCACCCAGGCGCCCCTTATTTGTTTTTCTATAAGTGCTCTTCTGCCTCTCTCATATTTCTAACTTCCTCCTATTTTGCTCTTTGCCCCCAGTCCTGTTGGAATGGGGAAGTGCACTGTTAGATGCAAAATCAGAAGAACTTTGGCCTCGAAGTTGGGTAATTAGTGTACAAGTCTTAGGTGATCTCTCTTCCTTTTTGAAGCTAAGGTGAAGTGTATGGCCAAGTCCACTTCTGCTTTTTCATTCTTCTTGAGAGAGTGAATACTGTGCTCCAGATTACCATTGCCTCCTGTTGCCTGACCCCTGGCTCAGGCATCTCTTGAGTTTCAGCACAGACTCCCAGAATTGAGGTCACTTTCAAGACCTAAGTCTCCCTTCCTCTAGCGTCTCAGATCTAGAGCTGCTAAATTTGAATCTCAAGTACCATGAACCCTCTACCTGAGCCCTAAATATAAGACATTCCTTAATTATGAAAGTCAAACTAGAGTTTCCTCAGGTAAAGCAGTTGTTCAAGGGGCAGGTTAGAGTTTTGAAGAAGGGGCAGAAGTGCCACATCATAAATGCAGGTCCTTCAGAAGCCAAGTGTTTCAAAGTTGTATTTGTGGTAAGTAGAAGAACAGCCCCTCAGAGATGTCTGCCTCCTAATATCTGAAATCTATAAGTGTGGTACCTTACAATGGCACATGGGACTTTGCAGGTGTGATTAAGTTAAGGATCTTGGGGTAAGAAGATTATCCTATCATGAGTACCCTTATCCTATTATCCTATCAAAAGTATCCTTATAAGAGCGGTGCGAAAGAATCAGAGTCAGAACTGGGTATTTACCCCAAAGATACAAAAGTAGGGATCCGAAGGGGTATGTGCACACTGATGTTTATAGCAGCAATGTCCACAATAGCTAAACTGTGGAAAGAGCCAAGATGTCCATCGACAGATGAATGGATAAAGAAGATGTGGTCTATATATACAATGGAATATTATATAGCCATCAAAAGGAATGAGATCTTGCCATTTGCAACGACGTGGATGGAACTGGAGGGTATTATGCTGAGCGAAATAAGTCAAACAGAGAAAGACATGTATCATATGACCTCACTGATATGAGGAATTCTTAATCTAAGGAAACAAACTGAGGGTTGCTGGAGTGGGGGGTGGGGTGGGAGGGATGCGGTGACTGGGTGATAGACACTGGGGAGGGTGTGTGCTCTGGTAAGCGCTGTGAATTGTGCAAGACTGTTGAATCTCAGATCTCTACCTCTGAAACAAATAATGCAATATATGTTAAGAAAAAAAAAAAAGAAGATAGCAGGAGGGGAAGAATGAAGGGGGGGAATCGGAGGGGGAGACGAACCATGAGAGACGATGGACTCTAAAAAAGCAAACTGAGGCTTCTAGAGGGGAGGGTGGTGGGAGGATGGGTTAGCGTGGTGATGGGTATTAAGGGGGCACATACTGCATGGAGCACTGGGTGTTATGCACAAACAATGAATCATGGAACACTACATCTAAAACTAATGATGTAATGTATGGTGATTAACATAACAATAAAAAAAAAGAATCAGAGTCCAAGAAAGCCGGGTGAATATGAAAGCAGATATGGCTAGAAGGGGCCATGATTCAGGGAATGAGGATAGCTTCTAGAAGTTGGAAGGGTGTGTAAATGGATTTTTCCCTAGAACCTCCTGAAGAAATGCTGCCCTGATGACACCTTGATTTTAGCCAGTGAGACCCTGTTGTGTATTTCTGACCTCCAGAGCTATATGATAACTTATGTTGTTTTATACCACTAAGTTCATGGTAGTTTGTTACAGCAGCAAGAGAAAACTAACGTGACACACTCACAGAGGCATATATACAATAGTTAAGATGGAGTATAATCTGAGTTTGTTTCTGTTAGAATTCCTATCGGATACTCGTCATCAAGGGTACTTTGGATTAGATTTTGTGTTGGAAAACTCAGAACTGGGGCTCCTTGGGTAGCTCAGTAGGTTTAGCCTCCGACCCTTGGTTCCGGCTCAGGTCATGATCTTAGGGTCGTAGAACCCAGGCCCGCAAGGGGCTCTGCGCTCAGCAGGGAGTCTGCTTCTCTCCCTCTCCCTCTGCCCCTCCTCCACTTGCTCTCTCTCTCTAAAATAAATAAATCAATCTTAAAAAAAAAAGTAAACTCAGGGGCACCTGGGTGGCTCATTTTGTTGTCTGCCTTTGGCTCAGGTCATGATCCCAGGGTCCTGAGATCGAGTCGAGATTTACAATAAAATTGTAAAATAAAAAAGAAGAAGAAGAATGTGTTCTCCACAACCTTACAGTTTACACTGCAGGGATTCCATGAAGCAACTGAAATTATTTGCAAAATATTGTGTGTTTATATGTATTATATTCTGGGGAGAGTCTATATGTTTTACCAGGTTCTCAACAACACCCTTGATCCTCTAGACATTAGGAACCATGTATTTTATTTTATTTTATTTTATTTTATTTTATTTTATTTTATTTTATTTTATTTTAAGATTTTATTTATTTATTTGTCAGAGAGAGAGAAAGAGAGAGCACAAGCAGGGGGAGTGGCAGGCAGAGGGAGAAGGAGAAGCAGGCTCCCCGCCGAGCAGGGAGCCTGATGCGGGGCTGGATCCCAGGACCCCGGGATCATGACCTGAGCTGAAGGCAGACACTTAACCCACTGAGCCACCCAGGCGTCCTGGAACCATTATTTTAATAGATTTGCTCTTCCCTGTTTTAATCAGCAGAGGGCAGAAAAGTAATACAATTAGCAAATTCAACCCCCTATAAATAAGTCCTCAATTTCTGCCATCTATTTCCTGTCTTTGCTCTAGTTTGTTTGTTTGTTTAAGTGAGCTCTACACCCAGCGTGGGGCTTGAACTCACGACTCTGATATCAAGAGTCACGTGTCTACTGACTGAGCCAGCCAGGTGCTCATTTGCTCTGGCTTTTCTCTAGGCTAAAATTCCCTACCTGCAATCCCCTTCTGCATATGTCAAAACCCTACTGTCTCCGACTACCCATATCAAAAGCAGCCCCTCTTCTTTAATTTGGATGGATTCACTCCTTCCTTTCAGTTTCCCTGTGTATTCTGTTGATATCTATGGGAGTTATCATATTCTTCCTTTCAAAACAGCTATTGATTTAATTATTGTTCCAGGAGACCTTGGTCAATTACCCGTATTAATCACTGCATAATTATTATTTTTTTGAAAGATGAAAATATAGGTTGTAACTAAACCAATCATTTTCAAGTAAGGTTCCAAAAGATCTGTGTGTCAGAAGGTAAATTTCACATCACTGCAACAAGACAAAGGTGAGGGTTGCAAAATATGTGATAAGTTTTTGCCCCAAAACAATGGTACCAGCTTGCTGTGTAATGTTGCTAAGCAAACAATTAAACAGAAAAAGTAAGAGAAGGCAGTGCTCCCGGCAGACCCATGGATCTGTCTTTCCAACAGTGAACAGAACAGACCCAGGGACACCCCTTCTACCAGCCTCTGACCACCCTCCAAACTCTTTTTCAGTTGCAACCTTGGGAGCCATCTTCTCAGCCACCCTCTGCCTCTGGGACGAGCCAACATACTATTTTGAGCTTAGCTACCCCAAGATTTCTACTCACAAGCTGAGCACAGAAAACTCTGTGATAATACTTGAAGTGCTTAATGTTGTTTTGAGTAGAGAATAAATTGGTGAGAAATAACCCTTGAATAACCCTTGGTGTCCTATTTATGTCTCATTTCTTATTTTAAAAGAAACAAAATTAAGGCCTGACTTGATTTTGGAATGCATCATTTCATGGCAAACGACCAAAGGCAGACACCGTGTCTTTCTCCCTTTCAAGGCCTTCAATAAGCATCAAATTGAATTGAAATGAATTAAACTGATGGTGAAGTTTCAAACCAAACTGGCCTGTAAGTGAGTGGACAGACCTGCCAATAAATAAGATCACTAGTCTTGAAATGCTCCGAAATAGCCGTACGACCCATCGGTTCATAATTTATTTATATTTTGGATTAAGAAGTCCTACCCTGTGCCGTCCTGCCCAAATCAGAGCATATAACTTGACTTACAGGGCACATGCCTATTTGTAGACCAATTTGTCAGACATTAATGTTCTAGTAGAGAAAGAAGATAATGTGTGTCCCAAAGCCATGAAGCCAGTCATGTATGTTCTTCTCTAGCCCTGGGCATAATGGCCCCAGGAGAAAACTTGATTAACTGGGGAGTGAACAAACCTGCCAACAACAGAACTGCAAGCAGAAGGAAATAGTTACCCTTTTAATAGTTTTAAATAACTTTTTAAAATAATATAGGGGTGTCTGGGTGGCTTGGTCTGTTAAGCGGCCAACTCTTGATTTCGGCTCAGGTCATGATTTCAGGGTTGTGGGATGGAGCCCTGTGTTGGGCTCAGCATTCAGCAGAGAGTCTGAGATTCTCTCTCTCCCTCTCTCTCTGCCCCTCCCCCTAAAATAAATAAATCTTCTAAAAAATAATATAAATGTATTAAGCACAGAACCCACATCAAAATTCTTAGTGGACTAAGGAAATCTAGCAGTCCTCAATTTCTGCCATCCTGAGATCGAGTCCCACATCAGGCTCCCTGCTCAGCGGGGAGCCTGCTTCTCCCTCTCCTTCTCCCTTTCCCCCTGCTTGTGCTCTCTCTCTCTCTGACAAATAAATAAAATTGTAAAATAAAAAAGAAGAAGAAGAATGTGTTCTCCACAACCTTACAGTTTACACTGCAGGGATTCCATGAAGCAACTGAAATTACTTGCAAAATATTGTGTGTTTTGTCTTTCCAACAGTGAACAGAACAGACCCAGGGACACCCCTTCTACCAGCCTCTGACCACCCTCCAAACTTTTTTTCAGTTGCAACCTTGGGAGCCATCTTCTCAGCCACCCTCTGCTGTGGGAAACCTGCTTCTCCCTCTCCCACTCCCCCTGCTTGTGTTCCTGCTCTCGCTCTCTCTCTCTGTCAAATAAATAAAAATAAAAATCTTAAAAAAAAAAAAAAGGGGGCAGTAATCCAGATGAGAGTGGTGAAGTTGACAGAAGACAGTGACAAATGGCATTAAAGAAAGGACTAAATAAAGCAGTGATTCACAAACTTCTGCTTTAGTTCTCCCAACGGGGGAAATGAGTGAACTCATATTTCCAGGTACAACCCAAAGTATCCTACCAAATCTAGAGTTTTGTATTTGAAGTCTGTATAAATTTTGCATCTTATCCCATATTGTATGCATGTTTATTTTAATATCAATATATTTTCTATTGATTATAGAAGTCAATTTATACCTTTGACTCTGTAATTCCATCTCTAAAATTTTTCCAAGTGGGGACAAAATATCAACTGAAATATGAACAGAAAGTCATAACACTATTCCACCATGAAAACTGCAAACAATATAATGCCCAATGATAAACACTCTCTTAAGTAAAATATGTATCTAAATATTCATATATAATACAGCCATTAAATGAACTATGTAGATGTTGGTGATTTGAAAAAAATTCCTATGGTAACATTGAGTACAGAAAGATACAAAATTATATATACAGTGTGATCTGAGCTATAAAAATCATATATAACAACAATAAAAGACCAGAAGGAAATGTAGATATCAGGTACTGTTTTGATAATATTTTTCATATTATTTTGTATTATCGCAAAGTAATTTTTTTAAAGATTTATTTATTTATTTGAGAGAGAGAAAGAGTGCGTGAGTGAGGGAAGCATTTATTTGAGAGAGAGGGAGAGAGAGAATCCTCAAGTAGACTCCCCATTGAGTGTGGAGTCCGACTCGGGGCTCAATCCCAGAACCCTGGGATCATGACCTGAGCTGAAATCAAGAGTCCACCACTTAACCAACTGAGCCACACAGGTGCCCGTCAAGATAATTTTTTTTAAAGAACATTGTTAGCCTGTGAGATCTGCCAGGGAAAGTTGATAAATTTAAGGAAATTTGTTATCTACTTTCTCTATGAAGTATTTTATAAATAATAAGGCCTATCTCAAGAAACATCCTGAAATGATGTTTATAAGTAACACATAGAATAATGCCTGCCCATCCTAGGCCACCAATAAATGCAAGTCTCCTTCTATCTAGAGTCTAATATACTGTCAAGTGCATCATGACTGTTAGATTATTAGGGCTGGGGTGGGTGTGTGTGTGTGTGTGTGTGTGTGTGTGTGTGTGTGTCTACTTAGGGAGATCATTAATCATGATGGATTTTCCAGGAAGACAAATCGTAAACACAAATATATTGATATTTCAGATCCAAGAAGTCATAAACCACGTTGCTAGTTTTATTAGAAGGTTTACTCTAAGAACACCCCTCCTATTTCTAACAGCCTACCCACATCCACATTCGTCAACCACCATGTCTTCATAATGTCGTAAAATGACATTGTCATCATTGTCCTGATAGAGCATGGAAATGGGGGACAGCTTGGTGGGGATACAGACGGCCTGGGGGATCTCCGGGTCAACTGCACGCATCAGTGCTTGCATGAAAGCATAATTGGAACCGTTGAGGGAGGTGGTCATCGAGAAAGGACAGTCTCCATGGCAATAGTTTGCCATGAACCCTTTGGGGGCAATAATCCACTTGTGCCAACCTAAGTCCTGGAAGTTGATGAAGAGCTGGTGACGAAGGCAGAGACTCCTGCAAGAAGCTTCAGGGGCCAGAACGGCCTCCCTCCTTCTTCGGGATGAAGGGTGGCATGGCTCAGGGTTGAGACTCACCACCAGCAGGGAAACATGGAGGGACTGTCTCAGTCTGGCACAGGTGTCCTGAAGCTGAAAATTCCGCCCCCCGTCTCTGGTCCCCTTGACCAGTATCTCTAGCAACAAACCTAAGTTCTTCTGGGGCTTGCTCTTCCAATCCTTAGCCACATCCAGCAGGTTGAAATGCACAACACCTTGAGGCCATGGTACTGACTGTAACACAAGCATTTTACCTGGTTTGGGGATGGACTGGCCCCACACATGAGGCTCCTGAACCAGGGACAGAGCCAACTCCAGTTCCGGTCCCTGCTCATAGTAAGTGTTGGGCCCCAAATCCAGGCCCAGCTGGGCCATTGTTAACTGCTCCTTATCTTGAATGGCGGACAAGTTAAAGTAGAGCTGCTTCTGTAGGCAGGAGGAGGCTTGAGGGAGTTTCTCGGAGTAAAGAAAGAGACCTAGATGGGAACAGAGATGTGAGAGTCACCAAAACATATTTCACTTCAGATCCGCCTATATGATATAAATGTCAAATGTTATATGATATCTACATATGCAAACTAAGGGCAGGAAGTTATCAGCTATACTCAAACCCTACCATTGGGAGGATTTGTTTCTTTCACTCCTCATTCAAGGCCAGAGGTTCTTATCTTCACATCTGCAGGTCCCCAAGGGGTCCTGGATAGAATTTAGAAGGTCCATGAATTTGGATGGGAGAAAGAATTACATCTGTATTGGGCGCCTGGGTGGCTCAGTTGGTTAAGCCACTGCCTTCAGCTCAGGTCATGATCCTGGAGTCCCGGGATCGAGTCCTGCATCGGGCTCCCTGCTCGGCAGGGATTCTGCTTCTCCCTCTGACCCTCCCGCCTCTCATGTGCTCTCTCTCATTCTCTCTCTCTCAAATAAATAAATAAAATCTTTAAAAAAAAAAAAGAATTACATCTGTATTTTCATGGAACTCTAAATGAAATTTAGCATTTCTTTCAACTATGAATATAGGCAACAAATCCCAAAAATATTTTCAGGGCCTATGACACTGTTACCAATAAAAGTCCTAGGTGTGTTCATAGATTAAGTTGTTGCAAGTATCTCAAAATAACATTTACACTCACACTACTTTGAATTTATGGTAAATATAGTCCCAACCCTGGATCTTGTTATTTGTTGCATTAATAAATGCATCCGTGGGGCGCCTGGGTGGCTCAGTTGGTTAAGCGACTGCCTTCGGCTCAGGTCATGATCCTGGAGTCCCTGGATCAAGTCCCGCATCGGGCTCCCTGCTCGGCAGGGAGTCTGCTTCTCCCTCTGACCCTCCCCCCCTCATGTGCTTGCTCTCTCTCATTCTCTCTCTCTCAAATAAATAAATAAAATCTTAAAAAAAAATATAAATAAAAATAAAAATAAAATAAATGCATCCGTGTATGTCACTGTACACACATTTGGTTTAAAATATTTTTATAAATGTATTTAAATATTTAATTGATTTCCTTGGAAATCCTAAATACTTTATTTTTCTTTTAAGATTTCATTTATTTGACAGAGAGAGACACAGCGAGAGAGGAAACACAGCAGGAGGAGTGGGAGAGGGAGAAGCAGGCTCCCCACTGTGCAGGGAGCCCGATGTGGGGCTCGACCGCAGGACCCTGGGATCGTGACCTGAGCCGAAGGCAGACGCTCAACGACTGAGCCACCCAGGCGCCCCCTAAGTATTTTCTTTTAGCATATAAACCATTACTCTGAGAAGGAGTCCATCACCTTCAACAGAATGGCCAAAGGGCACAAAAATGTTTAAGAACATGGGGTGCCTGGGTGGCTCAGTTGGTTAAGCGACTGCCTTCGGCTCAGGTCATGATCCTGGAGTCCCAGGATCGAGTCCCGCATCGGGCTCCCTGCTCAGCAGAGAGTCTGCTTCTCCCTCTGACCCTCCCCCGTCTCATGCTCTCTCTCTCTATCTCATTCTCTCTCTCAAATAAATAAATAAGATCTTTAAAAAAAAATGTTTAAGAACATCCTAGACAGTCAGGTGTTGCTCGCCAAAAATCTAACTACTTAGATTGACTTCAAAACAAACTCTTATCTAGCCAAGACTGGCCCTCTGAAATCCCGTGTGTTTCATCCTTAGATGATTCCTTATCTAAAGCCCACAGCTGTCTATGTTAACAATTTCTGGTCCAGGGTCTCTGCAAAGATCATATCCCACTTCACTGAATATTGAGGTGCAGTGTGATTCTCCAATTTCTCCACATGGACCCCTCTCTCTTATCTTTTGCCATTGTAGATGTACTCTCCCTGTTTTCAAAGCTGACTTCTCTGCCCAGATTTTCAAACCTTACCTATTCCTTTACGAAAAGGCCCAGTAGAGCTTACTTTTACCTCTTATTCCCCCAGCTTCAATTTCTCCCTCTCCGCAAATAATTTCTTTGGCTTAATGCCATCATATTGTTAGGTAGGGTGTCTCCACCCTAGGTAGGGATTTTGTTTTTAGGGGGAGTAGGAGGCAGAGGGAGAGGGAGAGGGAGAATCTTAAGCAGGCTCCACACCTAGCACGAGCCTGACGCAGGCTCCATCTCACCACCCTGAGATCATGATCTGAGCCGAAGAAATCAAGAATCAGATGCTCAACCGACTGAACCACCCAGGTGCCCCAACCCTAAGTAGGGATTTTCTAAGACCCTTCAGCTTATGGAGAAATTACAACACAAACCCAAACATTCCAACGGTGCCTGGCTGGCTCAGTCGGTAGAACACGTGACTCTTGATCTCAGCGTCGTGAGTTCAAGCCCCACACTGGATCTGTGGAGATTACTTTAAAAAACAAAACAAAACAGAAAGAACTGCCCCCCCAAAGACACGCTAACATTCTAACCATTCCCCCTTCATTCTCAAGCCTCATTTAAAAAACAATAAAATTAAGAAGCATTTGAAATTATCCAGCATCCTCTTCAAGACTACCTTATCATCTTTCTCTTTCTTTTCATTGACCATCTTTTGAAAAGGAAGTCTATATTTGCTGTCTCTGCCTCTTCATATTCTTCTGTTATTTTCCAACTCTTTGCCCCTCACTATTCCACTGAAACATCTTTCTTAAAGGTTGGCTGTCAAGTGCAGAGATGTCTTCATAGTACTTATCTTTTCCACTTCTCTGAAAAGTTGACATCTCCTGTTCCAGGCTAGAATTCTAACCTATCCATCTCCCTTCCTCTTCCTAGCACTAGTCAGATTCCTTAAGCATAAAAGAAAATCCAAAAGCCACAATGGAAAGGATGGACAGATTTGAGAGCATGAAGATAAAAGAACTTCTGTATTCAAAAGACATCATTAACAAAATTAAAACCACAAAGAACAACAAGAAAACGTATAATATGCATGAGTTTAAATTCATAATTAGAAAGAGCTTTTACAGATGATCAAGAGGGCTTACAAATCATTAAGGAAAGGAAGACTCCTCAGTAGAAAATGGCCAGTGTGTATAAATAGGCAATTGTTTGAAGAAAAAAAAAGAAAGATTCATTATCCATTTAAAAATGCATTCCACCTTATTAAAGAAATAAAAATCAAAACAATGAGATCATGTTTTACTACCAGAGTAACAAAAATTAAAAGCTAAAAGAGTATTGTTACTCAATGGCTTAAATGGCCTAAAAAAAATATTTTATTTATTTACTTGCCAGAAAGAGAGAGAGCACAAGCAGGGAAGCGGCTGGCAGAGGGAGAAGCAGGCTCCTCACTGAGCAAGGAGACTGATGCGGTACTCGATCCCTGGACCCTGGGATCAAGACCTGAGCCAGAGGCAGACACTTAACTGACGGAGCCACCCAGGCGTTCCAGAATTCTTTTTTTTTTTTAAGATTTTATTTATTTATCTGACAGAGAGACACACAGCGAGAGCGGGAACACAAGCAGGGGGCGTGGGAGAGGGAGAAGCAGGTTCCCGTTGAGCAGGGGGCCCGATGCGGGGCTCGATCCCAGGACCCTGGGATCATGACCTGAGCCGAAGGCAGACACTTAACGACTGAGCCACCGAGGCACCCCAGAAAGCAAGAATTTTTATACATTTATGGTGGGGTATAAATTTTGGAAGACACTTGCTATATATAAAAAGTATAAATTTTTTTTTTAAAGATTTTATTTATTTATTTGACAGAGAGAGAGAGCACAAGCAGCAGGAGCGGCAGGCAGAGGGAGAAGCAGGCTCCCCGCTGCGCAGGGAGCCCGATGCGGGGCTCAATCCCAGGACCCTGGGATCATGACCTGAGCCGAAGGCAGACGCTTAACCGACTGAGCCACCCAGGTGCCCCTAAAAAGTATAAATTCTTATACATCCATGATGGGGTATAAATTTTGGAAGACATTTGTTATATATAAAAGTATGATTGTGTCTCTCTGTCAAATAAATAAAATCTTTTTTTTAAAAAAAGAAAAACGTATTTTGGTTTTTTTGTGTGTTTTTTTAAGGATTTTATTTATTTGGCAGAGAGAGACACAGCGAGAGAGGGATCACAAGCAGGGGGAGTGGGAGCGGGAGAAGCAGGCTCCCGGGTGAGCAGGGAGCCTGATACGGGACTCGATCCCAGGACCCTGGGATCATGACCTGAGCCGAAGGCAGACTCTCAACGACTGAGCCACCCAGGCGCCCCGAAAAAATGTATTTTGAATCCTGACTTTGCTCATATGCTCCTGATCTTGAATAGCTTATGGGTTAATCTACTGTCCGAGTCTGACTTTCCTTATTGTTAAAAAGCTGATAAGAATACCTGCCTTTGGAATCTCGGGATGTGGCCAGGATCATGAGATAAAACATGTAAAAGACCAGCACAAGGCCTTCTACAAACCCCTTGGTAATTGTTACCTTCCCCTTCTTTTCTTTCTTCATGCCATCGAATTGGCACGCTAATTTCCTTACCTTGATCCAGGAGAAGTCGCAGTATGTTCCCACGGATACCAAGATCCTTTATGTAGCATAAATCTCGGGAGTCCCCACTGGTTGCTGCTGCCTCTTGATCCCGGAAAATTTTCTTCAAAACAGAAGGCACAGGTTGGAACTTCTGGGGTGAAGGCACTTTGTCTAAGCCCAGAAATTGGAGAAAGACATGTTTTTGAAATTGGAATGTCTGGCCCAAAGCCACAATGACCAGGAGGCGGAGAGTCAAGGCAGTCAGGGAAGGAATCATGGCCTCTGAGCGGAGACAAAGCGGGCCAGTCGGGCTGGAGAGACTTCGGTGGCCTGACTGCCTGGCAATTCAGATGCTGCTAATTTATCTGATGGAAGATAATCAAGTGTGAATTGCTCTCTTCCCAGCTCCTCAAAGGCAATTGGATGTCAGAGGACATTGACTTTTTTTCCTCTTCTCTTGCTCTGCTCTTCCCCTCAAAAAGTTCACAAAGCAAAGATTACCAATGCATAGACTTAACTACAAAAATCTGAGGTTTGTCTGCAGTAGACAGACTGGAAAGGAGACATGCATTTATTCATGTAACAAACTTATTAAGCATCTATTACGTGCAAGGCTCTGATAGAGGTGCTAGAATAGTAATGAAAAATGCAGAGTCTTGTCACTGACAGTCTGTTTAGACAAATACATAGGCAGCTTTCTATTAGACTGTATCCACAGTGCTGTGGGAAGCCAAACCAGGAAGAGAAAACTCCACCCAAGGAATTCGATCTACACTCTGTCTTCAGCTCTAAGAGGGACTGAATTTTACTCACCTAACTTTGCCCTTCCTTTTTATTTAAAGTTGCATTTATTTAAGTAATCTCTACACCCAACCTGGGGCTTGAACTCAAGACCCCAAGACCAAGAGTCCCATGTTCCTCGGACTAAGCCAGCGAGGTGCCCCTAACTTTGCCCTTCCTGATTAAAAATCAAAAATCAGACTGACTGCGTTACTTCTGATTCTACTACTTTTTAGGTATGTGAAACTGGGCATGTCACTTAACCTTCTGAAGTTTTTGTTTTCTCAACTGAAAAGAAAAACTGACCTTTTAATTTGCTATAGGAATCTGATAAGATGATGTATTTAAAGTGCTCTGCACGCCTGCCAAATGGCAAGCACAAAGTGTTCGCAGAGGAGAAAGCTTCAAAGTTGAAGTAAGTAGACGTTTTTCAGTAAGACAATCGCGCGTTCAAGGCTGAAGGAACTGATGTGGAAAGGCATGGACGTTATTGAGAAGTTTATGGCAGCACTTATCAATTTCTGGTTTTGCATTTTGTTGTTTTACCAAACTCCTAGAAGATTTCCAAATGCTATAGAAGAATTAACTGGTTTCTTGCCAAACTAATTTTCATGCTTTTTGAAAACAGGGACTTTTTCATTTTACATTCTTTTATACCACCTATTTTAAGACCTTGTTTCCCCCAAAGGAAAAACAAAATATTGTATCTAATATATAATAGTTTCCCATCATCTACAGCATAAAGTCAAGACTCCTTAGCTTGGCATTTCTTTTTTTTTTTTTTTAATTTTTAGTTTTTTTTAATTTGAATTTTTAAAAGATTTTATTTATTTATTTGAGAGAGAATGACGGGGGTAGTGGAGGGCAGAGGGAGAAGCAGACTCCCTGCTGAGCAGGAAGCCTAACGCAGGGCTCAATCGATCCCAGGACCCTGAGATCATGGCCTGAGCTGAAGGCAACCGCTTAACCGACTGAGCCACCCAGACACCCCCTTAGCTTGGCACGGAAAGATTGTATTGATCTGGCAGTCATATTGTTGCAGGATTGCAGGGTTCTTGTCCCATGGAGTCAAAGAATGAGTCGAAGAATGAATTTTGCGGACACAAAAGGGTAAAGTGAAGTGAACGTTTATTAAGTGAAGGTGAGAACAGAAAGGAAAGAAAAAGCTCTCTAGAGGGAGACTTGTCCCAAATGGGTTGCCACTGAGGGCTATTAGCGGCAGTCTTATTGAAAACTTGACCGGGAAGCTTGTGGCCTTGAGATTCTTGTGCCGTCTTGGTTTGTTTCCTCATCTCTTGTTCCACTCTGTCTCAGCGTCTCCACCTGCCGGAATAATTCTGGAACCTGGTCAGGAGAGTCAGGGGGCCTCCTATCTCTCCTGCCTATTCCTTAACCCCTTCCCTATTCATGGGATGGGACCTGTGGGCAGAAAAAGCTACACTGGGATTGTGAGGAGTGACTGATTGCATACTAGCGCAAGTCTCCAAGGAATCTGGAAGCAAGGCTTTCAGGACCTTGAGGGGACAGCTGCTGCCAAGATAAGGTTACTTTTTTTCTTTTTTTTAAAGATTTTATTTATTTATTTATTTCACAGAGAGAGACACAGCTAGAAAGGGAACACAAGCAGGGGGAGTGGGAGAGGGAGAAGCAGGCTTCCCTTGGAGCAGGGAGCCCGATGCGGGGCTCCATCCCAGGACCCTGGGATCATGACCTGAGCCGAAGGCAGACGCTCAACGACTGAGCCACCCAGGCACCCCTCACTGTGTCTTTTGTCTCTGTCCCTCCCAGACGATATACTTCTGCATAAGGGGAATCATGTGTTTTCTTCTAAGTCTCTGCACTGTGTATTTTCCTCTAAATCCCTTAGAAGCACATTAATGACTGTAGTAATATCACTTTGCATGTACTATATTTTACTCATTTAGGAATATTTTTAATCTTTAGACACTAAATAATTATGCTGCATTTTATTACATGCCAATTAAATTTTATCTGTGGTTCATATTATATTCTTATTAAATTATAAGTCTCATTATTACTTCATTGCACATAAAGACTTTTAAGGGTCTTAATTCTTTTGGACAAATTGTTTTAGATAATGTTTCACTTTATACTGCCAACAGTTGTGGGCACCCCTATTTATATTCCTTTAGTAAGATACAAATATAGAGAATTATTGTTTGATTTGGGTTTTTTTTTTTTTAAAGATTTATTTATTCATTTGAGAGAGCGAGAATGAGAGAGAGTACATGAGAGAGGGGAGGGTCAAAGGGAGAAGCAGGCTCCCCGCCGAGCAGGGAGCCCGATGCGAGACTCGATCCCGGGACTCCAGGATCACGACCTGAGCCGAAGGCAGTCGCTTAACCGACTGAGCCACCCAGGCGCCCCAAAATGCAGGTTCTGATTGCGTACATCTGGGGTAGGGTCTGAGATTCTGCATTTCTTTTTTTTTTTTAATTTTTTTATTATTTTTATTTTTTTTTAAGATTTTATTTATTTATCTGAGACAGAGAGAATGAGAGAGACAGAGAGCACATGAGAGGGGGGAGGGTCAGAGGGAGAAGCAGACTCCCTGCAGAGCAGGGAGCCCGATGCGGGACTCGATCCCGGGACTCCAGGATCATGACCTGAGCCGAAGGCAGTCGCCTAACCAACTGAGCCACCCAGGCATCCCAAAGGTGTTTACTTTTATTTATTTATTTATTTATTTATTTTTTAAGATTTTATTTATTTGCGAGAGAGAGAATGAGAGACAGAGAGCATGAGAGGGGGGAGGGTGAGAGGGAGAAGCAGGCTCCCCGCCAAGCAGGGAGCCCGATGCGGGACTCGATCCCGGGACTCCAGGATCATGACCTGAGCCAAAGGCAGTCGCTTAACCGACTGAGCCACCCAGGTGCCCCTGATTTGGGGTTTTTTTTAAGATTTTATTTATTTGACAGAAAGAGCAGGCAAAGGGAAAAGCAGACTCCCCGCTGAGCAAGGAGCCCAAGGAGGGAATCTGTCCCTGGACCCTGGGATCATGACCTGAGCCGAAGGCAGATGCTTAACGACTGAGCCACCAGGCGCCCCGGGTCTCTTTTCATTTTTAATTACATTCACCATCTTGGAGACCTCATCTAGTCTGTGGCTTCAACTACCATATTTGGTGATTGAATTTCTGTGTGCTCAGAACTTCTCTGTATTCCAGAACCATTTTATTGGTTATTCATCTCCTCTTGGGTATCTCAAAATCATTGTAAAAGTTTATATTATTCAGAGTGGAATTTCTGGTCTCCATACCATACCCTACTTTGCATCACCACATGCAGGCTTTTCTGCCTTCGCTAATGCCAACTCTGTCCTTTCAGGTGTTCAGAACAAAGCCTTGGAATTCTTCTTGGTTCTGTTCTCTCATACCCCATATTCAGTTCATCAGGAAATTCTACTGGATCTATCTTCAAAATATTTTCAGAATCTGTACTCCCCGAAGCCACTCTAATTTGAGACACTACTATTTCTTCTCTAAATTATACCGTAACCTCTAAATTGATCTCTGCCTTTATTTGAGAAAGAGAATGCATGTACGTGAGAGGGGGGAGGAGCAGAAGGAGAAGGAGAGAGAGAATCTCAAGCAGACTCCCCATTGAGTGCAGAGCCCAACACAGGGCTGGATCCCACAACCCTGAGATCATGCCCTGAGATGAAATCAAGAGTCGGACGCTCAACCGACTGAGCCATCCAGGCGCCCTACATCAACCAAATTCTTTAAAAAGTTCAGTTAACTCATTCATTCATGTGCTCAGAAACTCTCCACTGGCTCTCTGTTTTACCCCAGGGGAAAAGTGGTGTCTACAGTTGCCTTATCTGCTAATTTTGCCCCTTGTTCATTTGGCTCCAGAACAGTGGTTTTGCTGCTACTGTAATGTGTGTGTGTGTGTGTGTGATCTCCCCCTTCCTCTGCTGGTGCTACTCCAAATTCTTTACGTACTCGCTGCTCCCGCTGCCAGGAAGACTCTCACTGGATGTCCCCATGTCTGGCTTTCTCACCTCCCTCAAGTCTCTACACATTCCTCCCCCTCTCCTTAAAGCGTATTCTTACCATTCCATTTTACTTTCCCACTTTGCTCTTCTCCCACACTTGCAATCTCCTTTGCCCTGTTCACAGCATGTATTTTTTAACATACTAATAATTTCATTCATCTGTTCAACGGATATTTGTGCCAGTCATTGTTTTATGCATTTAGGATGTACAAGTGAACTAAAGATGAAAATCCCTGACTTCAAACAACTTATGTTCTAGTGCAGCAAGACGGTCAGTACACATAAATATAATAAATAAGTAAATATTATTTGTTGAATAAATAAATAGAAATATCTTCGGGCACTTATTCAAGTACTTCTACAGAACAGTTTTCTAGAAATGGAATTGCTGGGTCAAAGAATATGCATTCTGTAAGTTTTTGTACAATATGGCCAAATTGCTAATCAATAACCAACAGGTAGGGACCCCTGGGTGGCTCAGTAAGTTAAGCGTCTGCCTTCAGCTCAGGTCATGATCCGAGGGTCCTGGGATGGAGTCCTGCGTCAGGCTCCTTCTCCGTGGGGAACCTGATTCTCCCTCTGCCTGCCACTCCCCTTGCTTGTGCTCTCTCTGTCTCTCTTTCTCTGACAAATGGATAAATGAAATCTTTAAAAAGTAATAATAATAACCAATAGGAAAATATGGGGTCAGGCACACTTATGTATACACACATATATGCATATATTCATACCTAAGTATTTGTCATATGAGTACTAGCTGTCTTTTCTAGGTGTGACCTGTAACTTAATCCGAGAACATGTCTCTCTTTTATATTTTATGAAGTGATAGAATAAATGATGGTATTTTTTCATTAATAGTCTTACTGGGGAAAAAAATATTTGGAATTTTTTTGTGTGGAGAGAAATGGGAAACGATACTGGTTTTTTAAGTCACAGGGTTTGAGAACCACTGACTTAGAATACTTGGTATTACCAATCTTTCTCTTTCATAATTAAAATGAATTTTAAAAATTAAGACTATTGGGGCACCTGGGTGGCTCAGTCGTTAAGCGTCTGCCTTCGGCTCAGGTCATGATCCCAGGGTCCTGGGATCGAGTCCCACATCAGGCTCCCTGTTCAGCGGGAAGCCTGCTTCTCCCTCTCCCACTCCCCTGCTTGTGTTCCCTCTCTTGCTGTGTCTCTCTCTGTCAAATAAATAAAATCTTAAAAAAAAAATCGACTAGTCTTTTTTTTTTTTTAAAGATTTTATTCATTTGAGAGACAGAGAGAGAATGAGCAGCAGGGAGAGGCAGAGGCAGAGGGAGAAGCAGGCTCCCCGCTGAGCAAGGAGCCTGATGCAGGACTCCATCCCAGCATTCTGGGATCATGACCTGCACCGAAGGAAGACAGCCAACCAACTGAGCCACCTAGGCATCCCTAAGACTATTTAATCTTATCAATGAAATTGCTACCTTAAATCCATAAATTTATTATACTCAGAAGATTTTCATAATTAGAATGGTCTACCTCAAAATATTTGTGAAAACTAATCTGGAATAAAAATAAATATAAACACATAGCAATACTCAATTATATATTTTAGATAGGATAAATATAATTGATAAAATAAATACTTAACAGAGTTGAATAACTTTGTAAATTAAAATTAGGTGAGAGATAAATGATATTTCATTATAAAACTTTATATTTAATATTTTGTACATTATGATTGAGAAATTGCTTGAATGGCAATTTAAAATTTAAATAAATGGTTATGAACAATTTCTTTTCTGAATCTTTTTGGTTTCTCCAAGGCAAGGAAAATAAAATATTATTACTATGTCTAAGTTGTGTATTTTATCTAAAACACTACCCTGAATGTCTGGGCCTAGAGCAAAGAAACAAAAAATAGTCCTCCTTTCCTCCAAGGGTATAAATTTGCAGTTGATAAGGGTTAGTGGGGTCATTCTTATTGCCTTGGATAACAGTATTTTCTAAGCCTTGCATTCTTAGATAACAAATTTTTAAAAGTATTCTTTTTTAAGAGGGTCAGAAGATAATAGAAAAGATGTTGGTCTTGACCTTTACTCTTAGGATTAACCTCTTTAACCTCTTGAGATTCAGGAGCTCCAAGTTTATTTTTGTTGTTTCAAAAGTAGTGGCAGAATTTACAAATTTTAAAGGAGAAGAAGAAAGAACAAAAACCAAAACAACCTTGAAAATGAATGTACTCATTCTTTGAATACTTGTGACTTATTATATATGAGTATGAAATATACATAGCCATTGAATTAATAATGAACGAATGGTTAAACAGATATTATGATGTCCTGACTTTGTTCCAGGCAATGCACTAGGTGGGTGTTTTTCAACCTTTGAATCATTAATGAATAGCAAAATAAATTTGTGTGTCAGGATTGAAAAAAAACCCAAAACTATAGATAATATCAGAATGCATTGTACAATGGCTAATGATTTTTTCCTGAAATTTTTAGCTTTTAATATTTATCTGGATATGTTACTGGGCATATTTCTTTTCTCTTTTGGGGGGGCTTTAAATTTTTTATTTTATTTTTTAAACTTTATACTGAGTTTATTTCTTCTTCTTTTTCTTTCTTTTTTTTTTTGGAAGATTTTGTTTTTAAGTAATATCTATACCCAATGTGGGGCTCGAACTTACAACCCCCAAAATCAACAGTCTCATGCTCTACCAACTGAGCCATCCAGGCACCCCTATATTGGGTTTATTTTTTTTATTTTTTATTTTTTATTTTTTTTAAAGATTTTATTTATTTATTTGACAGAGAAAGACACAGCGAGAGAGGGAACACAAGCAGGAGGGAGTGGGAGAGGGAGAAGCAGACTCCCTGCCGAGCAGGGAGCCCGATGCGGGACTCGATCCAGGGACTCCAGGATCATGACCTGAGCCGAAGGCAGTCGCTTAACCAACTGAGCCACCCAGGCGTCCCGGGTTTATTTCTTAATGTGGGTCACTGGCAAGACAGTGTGAATGCCACCATACTAATGACGTTCTTGAACGACTCCTTTCTTTCATGGAGTTTACATTCTGGTGAGGGGACTGATAAGGAACCAACAGTGATGATGTGATAGGGTGAGTACAGCAGCAGGGGAAGCAATGTGAAAAGCGCCTTACCTAGAAATGAGGGATCAGGGCTGCTTCCTGGAAGAAATGTCATTTTGCTAAAGCCTGGAGGAGTGGCTAAGAACATGTACTCTGAAGACAGACCGCCTGGATCCTTCCAGGGCGCCATCATTATTTCCCATGTGACTTTGTGCAAGTTACTTAATCTCTACACCTTAGTTTCCTTATCTGAAGAAGGAAAAAATAAAGGTCCCTGTCCTATAGGGACATGGTTAGGATTAACTGACATAATAACAGTAAAGTGCTCAGCCTGACACAGCCATAACAAGTATTTACCATTACCTCATGGGATCTGGGGGACAGACGGGGCAGGAGGGGAAGTGCACATGTGCCCCCGCATGTGGGGCCTGAGGGCCCCTACGACTTGGGATGGGGTTGAGAATGGAGCAGAGCATAAGACAAACCCTGGGAGAAGTATAAGGTGGTAAAGTAAAAGAGGGTTGGAGTATGAAAGGCCTTGTAAACCGTATGGAAAATGTGGACTTCAATCTTCAGACAGTGGGGACTTTGAAGAGTTTAAAGCAGGCTTGACATCACCCTGGCTCTCATGAGGCCAGGATCTGCTTGATAGCGCACATTTACTTTAGTACGTATATTTTTTTAAAGATTTTCTTTTATTTTGTCTTTTTTTTGTGAGTAAAGTGATAGAAGTTTAGTAAGTGAAGATACAGAAAAAGCTCTCAAGAGTGAGAGGGGTCCAGATAGGGTTGCCCACGAAGGCCTTTAGGGTTGGTCTTTTATAGAGAGCTAACCAGGGAACTTAAATCCTTTTAATATCTCTATTGATAACACCTTCAATGGCTTACTTCCTTTTTAGGGTCTGGTTATTCTTTGTTGGTCACAGGTGATTATCATAAAGACAGCCATCCCACATGACCTACCCCACACGCCTGGAGTAGGGTGGTCCTCCACCCCACTTTTTAAGATTTTATTTTATTGATTTGAGAGAGAGAGAGCACAAGCAAGGGGAGGGTCAGAGGGAGAAGCAGACTCCCCACTGAGCAGGGAGCCCGATGGGGGCTCAATCCCAGGACCCTGGGATCATGACCTGAGCCGAAGGCAGACGCTTAACTGACTGAGCCACCCAGGAGCCCCAGTACATATTTCTTTTAAAGATCTTCTCTCTAGACAGTGGTTTAGACAATATTCTGGACTAGTAGAGCCCCGTAGTGGGGCACAGGCTGGATTTCCCCAACACCTTTCAGCAAAACATACCCTCAATGGGAAAAGAAATGGATCGCAGAGGACTAAATAATACAAGGAGGTTAGCCAGGTTACTAGCTCAGTGATTCAGACTGGAAATAATGGTGGCTGTAGCAGCGAGGATTGAAGAGAGAGACATGAATACGTAGAATTAACCAGAATTGGTGATTGAGTATCTAGACTGAAAAAAGGGAGGAATCCTATATGGTAATGAGGCTTTGGACCTGGGCACCTGGATGGAAGGGGGTGCCAATCACTGAAGTAGAAAACCGAGGAAGTAGAGCAGGTTTAGGGGTAAATCTAAGCTGCCTCCTTAATGTCCGAAGAGAGATGTTGAATGGACAGTTGCATATGCCAATGTGGGGCTGAGAAGGGGGCTCTGATCGCACACGTGGATTTAGGAGTCATTAGATTGCCCAGAGCAGTGGATCATTATCAGGGAATCAGGGAATCAGGGACACGAAGGAAAATGTAATGAAAGTAATCTATCTGCTTTCCAGAGAAAACACATACTCATAACTCTGACTGCATTTTTTTTTTTAAGATTTTATTTATTTATTTGACAGAGACAGAGACAGAGAAAGCGGGGACACAAGCAGCAGGAGTGGGAGAGGGAGAGCAGGCTTCCCGCGGAGCAGGGAGCCTGATGTGGGACTCGATCCCAGGACCCTGGGATCATGACCTAAGCTGAAGGCAGATGCCCAACGACTGAGCCACCCAGTTGCCCTCTGATTGCATTTTTAGGGAGTTCCTTAACTTCTTAAATCACATCCATGAGATCTTTGGGGACATCTGATGCGGCATGAGAAAAATAATGAACACCATGGGCAGAATCCACAGAAAGAACTGTTCAGTTTACTAGACAAGGAGGCCATTAGACTGAGGTGGCTCTAATCCCATGGAGTCTGCATAAGCACACCGAAAGCTAAGCTTGTAAATGCCTCAAGGTTACAAAATCACAATGCTAGGGACAACCAGCAAAGCCAACTAGGCTTTGAGCGATAGCCAATCAACCAAATAATTTTCTTTCTTCTCTTCTGAACTTTCTCTGTATGTCTTTTCCCCTGGCTCCTGTCTTGCAGTGCTCCTAACTACTTCCGGTAGTTTGGTGCTGTCTGACTGAAATCACTTTTTACTCAAATAAACTCTTAAAATTTTCAGTGTGCCTCAGTTTATCTTTCTCTTTTTAATTCTTTTTAAGTAGGCTCCACGCCCAATGTGGGGTTTGAACTCACGACCCTAAGATCAAGTGTCGCATGCTCTACCTTTACCGACTAAGCCAGGCAGGTGCCTTTGCCTCAGTTTATCTTTGAGCAGAACAAAATACAAGGGAAAACCGTCTTTCCTTCTGGATAAAAGGAAACCCTGAAGAATGTGGTGTTATGTAAGTCAAGTGATGTTTTAAGAAAGACTTTTTGAATGGGGTCAAATATTTCTGAGAATAAGGCCTGAACAGTGTCCACTAGGTGTTTAGAGGACTTTGATGAACATGAACAGAGCCCCTAGAGAAAGTTGTTCAAGGGAGCAGGTGGGCCCCAGATTGAGGGATGAAAGAGCAGAAACGGAAAGGAAAGGGCAGATACTGAGAAATCAGCATTGAAAGACAGATAAGAGAGGAAGTGGAAGAAGGAGAGAAGGAAAGAGGTATTTGGGGGGCCCCTGGCTGGCTCAGTTGGTGGAGCATGCAGCTCTTGATTTTGGGGTTGTGAGTTTGAGCCCCATGTTGGGTGTAGAGATCACTTAAAAATAAAATCTTGAAAAAAAGAAGAAAGAAAGGAGGGATGGAAGACAGGAAAGGAAAAGAAAAGAAAGGAAGGAAGGGAGAAAGAGAGAAAGAAAGAATGAATGAAAGAAGGTGGTATTTTTTGTAGGTAGGGTCTTATGCATGTTCAAACATATTCATGGGAAGGAACCAGAGTTGAAGACACAAGGTGGAGGCGGGGCAGGAAGAGGAAGGGCCTTATACAGCTTGTCCTTTTCCCTTGGTCATGGCTCCCCAATCACTTTGCCTTTCCTCTCTCTGCTTCTGTTGTCACTCGGTTTTCTCTGTGTGACCCTCCAGCCTCCCTCTTATAAAGACCTTTATTATTATCTTGGGCCCACCTGGATTATCCAGGATCATCTCCTGATGTCCGGAATCTTAACTTAATCACATCTGCAGTCTCTTTTGCCATGGAAGGTCACATTCACAGGTTCCAGGGAACAGAATGTGGACATCTTTCGAGGGCCATTATTCAGTCTGCCACATGTGACTTCAGAAAGACCTCACGCCCTGCAAAATTATGTGTGTGCATATGCACACAAACAGAAACACACACACACACAGTCATTATGGAGAATATAGGGTAAAGGGACAAAAGCACTCAAAGTCTATGAAACTGCACAAAACATTAAGAATTCTAATATAGGGGCACCTAGGTGGCTCAGTCGGTTAAGCATCTGCCTTCGGCTCAGGTTGTGATCCCAGGGTCCTGAGATCGAGTCCTACATCGGGCTCCCTGCTCAGTGGGGAGCCTGCTTCTCCCTCTCCCACTCCCCCTGCTTTTGCTCTCTCACTCTCTCTCGAATAAATTAATATTAAAAATATTAAAAATATTAAAAAATATTTTAAAAAAACCAATATTAATACATACATACATACAGTCATAATTTATTTAGATTTCCTTTAGGTTTTGGGTTTTTTTTTAAGATTTTATTTATTTGACAGAGAGAGACACAGGGAGAGAGGGAACATAACCAGGGGGAGTGGGAGAAGGAGAAGCAGGCTTCCCATGGAGCGAGGAGCCTGATGCAGGGCTCGATCCTAGGACCCTGGGATCATGACCTGAGCCGAAGGCAGATGTTTAACCACTTGAGCCACCCAGGCGCCGTGATTTCCTTTAGGTTTTACCTAACTTCCTTTTTCTGTTCCAGGATCCCATGCAAGATACCACATTACTCTAGTTGTCGTGTCTCCTTTATCGTTCTCTTAGTTGGGCAATTCCTCAGACTTGCCTTGTTTTTGATGTCCTGGACAATTTTTTTTTAAAGATTTTATTATATATTTGTTTGAGAGAGAAAGAGAGAGAGAGCAGGAGCAGGGGGAGGGAAGAGGGAAAAAGAGGGGGAGGGAGAGAAGCAGGCAGAGGGAGAAGCAGACTCCCCACTGAGCAAAGAGCCCAACTCTGGATCATGACCTGGCATCATGACCTGAGCTGAAGGCAGATGCTGAACCGATTGAGCCACCGAGGTGCCCTGACAACCTTGACAATTTTGAGGAGTCCTGGTGAGGTGTTTTGTAGGATACCGCAGTACTGGAATTTGTCTTTATGTCTCTCTTGTGGTGAGAGCAGGGTTATGGGTTATTGGAAGGAGCCCACAGAGGCAAAGTGCCATTTTCTTCATATCATATCAAGGGTACATGCTACCAATGTGACTCGTCACTGTTGATGTTGGCCTTGATCATCTGGCTGAGGTCATGTTCGTTAGGTTTCTCCCCCATAAAAGTATCCTTTCTTCCCCTGCTTTCCACACTGTACACTTTGAAATGAAGTGACTATGTGCAGCCCACACTTAAGGAGGGGAAGTTATGCCCATCCTCCTTGCGGAATGGGTGAAAACAAAAATTACTTGGAATTATTTGCATAAGAGATTTGTCTCTTCTCCTCCATTTGCCAATTTCTAGAATTTTTATCTATAGGGACTCATGGATATTTATTTTATACTTTGGGTTAGAATCCAGTATTATTTCATATTTTCCTTTTACGTGCCCCTACCAATGTGTGCATTGTGTTGTTGTTTTTCCTTTTTCTTTTTATTTTAAAGATTTATTTATTAATTTGAGAGAGAGAGAGCACATGAGTGGGGTGGGGGGTAGAGGGAGAGGGAGAGACTCTTAAACAGGCTCTGTGCCCAGAGGAATCCGACGTGAGGCTTGCTCTCACGACCCTGAAATTATGACCCTAGTCAAAACCAACAGTCGGATGCTTAACTGATTGAGCTACCCAGATGCCCCTCTTTTTTTTTTTTTTTTTCCTTAAACACTTCCTTTCTTTCTGGCACTACAAAGTGCTCAGGATTTATTTTATATATTTCCTGCCCCAATCCTAGAAATAACCATTTCCCCGAGGAGCCTTGGTTCCTTTTCAATAGAAAATGGTATTAGAAACCAAGACCTAGGGGCACCTGGGTGGCTCAGTCAGTTAAGCGTCTGCCTTCGGCTCAGGTCATGTCTCAGGGTCCTGGGATTGAGTCCTGCATCGGGCTCCCTGCTCAGGAGGAAGCCTGCTTCTCCCTCTCCCACTCCCCCTGCTTGTGTTCCCTCTCTCACTGTGTCTCTCTCTGTCAAATAAATAAATAAAATCTTAAAAAAAAATAAAAATTAAAATAAAAAAAGAAACCAAGATCCAGGCATGAGGCATGCTCATTGCTCCTGGGGGTCATTTCTGCAGGCCCTCTCATGGACAAAGCAAAAAGTGTATGTGTTTATACTAATATATGTATATACAAATAAAAACCTTAATTGGGTTTTTATATGACTTTTTATTCTTGAGTTGTATGCACTGGAGGTTCTTTAAGGGTAGAAGATCAGAGGAAAAATAATGCTTCATCCCTGCATGTTCTTAAAAACCCGACACTGAGGCAGAACATCAATTGCACAATTTGTACAGGGACATAGGGATGGCATTGCTCTGATCTCTGGCCAGGTTTCTTTTCTTTTTTTTTTTTTAAGATTTTATTTATTTATTTGACAGAGAGATAGAGAGCACAAGTAGGCAGAGAGGCAGGCGGAGGGAGAGGGAGAAGCAGGGAGCCCGATGTGGGGCTCGATCCCAGGACCCTGGGATCATGACCTGAGCCAAAGGCAGCCGCTTAACTGACTGAGCCACCCAGGTGCCCTCTGGCCATGTTTTTAAGCTGACTTAGAGTCCTCATTAATGCCCCCAATTATTTTGCAATGCAATACCTCCAAGTTCTACTTTCACATCCCTTTTCCAATCTTTTGTTTCATATTATTAATATTTCATCTCAATTTATTGACATTAGAATTCTACAACACTTGCATCCCATGGGTCCTGATGTTTCTTCTTGGGGCAAATAAATAAAATGGAATAAAAACTAATTGAAATCAGAAAAGCATTCAAACTATACAGCTGGCTTATGAAATAAGGATAATGACACGAGAAAGACAGAGCTGGAGGGAAGACAAGGAATCATGGAAACTGTACTATGGGGAAGTTGAAAAACATTGGTGTGGGGCGCCTGGGTGGCTCAGATGGTTAAGCGTCTGCCTTCGGCTCAGGTCATGATCTCAGGGTCCTGGGATCGAGTCCCGCATCGGGTTCCCTGCTCAGTGCAGAGCCTGCTTCTCCCTCTCCCTCTGCCACTCCCTCTGCTTGTGCTCTTCTGTCTATCTCTCTGTCAAATAAATAAATAAAATCCTTAAAAAAAAAAAAAGCATTGGTGTCCAATCTTCCTGCCCTGTTGTCCTTCTGGAACAGAGGATGGGGGCTTGGTACCAGGGCTGAAGCCCTCTGCCAGCATTTCTGAGCATGAGGCTGGTGAAAGGAGACAAAGTAAATAAAATCTGTTGGGTAAAGTGCCTCCTCTGGAAGTCCCTTGCCCCCACCCCCCCACCCCCACCCCACCCCTGGTCAGATACCCTCTTTTTTTTTTTTTTTTTTTAAGATTTTATTTATTTGCGAGAGAGAGAATGAGAGACAGAGAGCATGAGAGGGAGGAGGGTCAGAGGGAGAAGCAGACTCCCTGCTGAGCAGGGAGCCTGATGTGGGACTCGATCCCGGGACTCCAGGATCATGACCTGAGCCGAAGGCAGTCGCTTAACTCAGCAGTCGCTGAGCCACCCAGGCGCCCAGATACCCTCTTTAACAAGGAACAATGGACTGCACTAGAGGTTCTTCACGGGTAGACAAAGGAAAGACAACAAGCCTTTGTGTCTGGGTTCCTTTTCTCAAAAAGAGAAGTCAAGGCAGAAAGTCAATGGAACAACAGGAACGAAGACACAGGCATTCCTTTGATCTCCGGACTGGGTTTCCAAAGCTGAAATACAACGTTCCACTTGGGCTATGCCTCACAGCATTGCCTCCTTGTCTTTCCTGAAATCTCCTCTTTAAGCAAACTTGGGAATGCCGGCAGTATTTGCTATTCTCTTCTGATAGGCCTAATTGACTAGTTAACCAGTACCTTCGTGGGTCCCATATCTTCATTCAAACCACAAATGTTGGGAAATTTATGGCCCCAGCGTGTACTGAGCTCTTTCCATCAGAATCCCGCCAGGGAGGCTGCTCTTTAGCCGACTCTCACATTGGAAAGTCGTTAAATGTTTTCCACTAAGCTGTTCAATAATTGATCGTAGACCCAGGATTCGACCCCGAGGAGCATTGATTCTTCCTTGTGGAATTTCAAGAACTAAGGTGGATCCGCGGAAAGGAAGGCAACCACAGTCGGTGCGGGGAGAGAGGCAAAGCGCGGGGCGCCTGGCGCGCGGCAGGCACATGGGGCTGCAGAGACCCCGGTCCCCAGGTGGGCGCAGGTGCGGGGCACCCAACCACTTGTCCCTACCCCATGTGTCAGGCCTCAAGGCCCGACTCCTGGGCAGATGGCCTTGGACGCCAGTGGAAACAGGCTTCTCAACTCAAGGCTCAGTGGAGAAACTGAGCGAGGGCAGAGGAGACACACTGGTGGGGCACGGGGGGTGGAGCCCACGGGGCAGAGGGACCAAAGCAAGGACAAGGGGTGCAGGGGGAGACCCTCCCCGCCAGACGCAAGCCCAGAGCAGTACATCGAGTAATTCATTAACTGTGTGTTTCGGGAACAGCAGCTTTCCCCTCTCCTTTACCAGGCTTTACCTCTCTTTGGAATATGTTTCACTACCTACCCTATATTTTGGATCTACGGTTTGTTGTCTAGATCCACCAGAATGTTTGCGCCCTGAGGGCAACACTTTAATTTTGCCTGCGGCTCTGTTGCCTGACCTGAAACCAACCTGGCACAGTTGAAGGGAAAACATTTCTGAGCTAGAGAGGCCACCTGGAGGGAAAACGTGGGCTCCACAGATCAGAGAGAAAGGACAGCCAAGATTCCGACTTCATCAGTTCAACCCCCTGGGGCAGATTAGAATTTTAAATTCCATTCATCCGATCTTAAAGACTCCATGTAGATGAAGACCTCCAGTAGATGAAGCTATTTCACTGTTTATCATCCCCCTTTCCAGAAATGAGTCTGGGAACTGGAGCGTCCTGTACTGTTAAAGATAAGCTTTGCGGAGCGGGGGAATGGGGTGGCTGGGTGATGGACATTGGGGAGGTTATGTGCTATGGTGAGTGCTGTGAATTGTGTAAGATTGATGAATCACAGAACTGTACCTCTGAAATAAATAATACATTATATGTTAATTAAAAAAAAAAAAACAGAAAACAATAAGCTTAAGCAAGCAGTGTGCGGCCGCAGATGCGGACCCAGCTGTGGTGCAGGGTAGTGGAGGGTGCTGGACCCACTTGGGGGACTGCCCGCTGCGGGGTTGGCTGAAGGTGGGACCAGCATTGGGCCCCACCTGCCTGACTCCAGGGCTCACATGTGCCCTGCACTGCGGCAGTGGCCCTACTGAGCCCGCGGAGGGGCAGCCAGCTTGGGGGACCTGGAGTCAGGCACCGCACATCGTTCTGGCCCTAAGTTTGACATCAATATGCTGGTTTCGCTTTTGAGGCTAGAAAATGCAAGAGATGTTTGTGAGATTAAGGGTCCAACAGAAATGAAATATACAGATTACGGGCGCCTGGGTGGCTCAGTTGGTTAAGCGACTGCCTTCGGCTCAGGTCATGATCCTGGAGTCCCTGGGTGAGTCCCGCATCGGGCTCCCTGCTCGGCGGGGAGTCTGCTTCTCCCTCTGACCCTCCCCCCTCTCCTGCTCTCTCTCTCATTCTCTCTCTCAAATAAATAAATAAAATCTTAAAAAAAAAAAAGAAATATACAGATTACTTCGTGATTGATAGTAGAAAACCTTTTCAAGTAGAAAACTTCTTTTCACATTGTGAAAACGTACAAATGCCCGAAATATAAAAGTGGGTCTCACAGTAAAAGAAGGGAAGGACCCTGATGAATGGCTCTGTGTGGACTTTGGCAGCATGGTGATTCATTTGATGCCTCCAGAAAAGAGAAACCTGTGAATTCGAGAAATTATGGACTCTACCTTCTTGTGATGACCAGTTAGCTCAGGTAGCACCTGAGATGTTACCTGAAGACTTCATTCTTGGAAGGAAAGATGACACTTCATCCCTGACTCCAGTGGAGCTCAAACATGAATAAAATGATATGAACTGATTTAGTAAAAAAAGATGAATTTAGGCATATTAAAATGTGTAAGAGTTTATTTGAGCAAAACTCAGTTCAAATGGGGAAGCATCCTATCTAGCAGATAGAAAGGAGCTCCAAAGGGCTGTATAAAATGAAAGACTTTCAAGGCAAAAGGGGGCAGGAACAGGACATTATACTTAGGCAAAAAGCAGATTGGTTATGGCAAGATTACTTACCCATAGGGGATAGCAAGAGTCTATCAGATTACCTAACTAGTGCTGATCAGGTGATCCCTGGTTGACTGGTTTGAGATTCTGTTTCTAGGGAGAGCCAAAATTGTAATTAATTTTTGGTTTGGCGAGGTGGGGCTTAGCACAAGTGAGTCCATTTTGGGCCTGTTGTCTTGTTCTTAACAATGCATAGTTAACATAGTTTAACAATGTAGTTCACCCTTAACAGATTTTCCCTTTGCCCTCCTGTTTTGCTACTAGAAGGACTTATATTCCTGCTTCTGGCTTGAGGAGCTGTACTTATATTCCTCCTTCAAGGACTGGAAATTAATACAAAGAATCTGAAATTTCCCACTGTCAAGACAGGGGTTATCATGAGGCACCTGGGTGTCTCAGTCGGTTAAGCGTCTGTCTTTGGCTCAGGTCATGATCCCAGGGTCCTGGAATCGAGTCCTATGTCAGCCTTCCTGCTTGTCAGGAAGCCTGCTTCTCCCTCTCCCTCTGCCTCTCTCTCCTGCTTGTGCTCTCTCTCTCAAATAAATAAATAAAATCTTAAAAAAGAAGAAGAAGAGGGTTATCTGGCTTATCTCTGTCTTGTCAAAACGAGGTTTATCGGGCGCCTGGGTGGCTCAGTTGGTTAAGCGACTGCCTTCGGCTCAGGTCATGATCCTGGAGTCCCTGGATCGAGTCCCGCATCGGGCTCCCTGCTCGGCGGGGAGTCTGCTTCTCCCTCTGACCCTCCCCCCTCTCATGTGCTCTCTCTCTCTCTCATTCTGTCTCAAATAAATAAATAAAATCTTTAAAAAAAAAAAAAAAAACGAGGTTTATCAGCTTCTCTGTGTCTTCCCGTTAATTTTCTTCCCTGCCCATCTGTGAATACTCCAGTTCAAGGTAAACTTCTGTGGTGGGTCCATGGAGCTCTAGTCACAGCTAAGTTCCACCTAGATCTGAACAGATCTAGGTCTGGCCTCCTCCCAGAAGTCCGAACAGAAAGATGACATTTTGCTTCAAGTTGATCTGAAAAGAACTTCAGCTCAATTAGAGCAGACTTCCAGTAAAACGGTAGGTGGGACTGTCCTAGAAATTCAATTCTTACCTCCTTTTAGCCTATCAAGTAAACCTATCTGCCAATCCATTGAAAAATAAATGAACCATTGACTGAAATAATTAGGTGGGTGGGTATTGAGATTGAATTAGAACTGATATGCTTCCAATTCCATTCTTTCACCAAAAAAGAAAAAAAAAAAAATGACAGCTTCTACAATTCTTTTGGATAATTTAAAGAGCCTATCTTTTCTAGTTGTATCTCTTAGAGATTGCCTAAAAATCTCCCTGCTCTGCAAGCTAGGCCTGAGGTTACAGGACCAAGGGAAGAATAATGGCAACCGTCCCCAACACATAGAAAAAGTTGAAGCCAATTGGGACTGTTTCTATCCACTGGATGGGATGCTGTCCCATTCATGGATCATTGAATAAAGCCAATATAAATCTTCAAAATTTACTCAGTCGAATTTTGGTTTTTAATAATTGTCTAAGTAGAGATGTTGGTATGATGTTTTGATTCACTCAAGCGTTTCATGTCCATGGTTCTGTAATGTGTTACGCACTAGAGAGAACACGAATTTAACGGTTTACCTGATCTCAAATCTCATGTTTTGTATGTATCTATTTTAAAGCTCTTAATATCTATTTGCAGACAATATTTCAAAGATTTGGTTCACAGCTACCAGCTATAATCTCACCATACATCTTTCCTAGTTTTTCTATTCTAAAATTGCCATGCAAAAGTTTAAAAGCTATCTTTATTAGGGTTTTAAAACTCAAGTAGAAGTGAACTGTTTTATATGTTACTTTACTCATATTTCCTCAAATGAGAAATCTTTGCTTTTTTTGAAATTCATCTAATGGATTTTTTTTTTTTTAGGTTTTATTTATTTAAGTAATCTCTACACCCAACGTGGGGCTTGAATCCGTGAGACTGAGATCAAGAGCTGCAGGCTCCTCCAATTGAGGCAGCTGGGCACCCCCTCATGGATTTTTATTCATTAGTATTATTGTGTTCTTTATCGGACATATATATGCTGCAAGTTCCTTTTTCTTTCTTTCTTTTTTTAAGATTTTATTTATTTATTTGAAAGAAAGAGAATGAGAGAGAGAGAGAGAGCATGAGAATGGGGAGGGTTAGAGGGAGAAGCAGACCCACCACTGAGCAGGGAGCCTGATGCAGGACTCGATCCCAGGACTCCAGGATCATGACATGAGCCAAAGGCAGTTGCTTAACCGACTGAGCCACCCAGATGCCCCTCTCTTCTCTCCTTCTTTCTTTCTTTCTTTTAAAGATTTTATTTATTTATTTGATAGAGAGAGAGAGCACAAGCAGGGGGAGCGGCAGGCAGAGGGAGAAGCAGGCTCACCGGCTCACCAAGCAGGAGCCCGATGCAGGGCTTAATCTTAGGACCCTGGGATCATGACCTGAGCCAAAGGTGGACACTTACCATCTGAGCCACCCAGGCGTCCCTCTTTCTTTGATTCTTTCTTTTCTTTCTTCCTTCCTTCCTTCCTTCCTTTCTTTCTTTCTTTTTCTTTCTTTCTTTCTTTCTTTCTTTCTTTCTTTCTTTCTTTCTTTCTTTCTTTCTTTCTTTCTTTCTTTCTTTCTTTCCTTCTTTCTTTCTTTTTGGTGTTGGGCATTATTATTGACTTCCAACACAGATTTAGCTTTTTCTTCTCCCCTACTACACTCAAATATTTTCAATCTCCTCACCCTTCTAATGTGGTTATTTTCTGTTTTAGTTAGATCAGCATTCCTGGTAAAAGGTATAACATGCATTTGAACTGTTATTTGAGAATATTCAATTCTGCAGTAGAGGGAAAAAAGAAATGGGATAGATGATACCCTTAAGGTTAAGCATGGACAGTGAACTAGTAGCTTATGAGACAGAGGTGAAACTCATTACTGAGTGTGGATACTTAGTAAATAACTAGCATGTGAGATATAGGCAGAATTCATTATGTGTGTTTAAATATACTGTAAGTTAAAAAAAATATTCAGTAAGTAAAATAGTAACCAAAAAAACACAGTTATTACTTACAGAAAAAAAAGGATGGAAAGAACAAGTCATGATCATATCACCTGTGGACTGACTCTCTCACCCCTAAATCAGTCACCCATTAGGGGCACCCACTATTATCCCATCGTGGGCCCACATATGCTCTGCCCTTGAAATGCAAACAAAATGCATGATTGCTCACCAGGCTAATTGGCGGTCTACAGCTATGGCCCGGCCAATTTCACTGGTAGAATCAGTGTGTGTTATTGGTACCTGGTACTTTCCACGTAGGGCTCTTTCCTCAACCTCAGCTCTGGTTCTCATGACAACCCCATCAACGGGGAAGGAAGATGCAGCGGAGAGACAAAACATATAAACAGGGGCGCCTGGATGGCTCAGTCGTTAAACGTCTGCCTTCGCCTCAGGTCATGATCTCAGGGTCCTGGGATCGAGCCCCGCATCGGGCTCCCTGCTCGGCGGGAAGCCTGCTTCTCCCTCTCCCACTCCCCCTGCTTGTGTTCCCGCTCTCGCTGTGTCTCTCTCTGTCAAATAAATAAATAAAATCTTAAAAACAAAACAAAACAAAAACATATAAACAGTGTGTAGGGAAGGAAGAAGCTTTCTTGACCCTGTTAAGGTCCCTGGCTGGGCCTAAAAATTAAACTGACAAACACAGATTAGCAGGAGAAAAGGATACAAATTTACTTTACAAATGTAAATTTGACTCACAGGAGCCTTTCTAAGGAAATGAAGACCTGGACAAATGGTTAAAGCTGAGCCTTTCTATGCTAGGTTTGATGAAGACTGGACAGTCATGAAAGAATATCATGGATTAAGGAGTATGAGGTAATTGTAGTAGAAGGGGAAACTTAGCAAGACATGTACATTTGGGTTCTTTTAAAAAATATATATTGATTTATTTGAGAGAGAGTGTGGAGGGGTTGGGGTGAAGGGACGGAGGGAGAACGGGAATCTCAAGTAGACTCTGCAGTGAGGAGCCTGATGTGGGACTCGATCTCAGGACTCTGAGAAACCAAGAGTCAGACGCTTAACTGACTGAGCCACCCAGGCGCCCCTTCATCTGGGTTCTTATCAGTGTCCCTCTGTCTTGGAGATAAATATGTTCCTTTCCTGCAGGTATGGGAAGGGTACCTCTCAGCTTAAAATATTCAATATGCCAAGATGTCATATTTTAGGATAGTGTGTATTGAAGCCTATCAACTGCAGATTCCTTAACTTGGGAATTAAGATCCATCTAGACTGTAGCCTATTCCCAAAAAACAAAATTCACTGGAGTAAATTTTAAAGATCTTATTGGCTTTATTCAATGATTCATGGATTGGGCAGCATCCAATCTAGCAAATAGAAAGGAATTTTAAAGAGCTATACAAGAAAGGAGATTTTACAGGCAGAAGGCAGTAGGAGTAAGGAAGTTGTACTGCGCAAAAAAGCGGACTAGTTATTGTAAGGATACTTTCCTTTAGGGAATGGCAGGGGTCTGCTGGCAGATTACCTAACAGTGCTGATCAGATGGATTGGTTTCAGATTTCATTTCTGGGAGAACCAAAACTGTAATTAATTACATGAAATATCAATTTGGTGACATGGAGCTTAGCAGGAGCGACTACATTTGGGCCTGTTGTCTTGTTTTTAACGTTCTGAATCCATTTGTTTACCCCACCCCTTTTGCATTGCCTTTTGCTGTGCACCTTAAACTGAAAAAACTGAGAGATATGAGCTTTTTTTTTTTTTTTAAGATTTTATTTATTTGAGAGAGAGAGAATGAGAGAGAGCACATGAGAGGGGTTAGGGTCAGAGGGAGAAGCAGACTCCCTGCCAAGCAGGGAGCCCAATGTGGGACTCGATCCAGGGACTCCAGGATCATGACCTGAGTCGAAGGCAGTCACTTAACCAACTGAGCCACCCAGGCGCCTGAGATATGAGCTTTTTAATATGGTCTGTGAGCCTTTCTGTTTCATGACCTTGGGAGTACTTGCCTGGTAGTGTTCTTGTATCAAGTTAATTTCCCACAAGACAAAGGAATCTATCCTGATGGTAACATTTTTGAGAAACTGAGTATCTGGGAATGTTCCACACTTGCTCAATAATTTGACTAAATATAGAATTCTAGGTTGGGAAGTATTTTCCTTCAGAATTTGGAAGGTGTTTCTCCACTATCCTCTAGCATTCAATGTTGTTGAGGAATCTGAGCCATTATATTCCTGATATTAAATGCTCTTCTTATATTTTCTCTATTTTATATCTGCTTGTGGTTCTGCTTTACTTATTAAGAGAATATCTTTGATTTTTGTCTTCAAACCATTTTTTTTTTGTTTCTAATATCAAATGTCTAAATCCAGGTACTCTTTTTTTTTGCTCTTTTCCTTCTTTAAAAGGGGCATCCTGTTTCAAAAATATTACATATGATTTCTTATCTCTTGAGAAATTAGGTATCATTTTCTTGATGTGTTTTTATAGTCTGCATTGTTTTGTTTGTTTGTTTTAAAGATTTTATTTATTTGACAGAGAGAGAGCACAAGCAGGGGGTGTGGTAGGCAGAGGGAGAAGCAGGCTCCCCACACAGCACGGGGAGCCCGATGTGGGACTCAGTCCCAGGACCCTGGGATCATGACCTGAGCCTAAGGCAGTCGCTTAACCAACTGAGCCACCCAGGCGCCGTTTGTTTGTTTTCAAGTTGCTTCATTGTTTGGCTTTTTACCTCATCTTTCATACTATGAAGAAAAAAACATGTTAACTAGAAAGCTGTCATAACTTTTGAAGATTTTTTATTTTATTTATTTTTTTAAAGATTTTATTTTATTTATTTTATTTTTTTTTTAAGATTTTTATTTGTTTACTTGAGAGAGAGAATGAGAGAGAGAGAGCACATGAGAGTGGGGAGGGTCAGAGGGAGAAGCAGACTCCCTGCCGAGCAGGGAGCCCGATGCGGGACTCGATCCAGGGACTCCAGGATCATGACCTGAGCCGAAGGCAGTCGCTTAACCAACTGAGCCACCCAGGCGCCCCAAGATTTTATTTATTTTAGAGAGAGAGATAGTGAGCACAAGCAAGAGGGAGAGGGAGAAGCAGGCTCCCTACTGAGAAAGGAGCCCGATGTGAGACTCGATCCCAGGACCCTGGGATCGTGACCTGAGCCGAAGGCAGATGCTTAACCGACTGAGCCACCCAGGCGCCCCTAAAGATTTTTTAAAAATCTGATCTTTTTAAGCATATTTAGGGAGGGTGTTTCCCCAAGAACCCTGTCCCTCATATTTTTTGCCTTCTGTTGGCTCAGCTTCTGTCATGTTGAAGAAAACTGCATCTCCGCCATCCATATCCCACACATTTCCTGTAGGAATGGCTCTCTCTAAACCTGGATTTTTTGAGTGAGAGTCTATGCCAGCCCTTTTCACTGTCTTACCTCCTAATCTTACACCTCCTGCCATCTGATATTTGCCCTCACGTCTCCCGCAGAATTCTGAGAGACTGCTAGGGGACAGGTATCCATGGCAAAAGGGGAATGGCTAAGAACAGACCAGGAGTGGAGAGTTAAGAGTGCCATAAAGCAGTGCTTCTGATTCACCTGGGAGGCTTGCTAAACTGCTGGGTGCGTCTTTGATTCAGCAGAGCTGGGTTGGAGCTCAGTGCTTTTTTAATCATATCCTCCAAGTTACCAGGGGCTGTTGATGCTGCCTGTCTGGAGGCCATATTTTTTGAGAACCATTTGAATAAAGTATTGTAACCTAACATGTATTTATGGCCGTTCTTCATCTCCTGCAAAAATATTTCTTGATCAGAACTTCGACTTTTGCTTTTTAGTAAAAAAAAGCGAGATTGCGTTTGAGTATTTTCTCATGATTTCCAGCTACAGCCGGTATAGGGGAAGCTGTACATTAAATAGGAGATGGGAAAAACATGCATTTTGCCAGAGGGGGGGTGGGCCTTGTTTTCCACCTCCTGCAGAAAATCAGCAGTTAATAATCGTGCTCGTTGCCAGAGTTCAGTACAAGCATTGGGGTGGGGGTGGGAATTCATAAATTTAATTTCAGCTGCTCACAAATGTTAAATGCAATTCAATTAATAGTCTAGAAAACAAACTAAAATTACAGATCCAAAGCACACATCCATAAAATATCAAGCTATTGAAGTGTTTCTAACAGACACTTTATTTCTCCTCTCTGTTCCCTTACTAGCATCCACAGGTTTAAGATGTCAGGCAAGGAAAACTTTTAAAGGAACTTTCTCAATTAATTTAATTGGGAATTAATTAGCAGTTGGGGGGGGGAACCACCCTTCATCTCTCTGCACTAGAACACTGTAGAGCCCAGTTCACAAACCAGTAGCCATTTCCAGAAGTAGTTTGGAAAAACTGATTTTCAAGGCAACCTTAGGGAGATACAACCACAGAGGCTCTTTTAAAATTTTCCAGCCTACGTGTAGGAGAGTATGATTGTTTTAATGCGGAGCAGATGAAGCATCACCCTATTAGTCCACTAATGGGACTACACCCACTCACCTTATCCCTTTAACCATTAGCATTTACATTAAAATAGGCTGGCTGATTGGCTTATCTGTAGTTTTAAGAGGAAACCTGATGGGAGCTTTGAGGTTTGTTCTTTCTCTTGCCACTCTAAAGGAGTTTGGGTTTTTCTTGCTCCTTCTGGGCTATGAAGTTCTTCCCAGGTATTTTGTAGCAAGTTGAGTCTTGAGCATCACCTCCCACTGGACCCCGAAGATCTAGGAGGAGCTTCGGTCTGTGACCAGGCTTCCAATGGATTCGCCAAAGCAGCTTTACCCAACCTGGGCCCTGGGGTCATCTCAGATGCCCAGTGAAGAGAATTCCCAGGAAGGCTCGGGTAAGCCAGATGGTACCCTTTCTGACGACAGAGGGTTCGGGAGCGAAGAGGTTGCCCTCCTTCTTAAATTGACTTCAGTCTTCCAGGCAGGAGGGCCAAGGTTCTGTAGGTCTCCCCAGTGAAGAAACACGGAGGGCAGGGGGGAAATTGGGGAAGGGGTATTGAGAGCTGCTTGGTTTACTTCCTACGTTCAGGAATACTTAAAAATGTTTTCAGTTCTGTTTCTGGGGAAGAGCAATCGGGATTCTCCTAGGTCGTGGCTCAAAATGTCTGCCTATCAGCAATACATGTCAGGAATGTGAAAAGGAACAAAATACAAGAAACCTAAACTCTTAGTTTAACCTAAAGTTTTTCTTAATCTCACCAGCATTTTCTGGATTGGTTTTCCAGCTAAATTTTCCCTTTAGGAATGTTAAGCAGGGAGATGGCTTTTCAGAAGAAATTGAAAAAAGGGGAACACTTAAAGCCAGTGAATGTGTTCTATAATGTAAATTAGTAGGACAGACTCTGGAGGGCTTTTTGAGGAACAGTGTCCCAGAAATACTGCCAATTAGGTCCTCTCCTGGCTTCTTCCCATAGCAGAACCCAACCCCAGGCTTGACCACAGAGAACCACTCAATGGATTTGAAACCTTACTACCGGGACTAATGGGTGGGGCTGGATGGTGGTGGGTGCACTGGGCAGCTAAAAAGCTGGGTGGGAAGCTTGCTGATATTTTCTATTCCGTCAGCATCTTCTCCCCCTGCCCCTCCCCAGTCCAGACCTGCTTCCCCCCATCTTTGAGGAAAGAACCTGGGTGGATATATACAAAGGGAAAATTAACAAAGAGAGGGTATCTGTATAATCCGATCTCTGCTTTCCCTCGAACCTGCCTTAGTACCTGATGGTTCCCAACTAGGGATCTTTATTTACGTGTGCGCAAGTCCCTGGAAGTCAAATGGATCCTGACTCTTTTACTTAATGCTTTCACACACAGGGAAAATGAATGTTAACTGCTTTATATGAGTTTTGAGAGTGTACAGGGTATGCATATGGGTTTGGATCAAAGAGGCAAGTAAGTGGCTGATTTTGGAGTTTGAGTGGAGAGATTTTGTACCATGAAAAGGTTGGGTGTAAGTGAAGAGGGTAACAGCCAGTTCAGCTTCTTAGTTCTGTTTAAGGAGAGACGGTTGTATGTGGGGTTTCCTTGTCTATTTCACGGGCCTTTACCCCCCCACCACTCCCCCCCAAGAAAGTTTAAGAGATTTATAAGTGTTATCAAGTTGAACTGCTGAAACTTGTTTACTGATTTGATTTGCATTAATGCTTTGTTGTGTGTCTCTTCCCCTCCTTCTATTACAAACTAACACAAGTGAAAATAGGAAAACTGCACATGTTTTTCCAGGTGGAATCACATGTTTTTCCAGTTGGAATCCTATTTAGGTACCTTTTGACCCTGTGGCGGGAAAAACATCTAACCGTCAGAACTACCAATAACAAGAAGAGCGGGGAAAATTTTTTTAAGGACTGTTTCCCATCATAGTGGATGATTCTTCTTTTCTTTCTTTCTTTTTTTGGCTTTATTTTTAGAGAGAGAGAGCACAAGAGGGAGGAGGAGCAGAGGGAGAGGGACAAACAGACTCCACTCTGAGCGCAGAGCCTGACGGGGGCTTGGTCTCAGGACACTGAGACCATGAAATAAAGACCTGAGCTGAGATCCATTTGGCTGCTAAACTGACTGAGCCACCCAGGTGCCCCCCATCATAATGGCTTCTTTTTAGGATTTTAGTCATTTGACAGAGCACAGCAGGGAGAGCAGCAGGCTCCCCGCTGAGCAGGGAGCCCAATGTGGGGCTCAGTCCCAGGACCCTGGGATCATGACCTGAGCCGAAGGCAGATGCTGAACCGACTGAGCCACCCAGGTGTCTCATCATAGTGGATTCTTAAGCATATTCTCAAACGTACTGTCTCACCACATGCAACCTGTTAGGTTAGCAGAGTAGGTAATGTGCTCGCTATGTGTGATCTTCCACGCTGAAGTACCTCCCGTTGTCCATTGTCAACCTGCTTAAGAGCAGACCTACTTGGAGCCTGAGACAAGTGACTTCTGGATGATGCAATGCACTCTAATGGATCTTAACTTTTCTCTTTTCTTACAGGTGCCTCTCAAACTATCTCCGAAGTATTAACAAAGAATCTTGGTAAATTGACTCTCGACTCTAGTATCAAGCTCCCTTCCCCTCTTCCAGAATATCCATCCCAGCAGCAGGACAGAGAGACGAAACCACAGGGGCTGGTTGAGCGCATCCTTAGCAGCAGCGGGAGGAGGACTGGAGTAAGGACTTTGTTAACTGCTCGGAAAGAAAGGACGGCAAAGATGATTCGAATGATTCAGTACCAGCGCTACCTCAGCCCGGGGTCCCAGGTAGGTTCATGGGATCTGGGCAGACAGCGCTGCCCCACCAGGGTGCTCAATAGCCACTAGGAATGATAGGCAGCGGTCAGTCAACCATACTGATGAACGCAGGGTGTGAGTAACAGTTGTGTTTTTAAGATTCTCCAACTTCTTACGGTAGATGTATAATGTTAGTAATCCAACCTTTTTGATAGTTTTCAGTAAATATATTTTTTTCTTCCCATAAAGCTTCAAAAAGATCTGCAGCAGAAGGAAGCTGATGAGGTAAAAGATTTTCTCAAACTATACATGTGGGTGGCTGTCTGGTTTCTATTTTTTGATTTTTGTTTTTGAGAGGAGGAAAGGGGAATTTGATTTTGAATCTCTGGGAATTCTGGAGAAATCCGTTCATGTTTGTAGTTTTTATTTAGTTATTTTTTAATTTTTTTAGAGCAGTTTTAGATTAATGGCAAAATTGAGCGGAAAGTTGAGTGTTCCCATATACTTCCTGAATATAGTGTCCTCCACTATGAACATCCCATGCTAGTGATAAATTTGTATAGTTGAACCTACACTGACACGTTCTCACTTCAAGTCTATTGTTTACATTAGGGTTAACTCTTGGTGGTATATTTGTACCTTTTCAAGTGCTGTCAGAAACATGGTCATGATGATACTCTAGTAGGAGCAAACAACCTTGAGTACTGGGTCCAGAAGAAGTTACATTTAAGGCATTCAGAGAATAATGACGCTAGGATATATTTTACTGGTTGACAGTCAAATGTTACCATCACAAAATGACCCACAATCTGGCATTCTTTGGTACCCATACACTTCAATCCTGCCACCTCTTTGCCCTCCAAAATGTATTCCAAAGGCTATTCTAGGGGTGCCTGGGTGGCTCAGTTGGTGAAGCATCCGACTCTTGATCTCAGCGCAGGTCTTGATCTCGGTGGTGAATTCAAGCCCTGAGTTGGCATGGAACACAACTTAATCTGTGTAACCAACCCTAGATTTGAGGGTGGAGGCTTGGTTACACCTCATCATGGTGCAATTAATCCATTTTATTTAAATTATTAACGCGGGCGCCTGGGTGGCTCAGTTGGTTAAGCAACTGCCTTCGGCTCAGGTCATGATCCTGGAGTCCCGGCATCGAGTCCCACATCGGACTCCCTGCTCAACAGGGAGTCTGCTTCTCCCTCTGACCCTCCTCCCTCTTCTGCTCTCTGTCTCTCATTCTCTCTCTCAAATAAATAAAATCTTAAAAAAAAAAATAACGCAATTAATCCATTTCACTTTTTCAGGGTGAATCAAGAGTAGAAAGATTTCAATGTCGCTGTCATTATTGCCTGTATCATAAAGATCTTTCTGAGGAAACCAGCATGGAGAATAATTATGACATAGAGCCAATGTAAACATAAACTTTATTCTTGTATGGTTTCTTCTTAACTACTGATTTTAGGATCATTTTGCAACAGCTTGGGAAAGCTGCTCTATGTTAGGGCAAACTATAATATTTTGGTAATCTATGATATTATAAAGTCTTTTTTGTATCTTTCCTACCTTCCTACCGGTAATTTGTGAGGAATCCTGTAGTTTGCATTTGAATGACTTCAGTACACGTCCACCTTTTGATTTGACCTAAGGAAGCACTAATAGGTTTTGAGTGTTGCCTGTGTATTTGAGAGGCCTGAAGTCATTAAGACAAGACCTAACCTCAAAAATTGGAAGCCAAGTAACTTGTGCAGAAGGAATACACAGAAAACTTTGGGTGGTTTGGTGAGAGCATGATTAGGGCAGATATGTATGCTAGATTTTCTGGTTTTCAAAAATTGTAATAAAATTTTTTTGTGCTGTTTCAGTTTTCAGTAGCAAATGTGTGTGTAGAGGATCTTATTAAAATTGATTTATTTGAATACCTCTTAAAGAGTCTTATTCTTTTTTTAACTTGTTTTTACTGTGTATTCAGTGAACAAGTGTTCTTACCCTCATGACATTGCTAGAATGTAAACTTCTGGCATTTTAATGTGTGATACTGTCCCACTGGAAAGGCACTTGATACATCTGGGTAAAGTTAGAAAGCAAGGACACAGATACCAGGGCACCTGGGTGGCTCAGTCGGTTAAGTGTCTGCCTTCGGCTCGGGTCATGATCCCAGGGTCCTGGGATCGAGTCCCACATCGGGCTCCCTGCTCAGCGGGAGTCTGCTTCTCCCTCTGCCTTACCCCCTACTCGTGATCTCTCTCTAATCTTTTATTTTTTTTTAAGATTTTATTTATTTGACAGACACAGCGAGAGAGGGAACACAAGCAGTGGGAGAGGGAGAAGCAGGCTTCCTGCTGAGCAGGGAGCCCGATGTGGGGCTTGATCCCAGGACCCTGGGATCATGACCTGAGCCGAAGGCAGACGCTTAACGACTGAGCCACCCAGGTGCCCCTAATCTTTTTTTTAAAAAAGACAAATACTTGTACGTACCACCTTCTGGAAGAGCTCTCAAAAACCGGGAGGAAGATAGAGGTGGAGCATGTGTTCAAAGTGTTTTGTTCACTTACAAGGAACGGTTTGGAAGAGAAGCAACTAGAGACCTGGGTGAAGAATCCCATGCTGATGAGTACACAGGTATGGAACCAACAATCTGTTGGTCTTCAGAATAGGGTGGAGGCAGAAACAGCATGAACTTGGGAGGACTGGTTCCAACAAAGGTCAAGTGCAACAGTGATGTCAGGGAGCGGTATTAAATAATAGCCTCTGCTCACTGCCAAAGTAGGTCTTCAGAGGTTTTTCTACTTAGAACTAGTCTAGCTGCCCTAGTCTACTAACATGGATAAGGGTGGGCAGGCTTGAAGTTTTGTTTAAGCTTGCAACAAAACTAGGAGGCATGTATTAGTATTTTTCATGGAAAACCTATTCAAGTGGGTGATGTGAGAGGGAAGTCACTTTCTGCACTTAAGCAAATACACCCTATAGCTCTTCCATCTTTCCTCTTGAGTTCCTCTCTCAGGTGTTCTGAGGGACTGACATTGGATTTCTTCACTGATTGCATTACAGGAGAGCTGTCAGTTTCTATTTTTGTTGCCTTTATTTTATTTTACATTTTTATTTTTCAAGATTTTATTTTTAGGGGCGCCTGAGTGGCTCAGTCAAGCCTCTGCCTCAGGCTCCGTTCATGATCCTGAAGTCCTGGAATGGAGCCCCGCCCTGTGTTGGGCTCCCTGCTCTGCAGGGAGTCGGCTTCTCCCTCTCCCTCTGCTGCTCCCCCTGCTTGTGCTTTCTCTGCCAAAAATACAGAATCTAAAAAACTTTTTTTTAAAAGATTTTATTTGACAGCACAAGTAGGCAGAGTGGCAGTCAGAAGCAGAGGGAGAATCAGGTTCCCCGCGGAGCAAGGAGCTTAACGCGGGGCTCCATCCCAGGACCCTGCGATCATGACCTGAGCCAAAGGCAGATGCTTAACGACTGAGCCACCAGGCGCCCCTAAAATAATTTTTTTTAATCAACATCCAACATGAAGCTCAGACTCAGAGCCCTGAGATCGAGTCAGTCATTCTACTGACTGAGCCAGCGAGGTGTCTGTACATTTTTTTTTTTTTTTTTTAAGATTTTATTTGACAGAGACACAGCAAGAGAGGGAACACAGCAAGGGGGTGGGAGAGGGAGAAGCAGGCCTCCTGCAGAGCAGGGAGCCTGATGCGGGGCTCGATCCCAGGACCCTGAGACCGTGACCTGAGCTGAAAGCAGACGCTTAACAACTGAGCCACCCAGGCGCCCCTTAAAGCATAATTTTTTATTTTTAACTCTTTAAGGAATTTTGAACAAAATTCCCACAATTAGACCAATAAGTATGTACATCTCACATAGATATTAGCCATGCTTAACACTTTTTTTTGCTTAGTCAATTATCTTTTTTTTTCTTTTTATTAACATATACGTCATATTTGTCTCAGGGGTACAGGTCTGTGATTCATCAGTCTTACACAATTCACAGCACTCACCATAGCACATACCCTCCCCAGTGTCCATCACCCAGCCACCCCATCCCTCCCACCCCCCTCCACTCCAGCAACCCTCAGTTTGTTTCCTGAGTCTCTGATGGTATGTCTTCCTCTCTGGTTTTGTTTTGTTTCATTTTTCCCTCCATTCCCCTATGATCCTCTGCCTTGTTTCTCAAATTCCACACATCAGTGAGATCATCTAATTGTCTTTCTCTGATTGACTTATTTTGCTTAGCATAATACCCTCTAGTTCCATCCACGTGGTTGCAAATGGCAAGATTTCATTTTTTAATGGCTGCATAATATTCCATTATATACATATATACCACATCTTTATCCATTCATTTGTTGATGGACATCTAGGCTCTTTCCATAGTTTGGCTCTTGTGGATATTGCTGCTATAAGTGTTGGAGTGCATGTGCCTCTTCGGATCACTACATTTGTATCTTTGGGGTAAATACCCAGTGCAATTGCTGGGTCATAGGGTAGCTCTATTTTCAACTTTTTGAGTAACCTCCATACTTTTTATTCTAGAGTGGCTGCACCAACTTGCATTCCCACATGCTTAACGCTTTTTAGTGAGATATTTGGAAGTAAACTAAAGATGTTAAAATCCTTCATCCTCAAATATTTTGTATCTTGAATATGAATGTTCTCTTATAATGACAAGATTTATAAAGGAATTGTATAATTTTGCCTGTTTCTATTCAGCCTTCTGTATCCTCTTGTGTGACTCTTCGATGCAGCAAAGATTTAGGTTTTTTGTCTAATGCAATCTAAAAATAATTCAGTGGGTGATTTTTATCTTTTTATCATGCCAGCTATATTTGTGTATGTGTGTAGTTCTTCAGGAATTTAGGAGAATTCAAATTTTCTCTCTAGTGGTTACCCATAAAACTTAAACCTCCTTAATACTTTTACTTTCTTTCTTTTTTTTTTTTTAAGATTTTATTTATTTGACAGACACACAGTGAGAGAGGGAACTCAAGCAGGAGGAGTGGGAGAGGGAGAAGCAGGCTTCCCGCTGAGCAGGGAGCCCGATGCGGGGCTCGATCCCGGGACCCTGGAATGATGACCTGAGCCGAAGGCAGACGCTTAATGCCTGAGCCACCCAGGTGCCCCAATACTTTTACTTTCATTAGTACCTATTTTTCTATGTGAACAGTGATTATTACATTTTTCCCTTCCCTCATCCTTCAGTCTTATCCACCTCTTAATTTGCATTTGAGTCAATTATCTCTTGGTGTTCAGCTTTGTCACACTAAACTCAAGTTTGCATAGGAACCAACTATTCTCCTATCTTGTTCCTTCTTCCCCTCAACTTTATGTCATTTCTACATCATTAGATTCCCACTGCTTGTTCTGTTACTCCTATCTGCTCACTTTTTAAAGTCCTTTTTCCTCCAGTTATGTATATGTAATGCTTATTGTTAACTCTTTTCTGTAGTTAATCCAGTTACTCCTGACTTGATTTGTTTGTTCTGTAGAGCTTTCTTCAGAAAGGACTCAGAATGCCGAGTTCTTTCATATCTAAAACTTTTTTTTCTTGAAAGACTGCTCGTCTCACTCCTCTTGCTCAAGGATATTAGGAGCATTGTTCTGTTGTAAATGCTGAGTGTCACTGAGAGCTGAGGCCAGCTTGCTACTTCCCCTCATCCCCAAAGCCTTAAGTGTCTCTTTTTGCCTCACTGTTCAAAAGGGTCTTTTATCTTTGAAGATAGCTCTTCAAATAGCTCTCTGTTTGGACCATTCTGGATCATTTCCTCTTGAACATGGTGTATTCTTTCGGTTTCATTTAGTATCTTTGAGTGCTTTCTTCAGAATGGTTCTGTTCCATTGCTTTTGTTTTCTCTGGGGAGTCCGTCCAATTCTGTGTATTTTGGATTGCCTTTGCTTGTCTTTATATTTTTTTCTAGAATATTTTAAAAATTATTTCCACTTAATTTTCTTTGTTATTCTACTTTCTATCTTCTATTTATAGGCATACCTCGGAGTTACTGTGAGTTTGGTTCCAGACCACTGCAATAAAGACGGTATCTCAACAAAGTGAGTCAAATAAATGTTTTGGTTTCCCAGTGCATATAAAAGTTAGGTTTACACTATACTGTAGTTTATTAAATGTGCAAAAGCATTATGTCTATAAATGTAGATGCCCTAATTAAATACTTTATTGCTACAAATATTAACCACCATTTGAGTTTTCAGCCGGTGGTAATCTTTTTACTGGTGGATGGTCTGGCCTCTGATGTTGATGGCTGCTGACTAATTAGGAAAGTGGTTGCTTAAGGTGCGGAGGCTGGGCAGGTTCCTGAGACAACAATGAAGTTTGCTTCCTCAATTCCTTTCAAGAACAATTCTGTGTAGTGTGCATCTTTGCTGTTTGATAGCATTTTACCCACAGTAGAACTTCTTTCAGAATTGGAGTCTCCTCCTCTCCAACCTGCCGCTGCTTTATCAACGAAGTTAATGTAATATTCTAAATCCTTTATCATTTCAACAGTCTTCACAGCATCTTCGATAGGAGTAGGTTCCATCTCAAGAAGCCACTTTCTTTGCTCTTCCCGTTAGAAGAAACTCTCATGATCCTGAAGTTGCAGCAATTCAGGCACATCTTAAGTCTCCACATCTGATTCTAGTTATCTTGCTGTTTCAACCACATCTACAGTCACTTCCTCTCCTGAAGTCTTGAATCCCTCAATCCTCCAATGAGGGCTGGAATCAGCTTCTTCCAAACTTCTGTTAATATTGATATTTTGACCTCTTAACTCTGAATAACATGTTCTTTTTTTTTTTTTAAAGATTTTATTTATTTATTTGAGAGAGAGAGAATGAGAGAGAGCACATGAGAGGGGGGAGGGGCAGAGGGAGAAGCAGACTCCCCGCCAAGCAGGGAGCCCGAAGCGGGACTCGATCCTGGGACTCCAGGATCATGACCTGAGCCGAAGGCAGTTGCTCAACCAACTGAGCCACCCAGGCGCCCTGAATAACATGTTCTTAATGGCATCAAGAATAGCGAATTCTGGGCCCCTGGGTGGCTCAGTCGTTAAGCGTCTGCCTTCAGCTCAGGTCATGATCCTAGGGTCCTGGGATCGAGTCCCGCATGGGGCTCTCTGCTCAGTGGGGAGTCTGTTCCCTCTCCCTCCCTCTGCCTCCCCCTCCCCCTGCTTGTGCTCTCTCACTTTCTCTCTGTCAAATAAATAAAATCTTTTAAAAAGGGGGAAGAACAGTGAATCTTTTCCAGAAAGTGTTCAATTTGTTTTGTCCAGATCTATCAGAAAATTCACTATCAATGACAGCTATAGCCTTAAAAAAGGTATTTCTTAATAAGATTCAAAAGTCTTAAGAAATTACTCCTTGCTCCATGGGCTGCAGAATGGATGTTGTATTAGCAGGCATGAACACAGTATGAATTGCAATGGACATCTCCATTAAAGCTCCTGGATGACCAGGTGCATTGTCAATGAGCAGTTATATTTGGAAAGGAATCTTTTCTGAGCAGTAGGTCTCAACAGTGGGCTTACTATTCAGTAAACCATGTCATAAACCAATGCGCTGTCCTGCAGGCTTTGCTGTTCCACTTACAGACCACAGGCAGAGGACATTTGGCATAATTCTTAAGGGCCCTAGAATTTTCAGAATGGTGAATGAGCATTGGCTTCAGCTTAAAGTCACCAGCTACATTAGCCTGTCTTGGAAGCTCTGAAGCCAGGCCTGACTTCTCACCAGCTATGAAAGTCCTAGATCTTCCAGTAGAGACCTGTTTCATCTACTTTAAAAAATACGTAGTTTGCAAACACTTTTCTTCACTCTAGTTTGTTTTTTCATCCTCTTAGCAAGGTTTTTCATGGAGGAATAGTTCTTAATGAAATCCAATTTATGGACTTTTCCTTTTATGGATCCTGCTTTTAGTGTCACCTCTTAAGAACTCTGCCTTGGGTGCCTGGGTGGGTGGCTCAGTCAGTTAAATGTCTGCCTTCAGCTCAGGTCATGATCTCAGGGTCCTGGGATCAGGCCCCACATTGGGCTCCCTGCTCAGTGGGGAGTCTGCTTCTCTCTTTCCCTCTGTGATCTATGTCGCTCGCTCTCGCAAATAAATAAAAATCTTAAAAAAAAAAAGATAGCACAAAAAAAGATAATATATTTAAAAAAACAACAAACAAAAGGAATTACCTGGACTTCAGAACAGAATTCAGTGCTCAGGGTAGTGAATTCTGGAATCGTTTTCCTCTCCCTTGGTATAATACTTTTTTGTTTAAGTTGTATTTATTTAAGTAATCTCTACACCTAATGTGGTTCTGGAACTCATGACCCCGAGATCAAGAGTCACATACTCTACCAACTGAGCCAGCCAGGCACCACTCAGTATTCCACTTTTGAACTATTGCGGCTCATCTTCATTCCCTAATTTCTCTGAGTGAAAAGAAGTCTCATGTTTTGTTCATTTAGCTTATCTTCAAGAACTTAAGAGAAGATTTAAAAAATAACTACCCTAAGGGAACTTGGGAAAGATTTGGATATCCCACATTCATAAACACAAAACAGCAGTAACTCAGATCCCTCACTAGACCACACAAGATGCCACTCTTTTCTCAGAACATCAGAGAAAGAGAACACCACTGCTCAGATACTCCAGGTTCATCTTTGTGTTTCACTAGTGCACTCTGGACAACACTGTGTGAAAGAGGACAAAAAGTACATGCTGAGCGGCACTTTAATATAAGTCCTCAACTTTTATTAATGATGTAAGGCCTTTTCCGCTATTTTGGAGGTGTGGAGACCTGCTGGTGACAGGACTTCTAAAACAAATTTGTCTGGAGATCTATGCGCAAAGGCCATTTTTACTGGCTATAAGTGGTGTCTCTGAAACCAAAGGGACCACACAGCTCTTCTTAAAATTGAAGGTAAAAAAATAAAAATTAAAAACTGAAGGTATTTATGTTAGAGAGGAAACTGAATTCTATCTAGGCAAGCATGCTTATATGTGCAAAGCAAATAACCCAGTGACTCCTGGTGGCAGACCAAACAAAACCAGAGTAATTTGGGGAAAGGGAACTTAATGCCCGAGCAAACAGTTGCATGGTTCATGCCAAATTCCCGCTAAAGCCATTGGACGCAGAATCCATGGGAGGCTGTGCCCCTCAAAGATTTAAACATTAAAAAGTAAGTAACTAAGGGACGCCTGGGTGGCTCAGTCAGTTAAGCAGCTGCCTTTGGCTTGCTTGGGTCAGGATCTCAGGGTCCTGGGATGGAACCCTGCAGGGGCTCCCTGCTCAGGGGGAGCCTGCTTCTCCCTCTGCCCACCACGCCCCTCCCACTCCGCTCATGCTGTCTCTCTCTCTCAAAAATAAACAAAAACAATACCTATTCTAGGCCCATCTCCAGACCAACTAAATCTCAGTTTTCCAGGGCAGGGTTGAGGCGGAGGAGGAAAGGAAAGGAAAGGAAAGGAAAGGAAAAAGGAAAGGAAAAAGGAAAGGAAAAAGGAAAGGAAAGGAAAAAAAGAAAGAAAGAAAGAAAGAAAGAAAGAAAGAAAGAAAAGGAAGGAAAGGAAGGAAGGAAGAAAGGAAGGAAGAAAGAAAGAAAAGAAAGAAAGAAAGAAAGAAAGAAAGAAAGAAAGAAAGAAAGAAAGAAAGAAAAGGAAAGAAAGAAAAGAAAAGAAAAGAAAAGAAAGAGAAGAAAGGAGAGAAAGAAAGAAAAGAAAGAGAAGAAAGAGGGCACCTGGGTGGCTCAGTTGGTTAAGCGACTGCCTTCAGCTCAGGTCATGATCCCGGAGTCCTGGGATCGAGTCCCACGTCGGGCTCCTGACTCAGCGGGGAGCCTGCTTCTCCCTCTGACCCTGTCCCCTCTCATGCTGTTTCTCTCTCTCTCTCTCTCAAATAAATAAATAAATAAAATCTTTAAAAAAAAAAGAGAGAAGAAAGGAAGAAATTTTTTTTTTTTACCCCCGGCTGATTCTAACATGTTGCCGAAGTAGTCACTGCTGTTGATTCTCTGCCAGTATGTGTAAAGCCATTCCTACCTGAGGTTTCACGTCTGAATTTCCTTGTCAGGAAAGGTAAAGTGATTCTAGGGAAAACCTTGTATGTAGTTCGCATCTCTCAATCCCCCAAACCTTATAATTTTTAAACTCTTTCTACTCCCAATACCTCTCAAACGGAGAAGACAGAATCAGTTTGATGTTGAGAGCAGCACATACTAAAGCTCGGACAGATTATAAACACAGTAGTTCTCAGCTGGGGCCAGTCCCCTCCTCCCCTCCCCCCTCAAATTTGGCATTTTATTGGATGTCACAATTGAGGGAGTGCTACTGACATCTAGTGGGCAAAGGGGGTAAAGGCCGGGGATGCTGCTAAGCATCTGCCACGCCAGAGGATAGCCCCCCTAAAGCAAAGAATTAATCTGATATAAAATGTCAGTAGTGTTGACCATATTTTCCAGTGTCCTCAAGTCCTGAATCTTTTAATCCTTCATGTTCCCTGGATAAATGAAGCCTAACACTTCCAGTACTCTATTTTTACACATTTAATACCATGATTAGAAAATGAGGGGCGCCTGGGTGGCTCAGTTGGTTGGGCGGCTGCCTTCGGCTCAGGTCATGATCCTGGAGTCCCGGGATTGGGTCCCGCATCGGGCTCCCTGCTCGGCGGGGGGTCTGCTTCTCCCTCTGCCCTCTTCCCTCTTGTGCTCTCTGTCTCTCATTCTCTCTCTCTGAAATAAATAAATAAAATCTTTAAAAAAAAAAGAAAAAAGAAAACGAATAGATGGGGCCTCTGGGTGGCTCAGATGGTTGGGCGTCTGCCTTCGGCTCAGGTCATGGTCCCAGGGTCCTGGGATTGAGCCCTGCATCAGGCTCCCTGTTCAGTGGGGAGCCTGCTTCTCCCTCACCCTCTGCCTGCCGCTCCCCCTGCTTGTGCTCTCTCTCTGTCAAATAAATAAATAGATAAATAAATCTTAAAAAAAAAAAAAAAGAATGAATAGATGATCACTGAGGATCAAATTAGGAGAGATAAGGGCAAAAATAAAAAAAGTATGTTTATGTTGAGGGAGGAAAGGATGGGGACATGGATGGATATTGGTACGCTGTTGAGCTCTTATATATCCAGAGTTGCTTTTACATATTTACTGTGAGTTTATGGTAGCAGAGAAATAAAAGTCTCCTAAATAGCAGAGGAATAGGAATTATCACATTTGTATCCTGGTTTATTCACTTATTTGGAGAAAACAGAGTATGATTTCAGAAACCTTTAAAAAAATTTTTAAAAAACAACCTAAGAGTGATGGAACCCAGCACTGGGAAGGGCCTGGCATAGGCTTGGACCCTTCCTCCAAAGTCACAGAAGGAAGATGAGATGATTTGATTGCTTTTCTTTTCAATCAGTGGCGCATTTCCACGATATGATTTCGAGTAGGGCAGCTGGATTATCCAATGGGATATGGTGAACTGGAACCACACTGTGATAAATGACAACAAATATATAAAGAGCTTGGGTCAGCCAGCCACTCTCTCTCTCACACCAAGAGTTCTGAGTCTGGCTTCTCTAAAGCCTGGGCCCTCTGTGACAGTTTGGGAAAACCAAGCTTTGACTTCCTGTTCAACCTTAAGAACGCAGAGGCAGAGACCCCTGAGTTCCCCTGAGTTCCAATTTGAAAACCTGCACAGCAGGATTTAGGTGAGCCAAACGCCTGCCTTAAAGGCTCTAGGGCATCCCTCTGACCCTCCCCCCTCTCATGCTCTCTCTATCTCATTCTCTCTCTCAAATAAATAAATAAAATCTTTAAAAAAAAAAGGCTCTAGGGCAGCGCTTCTCCAGTATGATCGTGCGCACAAATCCCCTTGGAATCTGCTAACACACGGATTCTGATTCAATTGGTCTGGTACTGGGTCTGCTCCCTGATGATATTGATGCTGCCAATTGGTGGACCACATTTTGGCTGGTCTAGAGAAAAAGGTTAGGGCTGGAAGGGGTCCTGCTGAGTCACTGTCTTTTTTTTTTTTTTTTTTTTTTAAGATTTTATTTACTTATTTATTTGACAGAGAGCTCAAGAGAGCACAAGCAGAGGGAGCAGCAGAGGGAGAGGGAGAAACAGGCTTCCCGCCGAGCAGGGAGCCCGATCCCGAACTCGATCCCAGGACCCCGGGATCATGACCCGAGCCGAAGGCAGACACTTAACCAACTGAGCCACCCGGGTGCCCCATAACTGTCTTGACAATAATTCAAAAGGTCTTAAGAACTCCTTAAAAGGTGGCCTTCTGAGACCATTCTGCACTAGAGTATAGGGTCCTCCAGTGGGACTACACGGTGGGGCAAAGGGAGAGAAACCCACAGCCGAGAACTGGGCCTTATGCCCCCTGCTGGGGAGAATACTCCATTACCCCTAGAATGTAATGGCGAAGCGTGATCTTTCCTTACATGGTGTTCAGGCCAATACACCGCTTCATCAATCTTGCCTTATCATCACTAGGTCTAGGACGATGGAACTGTTCACAATTCAAGGTATATAGAATTCAAACTAACCTAGAAGCCTTATTTAAATATTTAGCCATTATTTTATGGGTTTCCTGTCCCAAACTGCCCTTAGCTGACTCAGATGCTGAAAAGTAAAATGGTTTAAGTCACCTGGGGATGGAGAGGAGAGGAGAATATGACAAATAGAATCTTGAAAAAGTGCTTTGAAACTGTAATTTCCTTCAGGAATGTAAACTATAAATGTAAGTATATAAATATAAAAATTAAGTTATAGAAATATACCTGCATATTCGCTAATTCATTAAATTACCATGGGCAGGAGATTTTAGGTGCTGGGGAGACAGCAGTGGGAAAAAAGAGACAAATCCAGAGAGAAATCTCTGTCCTATTAGAGCTTATGTTCTATCCGGGAGAGAGACAATAAACATAATAAGTAAAATATAGAGTATATGGTGAATGCAGCTTAGAAGATAAAGTAGGTGAGGTGAATATGGATTGTTGACCAGAGTGTTGTACGCAATTATAGATAGAGTAAAGTTAGGGGAGGTCTCAAGTGACTTTAAGTTAAAGTCAGAAGAAGGTATGGATGGGAGGGATAGTCAAGGGAATGGTATGTGCCAAGGCCCTGAAATGAGAGTGTGTCAGGAGAGCTTGTAAAGGAGCAAGGAGGCCAGCATGGCTGGAATACAGTGAAGGAGGGGGAAGGAAATAGTTAAGGTCAGAGAGGGAACAGGCTCTGATGAGTAGATATGAGTTCTCTATAGGAGTCCATAGGCTCCTCTATTTGCATTTAAAATTCCTTGGGAAGACACCAGTAGTCTAAAGGATATTATCTGGGGCACCTGGGTGGCTCAGTCGGTTAAGCGCCTGCCTTCGGCTCAGGTCATGATCCCAGGGTCCTGGGATCGAGCCCCTCATCAGGCTCCCTGCTCCGTGGGGAACCTGCTTTTCCCTCTCCCACTCCCCTTGCTTCTGTTCCCTCTCTCGCTGTGTCTCTTTCTGTCAAATAAATAAAATCTTTAAAAAAAAATAAAGGATATTATCTATTTTTCATTTATAGCCTCAGTGAGGGTTAATAAATTAACAGTGATTTCCAAATATGATAGCACAGTTTTAAATTTTTCTGACTTGAAAGGGTGAGTTCAGAAAATCATAAGGCGTACAGTTACTCAGAAGAAAGCTGTAGTGGAAGGATCTGGAATCATTGAGACAGATAGTGGCTAAGATTAGTTTACCCAGAGGAGGCATCAGAGATCAATTTCTATTGATCTTTTATAGATTTTTATTGATTGAGCCACCCAGGCAATCCGAGAATATTAAGTATTTTTTAAGCCAAGTATTAACTTAAATAATAAGTTGAGTTAAAAATTCTGTTTAACTTGGGGCACCTGGGTGGCTCAGTCGGTTAAGCATCTGCCTTTGGCTTAGGTCATGATCCCAGGGTCCTGGGATCGAGTCCCTTGTTGGGCTCCCTGCTCAGCGGGGAATCTGCTTCTCCCTCTACCCCTCCCCCTTGATTGTGCGCTCTCTCTCTCTCTTATACTCTCTCTCTCTCAAATAAATAAATAAAGTCTTTTTAAAAATTCTATTTAACTTAATATTCCTCAATCTCTGCTGCTTCCTCCGCGGATCCACCAACACACAGCATAAATAACTTAATCTACTATGGAGAAAATTGAGGATCTTGTCAACCTAGGGAGATAATCCAACGAGAGAGAAGAGATGATGGAAAGCATAAAACCAAATGAGATTCTTCACAAGATGCTCCAGATAAAACAACATAGCTCAGAAAAGAGAAATGTTAACTAATCTGGAAACTAATGCATCACAATATCAGAGCCAATTTCTTTTTTTGTTTGTTTGTTTATTCTTATTTTTTGTTTTTTGGTTTTTTTGAATTCTTTAATTCTTTTTTATTTTTATTTTTATTTTTTTTCTCAGAGCCAATTCTGATTATTCTTATCAAGTTAGTTTTTGGATAAGTGACAATTGTAAACCAGCTGACAGAGAAGATCAGAGGGGACTGATATGTCTCTTTTCTAAACAAAACTCCAATATGATAACCTTCTTGGGGTATCTTCCTTTTAATATTTTAATGTGTAAAGATTCCTGAGATTATAAATTTGGCTTTTGTGGAGGAAATGTTTTCATTAATATCTGTTTATTTTCCTTTTTAGACAACCTATTTGTAAAATACATAATATGTGTGCTGGAGGTCAAATAAGAAGCCAGATATTTTAAAATTTTTCTTGGCAAGGGCAATCTCGGTGGCTCAGTTAGTTAAGCATCTGCCTTCGGCTCAGGTCATGATCTCAGAGTCCTGGGATCGAGCCCCACATCAGGCTCCTTGCTCAGTGGGGAGTCTGCTTCTCCCTCTCCGTCCTTCTGCCTCTTCCCCTGCTCTGCACTCTCAAATAAATAAATAAAATCTTAAAAATAAAATAAAAACAGTATTTTTCTTGGCAATGTGTGGGTGTCTTATATATGGTTTTTTTCAGAGTTCTCATACACGGTTTATTCCTGGGGGGAGCCCTGGACCAGCATCCCTCTTTGTGCTCTAGGTTTTTACACTTTTCTAAGCACTTTCATGAACATCAGTACATATGAATTTCATAATAACAGTGTACTGTAACTAGGACAGGTATTGTCATGTAACAAATCAGAACATAATTACTAAGAGATGATGTGACTCTGTCAGGCCCTTGAATGAGTTAGTGAAAGAGTTAATGACAGGGGTGCCTGGGTGGCTCAGTTGGTTAAGCGTCTGCCTTCAGCTCAGGTCATGATCCCAGGGTCCTGGGATCATTTGCTGCATCAGGCTCCCTGCTTGGTGGGGAATCTTCTTCTCCCTCTACCCCTCCCCCTTGCTTGTGCGCTCTCTTCTCTCTCTCATTCTCTCTCTCTCAAATAAATAAATAAAATATTTTTAAAAATTCTATTTAACTTAATATTCCTCAATCTCTGCTTGTGCTCTCTCTCTCCCAAATAAACAAATAAAATCTTTAAAAAAAAGTTAATGACAGGGATTCTAGGAGTAGCTGATGAGCCACATAAAAGCCCTTTTCCTCCATACTTTTTTTCATTGCCACTCATACTGTTGTTAGCTTCCCTGAAATACAGTAATTTCTGTGTAAACGACATTATATGTAAAGGCTCGGTTTCAGGTCCAAACACTCATTTCTGTTTTTAATTTTTATTTTTCAGGGTGGGACAACAGATGGAGTTGTCAAATACAAATGTAAAAACTGCCCATTCCGTAGGCTGAACGCAATGTAACTTTACAGTGTGGACCAACCAGTGGTAGCAACCAGACTTCAGGCAGCAAGATTCAAAATAGAGTAGTTCCACAGGCAATGGCTCGATGATCTTGAGGCCAGTGGCAGGAAATCACCCTGTTGAAAGAAGCGTGTGGAATTAGCTCCAGTGAAAGCAATATGTCCTGGATGACAGGGTTTTTAATGTCCCACAATACTGAGCTGATTACTTTTTTTTTTTTTTAAGATTTTATTTATTTATTTGAGAGAGAGAATGAGAGACAGAGAGCATGAGAGGGAGGAGGGTCAGAGGGAGAAGCAGACTCCCTGCCGAGCAGGGAGCCCGACGCGGGACTCGATCCCGGGACTCCAGGATCATGACCTGAGCCGAAGGCAGTGGCTTAACCAACTGAGCCACCCAGGCGCCCTGAGCTGATTACTTTTATTTATTTTTTTGAAAGATTCTATTTTTAAGTAATCTCTATACCCAACATGGGGCTTGAACTCACAACCCCGAGACCAAGACTCAGGTGCTCTACTGACTGAGAGCCACGCTGATTGCTTTTACATTTAATTCATTTGTCTCACTTCGTCTTGATTCCTCAGCAGGAAGCATTATACATTAAACTTCCACTCTGATTATTATGACTCTGGAATTTATTAAAAACTGAAACGTTTAGGAGCAGGAAGATGGCGACAGCAGAGGAGGACCCTAGGCTTGCCTCCTCCCACGAACACAACTAGAAAACTATCAAATCATCCTAAATACCCCAGAAATGGACCTGAAGACTAACAGAACAAACTCCATAACTGAAGGAGAGAAGAGGCCACATCGAGGAAACACAAAAGCAGTGAAAATATTTCCATAAAAATCAGTGAAAGAACTTACACGTATACAAAAGGATGTAAAATATAATACACCTAAAAGGGAGGAGAGGAGAAAAGAACGGGTTCAAACTTGAATGACCATTAACTTAATGAGTGCCAGGTGATGTATGGAAATGTTGAATCAGTATATTGTACATCTGAAACTAATACTACACTGTATTTTAACTAACTGGAATTTAAATAAAAACTTAAAAAAAAAAGGTGTTAGAAAATGAAAAAAAAAAAAGACGTAGCAAATTACGATTACTTTCCTTTTCTGCATAACTTTTTATCTTCTGAGGAATTAATCTTTTTAAAAGATTTTATTTATTTATTTGACAGAGAGAGACACAGCGAGGGAGGGAACACAAGCAGGGGGAGTGGGAGAGGGAGAAGCAGGCTTCCCGCCGAGCAGGGAGCCCGATGCGGGGCTTGATCCCAGGACCCCGGGATCATGACCTGAGCCGAAGGCAGACGCTTAATGACTGAGCCACCCAGGCGCCCCTCAGGAATTAATTTTTTTCCCCACACACTTTGTTTTATCAATGCTGATCAGTAATTCAACTCCAAATTCTTTACCAGTTATCCAAATTCCTCCCTGGTGCTTTCTGAGCACACATGTGGGTTTTTCACTCTCTCTGTGTATGTATACCTGTCACTGTGGAGTTACCTTCACCATCATCTTGGGGTGATATGTTAGATTGCCTTTTTCCTGATCTCAGGCTCACTTCCTTTTTTTTTTTTTTTTTTTTTGGTGTCCTTCCCTATTTTGATAAATACCTCCTTCACAGCTTTCTATGAAAGGAAACTTGCCTATCTGAAATATCTTTATTTTATGCTCGCCCTATAATCACTTCTGTTATCATATGACCAGGAGCTCTGAGAGAACTTCCCTCTGCATAACTAGACCCTTAGTAAGACACGGTCCCCGGTGCCTGGATGGGTCAGTTGGTTAAGCATCCGACTCTTGATTTCTGCTCAGGTCATGATCTCGGGTTCTTGAGATCAAGCCCCACCTCAGGCTCCTTGCTCAGCGGGGAGTCTGCTTGGGATTTTCTCTTCCTTTGTCCCTGCCCCCTCTCTTGCTCTCTCTAAAGTAAGTAAATAGGGGCGCCTGGGTGGCTCAGTTGGTTAAGCGACTGCCTTCAGCTCAGGTCATGATCCTGGAGTCCCTGGATCGAGTCCCGCATCGGGCTCCCTGCTCAGCAGGGAGTCTGCTTCTCCCTCTCCCGCTCCCCCCTCTTGTGCTCTTTCTCTCTCTCACTCTCTCTCTCAAATAAATAAATAAAGTCTTAAAAAAAAAATTTAAAGTAAGTAAATAAGTCTTTAAAAAAAAAAAAGGACACAATCCATGAGGCATTGTTTTTATAGGAGGTATAAGAGGTCTTCAGTTGACTCACTCTCACAAAGAGACCAACAAACCTGCTGTTCTCCAAGTATCTGGGTGCATTGTAAGGTAAGGCTACACAGGGCAGAAGCTAAACCAGAACCAGCGTTGGAGCAGCAGGGAGTCAGAGCACTTTACACATCCTTCTGTTTCCTATGTCATTAAAAAGGTTCTTTAGTGAAAGGGGCGTTTGTTTTGACTCTGCATGCGAGGTATACAGTAACTGTTAGCACGGCTTGGTGCCACTGTTTCGAGTCAGGGGAAGGCACCAGCAGTCCTACCCACCATCGCTTTTGCATCCTCAGCACAAAATATCAACGCGATTGTCACAGGATAACCATGAGATTGAAAAAAAGGTATTCAGTATTTTGAGTATTTCAGCACCATGGAAGTTTGTTGTGCTTCGCTACTCACTGCCCATCTCAAGCCAAGTAAGTGGATGCTTCAGACAATCACTCAGAGAGTGAACACGTGTTCTCTAGAGTTTGGAAGACAGGTACCTGTCTCATTTTACTTAAAAACAAAAATCTAGCGGCGCCTGGGTGGTTTAGTCGGTTAAGCGTCCGACGCTTGATTTCGGCTCAGGTCATGATCTCAGGGTCGTGAGATTGGGCTCCGTGCTGGGCGTGGAACAGGCTTAGGATTCTCTCTCTCCTTCTCTCCCTTCCTCTCTCTCCTTCTGTCCCTCCCCCTGCTCTTTTTCTCTCTCTCTGTCTCTCAAAATAAATAAATAAATAATAAAAGCAAAAATCTAAAGGTGAGAGATCCAATTATGTTCCTGTTTGTTCTCAGCTCCATTTCATTCTCCAGTGGAATGGAAATGGAGTGCCTATCCTCGTGCTCTGTTCTGTTTTGCAGAGGACTAGACCACTACAAATTGCATTTCCTGGAATCCCTGGGCAACTGGCTTCTAGTTGTGTTTGACCAAATAGGGGAAGCACTGGGGGAGATTGGAAGGCAGGAAAAGAGGAGAAGCCAGTGTTCTATCTCTGTTTCTGGAAGCCTCTCCTGTAGCAATGCAAGGCTGCAGGCTACAGCCTTGGGCAGTTTCAGCAGCAGAAATTCGGGGTTTTGGCAATAACTGCTGGCAGGGAGTATGTTCTGTGCTCAGGATCTCCCAGCCCTGGGTATGGGACAACTGCTTGCAAACACTGAACTTTGGGGTGCCCTCCCTTCTCATTTTGCTCAGTGAGCTCTTCAAATATTTTCATAACAAATCCTCTTCCTAGATTTGCTGTGTTTGAACTACCTAGTGTGGTTTCGGCTTTCTGGTCTGCACCCCGACTGATAGAGTATTTGGAATGGGCTAGTGTCTGGACGGACGCCTGGTTGGCTCCATCGGTTAAGTGTCTGCCTTCAGCTCAGGTCATGGTCCCAGGGTCCTGGGATTGAGTCCCGCTCAGTGGGGAGTCTGCTTCTCCCTCTGCCTGCCGCTCCCCCGCTTGTGCTCTCTCTCTCTCTCTCTGTCAAATAAATAACTAAAATCTTTTAAAAAGAAATGAGCTAATGTGGCTGAACAGAGACAGAGGGCTCTGTTGACAACTGTCAAGGCATTGGTCCAGAATTAATCTGCTCAATACCAATCTAGTAAGTGTGTCAGGTTAGTGGGTAGACATAGAGGTTTTTCTGTTTTTTTTTTTCTTTTTTTTTTTTGGTTTTTCTGTTTTTAATAGGGGAAAGTAAGTATTTTTTATTTATTTATGAGAGAGAGAGAGCATGAGCAGGGGAGGCAGGGGGCAGAGGAAGAGGGAGAAGCAGACTCCCTTCTGAGCAGGGAGCCCTATGCGGGGCTCAATCCCAGGACCCCAAGACCATGACCCAAGCCAAAGGCAGACACTTAACCAACAGAGCCACCCAGGCACCCCTATATAGAGTTTTTTAAGTGTGTTTCCCTTCCTTTGTCTTTCTTTTATTAAAGAAGACAGTATAATATGGGAATAGACTTAACAGCATGACTTCTGGTAATACATAGGCTTTTCGAGCCTGCTCCTCCACATTACATCCCACTAGGAGTTATATAAATGGATAGGCTGACTGTTGAGGGAAAGTGAGTCATGCTTGGTTTAGAAGGCTCTACTTAGGAGAGCAAACCTCAGCTCCTGACAAGGAGCCCCAGAGAACGTATCTGCACCTTGAAAGCCACAGAATTATAACCTCAGGCGCAACAGTAATTGAGATGTGAATTTTTACTGTTTATAAAATTTAGGGTTTTTTTTGTTTTTTTTTTTTAAGATTTTATTTATTTATTTGAGAGAGAGAATGAGACAGAGAGAGAGAGCATGAGATGGGGGAGGATCAGAGGGAGAAGCAGACTCCCCGCTGAGCAGGGAGCCCGATGCGGGACTCGATCCCAGGACTCCAGGATCATGACCTGAGCCGAAGGCAGTCGCTTAACCAACTGAGCCACCCAGGCGCCCTAAAATTTAGGTTTTAATTATTTACTTAACAGGTATTTATAGAGCACCTATTACGTGCCAGGTATTGTTCTAGGAACTTATAACACAAGGAGAAAACAAGTGCCCCAAATCCCCACATTCTGGTGAACATGGAGCTTTTCCTGCATTTGAAACTTCTGAAAAAAACACAGCACTTTGCTATAATTAGACAAATCCAGGGGCTCCTGTTTGGTTCAGTTGGAAGAGCATGTGACTCTTGATCTCAGGTTTGTAAGTTCAAGCCCCACATTGGGTGTGGAGATTACTTAAAAATAAAATCTTAAAAAAAAAAAAAATCCAATGCCAGATTTTAAAGGTCTGTTATCTTGTAATCTTTTCTTAAACATTCTGGTCAGCTCCTCAAATTCTGGTAAGAGTTGTTTGGTTTCAATCCTCCCTGCCCCACAAAAGCAGAAACACTGATGATGTGTTTTCACATAGGCTGGTGAAAAGTGCTTATTGTTACAGATGCTGGTAGCTTCTGTTTGAGGAATTACTACAAAATGAATCTCCTGAGATCAATCATTTTTTAAAGATTTTATTTATTTATTTATTTGACAGAGAGAGACATAGCGAGAGAGGGAACACAAGCAGGGGGAGTGGGAGAGGGAGAAGCAGGACCCTGGGATCATGACCTGAGCTGAAGGCAGAGGCTTAACGACTGAGCCGCCCAGGCGCCCCATTTTTTTAAAGTAATCTCTATACCCAATATGGGGCTCGAACTCACAACCCTGAGATCAAGAGTCGCACGCTCTACTGACTGAGCCAGCCAGGTGTCCCCCACCTCCACCCCTGCTGAGACCATTTTATAGAGACTACCCCAGTGGTTTGATGATCATGTGGAGAAGGAAAACTTTGAGGAAAGGAGGAAAAATCCTTCAAAAACTCATTCACTGCTGAAATGTCCCTATCTGGTTCCCTGAGAAAGTTTCCTGCTTTAGTAATGGGAGAGGCCCTGGGTTGCTAGATGGAATGCAAATGCACGGATCTGCTAACCCATGAGGATGCCTGCATAATTTCCCTTGACTCTGTAACACATCCTTTCTGGTTAGAATTGGGCTGTGCTGCTCAGTGGTTCTGAAGGTGGTCCCTGGACCAGCAGAATCAGTTCCTTGGGAAAAAGTCTGACATGCACATTCTCGGGCCTCACCCCAGGTTTAGCATCTGTGGGGAAGGGGGTTGCAGAACGCAGCGATCTGTAGTTTAGCAAACCCTCCAGGTAATTCCAATGCCCCCCAAAGTAGGGAGCTGCTGGTACAAAGCAGATGTTTCAAATGCCCCTGACACAGTCTCCCCTGTTTTTCTAAGGCCTCCCGTGATGACCCCAAAATGCATGTGGCTATGTAGGCATCATTTACATTTATTAAGAGAAAATGTTTGTTTGTTTTTTTAAAGATTTTATTTATTTATTTAAGAGAGAATGAGATAGAGAGCATGAGAGGGGGGAGGGTCAGAGGGAGAAGCAGACCCCCCGCCGAGCAGGGAGCCCGATGCGGGACTCGATCCCGGGACTCCAGGATCATGACTTGAGCTGAAGGCAGTCGCTTAACCAACTGAGCCACCCAGGCGCCCCAAATGTTTGGTTTTTTTAATAAGAAACTTTTTTTTTACTTGTATCAGTTCAAGAATTTCACCGCTAGCAGTGCATTACGAATGTCCCCAGCCATCCCTCTTGATCATGGTCTCCGATCCAAAAGCCATCAGAAGAGAATTACAGTTCTAGTCCACTATTTCTAGCTGTGGTGTCCAGGTGGCTCTGGTCTGCTTTGAACACTCTAACTTTTTCAAAGTAAATGCTTTGAGCCTCCAGGGACAGTCCACTAAGAGCATGGAGGGGGTGCCAAGAGGCGGGCAGGCAGGTGGCAGAGACTCCCCTCTGCCTTGCTAGCACCCTATCTGCTCCTGAGAGCCGGGTGTGAGCGTTTCAACTGCCGCAACTTCAGTATCCTCTGTAAGAGCTAGAATTACTGTGGCGCTGGCACCAGGCTTGCCCTCCAACAGACTCTCATTAAAGAACTGAAAGTGGGTGCATTCCAATTATAAGACCTTGAAAGGGTCTTGTATTGCTACTTTTCATCATTGCCGTTTCCTGGGGAAGAGGGGGCAATTTGCACACCTGCTTGCCTTCCTTGGACGGGATAGCTGTTTGTCAGACTCCCTCTCCTGATAGAGCTCTGATTCCCCGTCACCGATGGTTCCGTGGTAGGGGAGACAATTTTAAAAGGTCTGAGGAAAAGAAAACATCCACAGAGTGCAGCTGGGTGGCTCAGTCAGTTGGGCTTCTGCCTTCGGCTCAGGTCATGATCTCAGGGTCCTGGGATCGAGCCCCACATTGGGCTCCCTGCTCAGCGGGGAGTCTGCTTCTCCCTCTCCCACTCCCCCTGTTTGTGTTCCCTCTCTCGCTGTGTCTCTCTCTCTCTGATAAATAAATAAACAAATAAATAAGTATCTTTTTAAAAACAAGCAAAAAACATCCACAGAAACTCATTTCATGTGGTTGGGTTTTTTTATAATTTATTTATTGTTATTTTCCTCTTTGTTCTTTATGTATGTTTTTAAAATCTTCTACAATTAAATGAAATATATTAAAGGGAATGAAAACTTTATGTTAAAGGCATTTGTTACATGTTGATAGATTTAAATGAGACCACTTGTAGGAAATACTGCGTTTACGAAAGGACAGGTGTTTTGCTCCTTGGTGAGAATATATTTAAAAGCAAGGAAGTGCTGTTACCACAATAAAAATAAACAAATACCCGGCAAATTCCCTGTGGTTGGGAGAGGAGGAGGGTAACAGTGATATAAATGTGATTTTTTCAGTGTCCATGGACTCACTGATTCACATCAGTGTAGTAATTGCTCAGTCATCCTGTGAATAAATGAACTTACAGTTTTGTAATGATTCTGTTGCCCTAGTGAGGACCACTTCAAAGGGTGTGTTAAAGCAAAGAAAATATGTCCCAGATTCCTGCTTTGCTATTAGGGTTAAAAATAGATTGGAGTCACAACAATGTGGACATACTGAACACTACTGAACATTTAAAAGTAATACAGATGAAGCCGACTCTGTGCTGAGTGCTGAGCCCCATGCGGGGCTTGATATCACAACCCTGAGCTCATGACCTGAGCCGAAATCAAGAGTTGGAGCCTTAACTAAGCCATCCAGGCACCCCAAACACACAATTTTGAAAAATAAAAAAATTTAAAAAGAAACTAATGAAATGGTAAGCAAACACAATAAAGAAAAACAACAGGGGCGCCTGGGTGGCTCAGACGGTTGGGTGTCTACTTTTGGCTCAAGTCATGATCCTGGAGTCCTGGGATTGAGCCCCACATCGGGCCCCCTGCTCAGCAGGGAATCTGCTTCTCCCTCTGCTCCTCCCCATTCTCATTCTCTCTCTCTCTCTCAAATAAATAAATAAAATCGTTAAAAAGAAAAAGAAAAAGAAAAACAGAGTCAAAATTGGTTCTTTAAAAGGACTAATAAAATTGATAAAATTCTAAGGGCGCCTGGCTGGCACAGTTGGATCATGTGACTCTTGATCTTGGGGTTTTAAGTTTGAGCCCCACACTGGGTGTAGAGATTACTTAAAAAATAAAATCTTTAAAATTTTTGATAGGGGCGCCTGGGTGGCTCAGTTGGTTAAGCAACTGCCTTCGGCTCAGGTCATGATCCCGGAGTCCCGGGATCGAGTCCCGCATCAGGCTCCCTGCTCAGCAGGGAGTCTGCTTCTCCCTCTGGCCCTCCTCCCTCTCATGCTCTCTGTCTCTCATTCTCTCTCTCGCAAATAAATAAAATCTTAAAAAAAATTTTTTTTGATAAAACTCTGGAAAGACTTATTATTTTAAAAAGATAAGGCACACATTCTGATTTTAGGAATGAAAACATATGACATTCCTATTTATTTCAAAAGCTCTAAAAATATAATAAGAGAATCTCACACTTGTTAGAATGACTATTATCAAAAAGACAAGACAGGGGCACCTGGGTGGCTCAGTCGGTTAAGCAGCTGCTTTCAACTCAGGTCATGTTCCTGGGGTGCTGGGATCGAGTCCTGCATTGGGCTCCCTGCTCAGTGGGGAGCCTGCTTCTCCCTCACACTGTCTCCCAGCTTGTGCTCTCACTCTCTCTCTCTCTGTCAAATAAATAAATACTCTTAAAAAAATAATTTAAAAAACCCAAAAAGACAAGACATAACAAGCATTGACGAGAATGTGGAGCAAAGGGAACCCTTAAGCACTGTTGGCGGGAATGTAAATTGGTGCAGGTGCTGTGAAAACAGTATGAAGGTTCCTCAAAAATTAGCAAATAGAACTACCGTATGTTGCAGCAATTCCACTTCTAGGTATATATCTGAAGGAAACAAAATCACTATCTCCGAGAAATATCTGCATCCTTATGTTCATTGCAGCATTATTCATGATAGCCAAGACATGGAAACAACCACCGATGAATGGATAAAGAAAATGTGATATGTATATATGTATAAAATGGCATAATATTCAGCCATAAGAAAAGAAAGAGGGGCACCTGGGTAGCTCAGTCGTTAAGCGTCTGCCTTCGGCTCAGGTCATGATCCCAGGGTCCTGGGCTCGAGCCCCACATCGGGCTCCCTGCTCAGCGGGAGGCCTGCTTCTCCCTCTCCCACTCCTCCTGCTTGTGTTCCCTCTCTCGCTGTGTCTCTCTCTGTGAAATAAATAAAATCTTTAAAAAAAAAAGAAAGAAAGAAAAGAAAGAAATCCTGTCATTTGCAACAACATAGATGGACCTTGAAGGCATTATGCTAAGTGAAATAAGTCAAAGAAAGACAAAACACTGTATGATCTTACATGTGTAATCTAAAAAAGTCAAACTTAGAGAAATGGAGTAGAATGGTGTTTGCCAGGGGTTACGGGTGGGGAGTGAAATGGGGAGATGTTGGTCAAAGGGTACAAACTTTCAGTCATAAGATGAATAAGTTCCAGGGATCTAATGTGCAACATGGTGACTATGGTTAACAATACTGTGTTGTATCCTTGAAAGTTGCTTTAAGAGTGGAAATTTAGGGGCGCCTGGGGGACTCAGTCAGTTAAGCGTCTGCCTTAGGCTCAGGTCATGATCCCAGAGTCCTGAGATCGAGCCTTCATCCGGCTCCCTGCTCAGCGGGGGGTTGGCTTCTCCCTCTCCTTCTGCCTCTGCCCCTCCCCCTGCTCATGTCTCTCTTGCTTGCTCATGCTCTCTCTCAAAAAAATAAAATCTAAAAAAAAAAAAAAAGAGTAGAACTTTAACGTTCCCACCATAGCAACAACAACAACAAAATGAAATGGTAATTATGCGAGGTGAAGGATGTAACTAAACATTTTGCAATATATATATGATTCAAATCATCACATTGTACACCTTAAACTTACATGATATTATATGTCAATTATAGCTCAATAAATCTAAAAAAAACAAGAGATTATGTAAATCCTTACCCTGATAAATTTGAAACTTATATAAAAATGAAAAATTTCCTACAAAATCACAGCATTTCAATAATATCTGAGGAAGGAAAAAATCTGAAGAGTTATATACGTATTTTTAATCAACTCTAAGTAAGACCTTGTCACAAAGGATAAAACAGAGATTGGATTACTATTAATATAACAGCAGCTGCAGACTTAAAATATAAACAAACACTGAGCCATAATTCTACTCACTCAGTCCTCAGTCCAGGAGGATTCTGATAAAACAGTAGCAGAAGAAGGCACCCCCCCAATCGCTTCTGACTTCGCGCTGTCACCAAGTCTAAAATGTGAAGGATGAAGTCATGTTCCTCTTTCTGACAGCAGATAGAGCCATTGAGACATGTACAACGTGCCAACCGCAAAAAGCTAAAGGCATCTTAGACATTCTTCTATGATGATTTAACAGTCGAATGCAAGGGGTTTCTGTGATGGAAACTGGCAGAGTTCCTGACTCTAATGTGCCAGACCTGGTAGGAATTTTCAATCCTGGTAGGTCCAGCTCCCAGGCACCTGAAAGCTGGGGTACATTGTACATCCTGCTGAGAAGGAGGGGTTTTGCTTAGGTTTCAGGATCTGCACCGGAAGAGAACTTAAAAGTAGAAGCTACCTTCATGCCTGTGACATCTGTGAGTAGAGATCATCTCTCACTCCTATCCAGGAGAGACATGAACATGAGGTTCACCAGGGAGCCTGTCCGCAGGCAGGAAAAAGTCAGCAGAGAGGCTCAAATGGCCAGGTGAAAATACAACTTTTTTTTTTTTTGAGAGGGACAGAGAGAGAAAGAGAGCACAAGGGGGGGGGGGCAGGGGCAGAGGGAGAAGCAGGCTCCCCACTGAGCAGGGAGCCCGAGGCGGAGCTCAATCCCAGGACCCTGAGATCATGACCTGAGCAGAACGCAGACTGAGCCACCAGGAGCCCTGCCTCTGTAACTTTTTAATTAAAGAGAAATGTTCCCACCACACACACCCAGCGGTGCTTCAAACCATCCTTGGGATGAGGGAAAAATTATGCAGAAGAGAGTGAAAATATCTGCTTTAACAGAGGAAAAATCATCTTCTGATCAAAACACCTGTGTCTGTGCTGGTTAGAATTCAAGATCTATGTATCTAAAGGTCACATTCAGGTTTTATTTTGTTTTGTTGTTTTCCTTTTTATAATCCATTTTGTCACTTCATTCATTATTAACAGAATAGTGGTATGTGACCTGATTTTAAGAACACCCTTACCCAACACACACACACACAGTATTGGTAAAAATTAAACATTACTTTATGACCACGGGTGGTAATCATAGTTCTCTGGCACTGACTAGAAACACGATATCCATAGTATTTTTTTTAAAGCAGTAAAGTTATTGATATTGAACACTTTCTAGTGGTGAGTCCAGAAAAGTTTTAAAAAATTAGATCATCTTTTCATCTGTAACACTTTGTGCAGTGAACATCATGATGCCCATTATACAGATGAGCATCCGTAAGATAAAGTCTTAGAAAACCTGAACTTTTTTTTTTAAGATTTTATTTATTTATTTGACAGAGAGACAGCGAGAGAGGGAACACAAGCAGGGGGAGTGGGAGAGGGAGAAGCAGGCTTCCCGCGGAGCAGGGAGCCCGATGCGGGGCTCGATCCCATGACCCTGGGATCATGATCTGAGCTGAAGGCAGACACCCAATGACTGAGCCACCCAGGTGCCCCAGAAAACCTGAACGTTTGACTTAAGTCACAAGCTAGGAAGTAGAGAAACTAAAGCCAGATCTGACTGTTAAAAATTATACTATACAAATTCGTTCTCTGAGACAACCTCTAAAATGTGTGTTTGGAAGTCAGGAAATGGGTGGTGTGGGCACTATCTTGTCTAGATTAGGGACACAATACCACATGATCTCATCTCAACTGCTTCTGTGATTAGTAGGCTCTGCCAGGAATTCTCTTTCTTAGAATTTAAAAGGGTTTGTCCATTTTTCAGATGCCATCTTCCAGCAGCTGAAGATGTATTCACCTTTTCTAATCCTGGGACCAAACACAGAAGCAGTTTATAGTGATAAAAACCTGGTTGATCTGGATGAAAGTGAGTCGTAGAGGGGGTTGTTGAGGGAATCAGAATTCCAGACAGGGACTCGGGAGCACTGGGAGCCAGGAAAGTGGTATTTAATACCATTTGAGCAGTGGTTCTCAAGGAGGGGCAGTTCCCCACCCCCCAGGGTCATTTGGTAATGTCTGCAGACATTTGGGGTACATATGAAAGTGGGTGTTACTGGCAGTAGGAGGGACAGGATGGGGACTAGGATGGGACAAGCAAGGCCAAGGCATATGGAGAGGGCACTTAAAAACTCAGTAATCCAAAAAACAAAAAAACCCACCACACCTCAGTATTCCAGATAAATGTTTAAAGGGTAATTTTTAGGGGCACCTGGCTGGCTCAGTCAGTAGAGCTGGTGACTCTCGATCTAGGGGTTGTGAGTGTGAGCCCCATGTTGGTTGTAGAGATTCCTTAAAAAATAAAATCTTTAAAAAAATAAAGGGTTGGGGCGCCTGGGTGGCTCAGTCGGTTAAGCGTCTGCCTTCGGCTCAGGTCATGATCTCAGGGTCCTGGGATCGAGTCCCGCGTCGGGCTCCCTGCTCCGCGGGGAGCCTGCTTCTCCCTCTGCCTCTGTCTCTCTCTCTGTCTCTCATGAATAAATAAATAAAATCTTTAAAAAAATAAAAAATAAAAAATAAATTAAAAAATAAAATAAAATAGCTTTCTGGAAGTAACCCTGCTTCCTCAAATGGCACATATGTTTTACATTTTGAGAGGTACAGTTGTCCTCCAAAATAATTTTGTTTTAAGAGTAATCAGCACTCGGGGCACCTGGATGGCTCAGTCGTTAAGTGTCTGCCTTCGGCTCTGGTCATGATCCCAGGGTCATGGGATGGAGCCCCGCATCGGGCTCCCTGCTCAGCGGGAAGCCTGCTTCTCCCTCTCCCACTCCCCTGCTTGTGTTCCCTCTCTCACTGTCTCTCTGTCAGATAAATAAATAAAATCTTAAAAAAAAAAAAAACAAATAAAAGTATCTTTATGTTAGGAAATTACCTTCTGACCTTGTAGAAATGAGTTAGACTTTCCAGGACTAACTGGGGATATTCATATTTGTATTTCTGGGTGTCCTAAGCTACACATAAATGCTGCGAACTGCAGCTCCCAGGGTGGAAACCGAAGCAGCGGAGTCCCGAGCGCAGGAACTGGGAGCGGCTGGCGGTTTTAGAAGCACAAAGGGCAGAGACGTGCCCCGACCTGGAGGCAGGACTGGGGGCGCTGTGGAGGGGCGCACAACCCAGGACGCTGCAGTTTATGGCAGCACGGACAGAAACGGAGACAGTGTGGCCTGGAGAGCTCACTGAAGAACAGACTGAGGTCTCTCTGCTCTGAGACAGAGGGTTGGAAACAGTCTCTTCTGCTCTGACTCGTGGAAAAGACATGGAAAGCCACCAGGGAAAGGCGCCAGAGAACAAAAGCCCCAAAGACTGATTCCCACTGAGCCCATCCCCCGCCACAGGGGCGCAAGGCAACTCCGCCCTAACAGGGTTGCCTGAGTAACAGCGCGGCAGGCCCCTCCCGCAGAAGACAAGCTGGGAAAACAAGAGGCAGCAGCCCTAAGGTCCCAAGAAAACAGGTGCATCTTGCTTGGGTTCTGGTCAATAATTTGGACTCTATACATTCCCTCAAACACCCAGCAACAGAATGACTAGGAGGAGGAGCCCCCCAAATGAAAAGACTCAGAGATTATGACTTATGCTGCAGATTTACAAATGGATGCACATATAACCAAGATGTCGGAGATGGAATTCAGGCTAGCAATTGTGAAGACAATGGCTAGAATGGAGAAATCAATTAATGGCAACATAGAGTCTCTAAGGGCAGAAATAAAAGGTGAATTGGCAAAACTTAAAAATGCTATCAATGAGATCCAATCCAATCTAGATAATCTAAAAGCTAGGGTAACTGAGGCAGAAGAGAGAATAAGCGACCTGGAAGACAATATAATAGATAAAAAGGGAAAAGAGGAGGCCAGGGAAAAACAACTCAGAGTCCATGAAAATAGAATCAGAGAAATAAGTGACACCATGAAGCGTTCCAGTGTCAGAATAATTGGAATCCCGGAGGGAGTGGAGAGAGAGAGAGGACTAGAAGATGTATTTGAGCAAATCGTAGCTGAGAACTTCCCTAATCTGGGGAATGAAACAAACATTTGAGTCCTAGAGGCAGAGAGGACCCCTCCTAAGATCAAGAAAAACAGGCCAACACCCTGGCATGTAATAGTAAAACTTGCAAATCTTAGAACCAAGGAAACCATCTTAAGGGCAGTTAGGGGGAAGAGATTCCTTACGTACAGAGGGAGGAACATCAGAATAACGTCAGACCTATCCACGGAGACCTGGCAAGCCAGAAAGGCCTGGCAAGACATATTCAGGATACTAAATGAGAAGAACCTGCAGCCAAGAATACTTTATCCAGCAAGGCTTTCATTTAGAATGGATGGCGAGATGCAGAGCTTCCATGACCAGCAGAAACTGAAAGAATATGTGACCACTAAGCTGGCCCTGCAAGAAATATTAAGGGGGGTTCTATAAAAGGAGAAAGACCCCAAGAGTGATCTACAACAGAAATTTACAGGACAATCTATAAAAACAACGTCTTCACGGGCAACATGATGACAATTAATTCATATCTTTCAATAATCACTCTCAATGTGAATGGCCTAATGCTCCCATAAAACGGCACATGGTTGCAGATTGGATAAAAAGACAGGACCCATCCATATGCTGTCTACAAGAGACTCATTTTGAACCTAAAGATACATCCAGACTGAAAGTGAAGGGATAGAGATCCATCTTCCATGCCAGAGGACCTCAAAAGAATGCTGGGGTAGCAATTCTTATATCAGACAAATTAGATTTTAAACTAAAGTCTGTAATAAGAGACACAGAAGGACACTCTATCATTCTTAACGGGTCTATCCAACAAGAAGATCTAACAATTGTAAATATCTATGCCCCCAACATGGGAGCAGCCATATAAGCCAACTGTTAACCAAAATAAAGAGTCATATTGATAACAATACGTTAATTGTAGGAGACCTCAATACTCCACTCTCAGCAATGGACAGATCATCTAAGCAGAAAATCAACAAGGAAACAAGAGCTTTGAATAATACATTGGACCAGATGGACCTCATAGATATTTACAGAACATTCCACCCTAAAACAACAGAATACTCCTTCTTCTCGAGCGCACATGGAACTTTCTCCAGAATAGACCATATACTGGGTCACAAATCAGGTCTCAACCGATACCAAAAGATTGAGATTATTCCCTGCATATTCTCAGACCACAGTGCTCTAAAACTGGAACTCAATCACAAGAAAAAATTTGGCAGAAATTCAAACACTTGGAAGCTAAAGACCACTCTGCTCAAGAACGTTTGGGTCAACCAAGAAATCAAAGAAGAACTTAAACAATTCATGGAAATCAATGAGAACGAAAACACATCGGTCCAAAACCTATGGGATACTGCAAAGGCGGTCGGTCCTAAGGGGGAAATACATAGCCATCCAAGCCTCACTCAAAAAAATAGAAAAATCCCGAATTCACCAACTAACTCTACACCTTAAAGAACTAGAGAAAAAGCAACAAATGACGCCTAAGCCACGCATTAGAAGAGAAATAATTAAAATTAGAGCAGAAATCAATGAATTAGAAACCAGAAACACAGTAGATCAGATCAACAAAACTAGAAGTTGGTTCTTTGAAAGAATTAATAAGATTGATAAACCACTGGCCAGACTTATCCAAAAGAAAAGAGAAAGGACCCAAATTAATAAAATTATGAATGAAAGGGGAGAGATCACGACTAACACCAAGGAAATAGAAACAATTATTAGAAATTATTATCAACAATTATATGCCAATAAACTGAGCGATCTGGATGAAATGGAGGCCTTCCTGGAAACCTATAAGCTGCGAAGACTGAAACAGGAAGAAATTGACAACCTGAATAGGCCAATAACCAGTAACGAGATTGGAGCAGTGATCAAAAACCTCCCCAAAAACAAGAGTCCAGGGCCTGATGGATTCCCTGGGGAATTCTACCTAACATTCAAAGAAGAAATAATACTTATTCTACTGAAGCTGTTTCAAAAAATAGAAACAGAAGGAAAACTTCCAAACTCATTCTATGAGGCCAGCATTACCTTAATCCCCAAACCAGGCAAAGACCCCATCAAAAAGGAGAATTTCAGACTGATATCCCTGAAGAATATGGATTCCAAAATCCTCAACAAAATCCTAGCTAATAGGATCCAACAATACATTAAAAGGATCATCCACCACGACCAAGTGGGATTTATCCACAGGATGCAAGGGTGGTTCAACATTCGCAAATCAATCAATGTGATAGAACACATTAATAAGAGGAGGGAGAAGAACCATATGGTCCTCTCAATTGATGCAGAAAAAGCATTTGACAAAATACAACATTCTTTCCTGATTAAAACTCTCCAGAGTATAGGGATAGAGGGAACATTCCTCAAGTTCATAAAATCCATCTATGAAAAACCCACAGCGAATATCATCCTCAATGGGGAAAAGCTGAGAGCCTTTCCCTTAAGATCAGGAACACGTCAAGGATGCCCACTCTCGCCACTATTGTTCAACATAGTACTAGAAGTCCTAGCAACAGCAATCAGACAACAAAAAGAAATAAAAGGTATTCAAATTGGCAAAGAAGAAGTCAAACTCTCTCTTTTCGCAGACGACATGATACTTTATGTGGAAAACCCAAAAGACTCCACCCCCAAATTACTAGAACTCATCCAGCAATTCAGTAATGTAGCAGGATACAAAATCAATGCACAGAAATCAGTTGCTTTCTTATGCACTAACAACACAACTGTAGAAAGAGAAATTAGAGAACTGATTCCATTTACAATATCACCAAAAACCATAAGATACCTCGGAATAAACCTAGCCAAAGAGGTAAAGGATCTATACTCTAGGAACTACAAAACACTCATGAAAGAAATTGAAGAAGACACAAAAAATGGAAAAATATTCCATGCTCATGGATCAGAGGAATAAACACTGTTAAAATGTCTATGCTACTCAGAGCAATCTATACCTTCAATACCATCCCGATCAAAATTCCTATGACATTTTTCAAAGTACTGGAACAAACTTTGTTTGTATGGAATCCTAAAATTTGTATGGAATCCTAAAATCCTAAAATTTGTATGGAATCAGAAAAGACCCCGAATCACCAAGGAAATGTTGAAAAAGAAAAACAAAGCTGGGGACATCACGTTGCCCGACTTAAAGCTATATTACAAAGCTGTGATCACCAAGACAGCATGGTACTGGCACAAAAACAGACATATAGACAAATGGAACAGAAGAGAGAACCCAGATATGGACCCTCAACTCTATGGTCAAATAATCTTTGACAAAGCAGGAAAAAACATGCAATGGAAAAAAGACAGTTTCTTCAATAAATGGTGCTGGGAAAATTGGACAGCCACATGCAGAAGAATGAAACTCAACCATTCTCTAACACCATTCACAAAGATAAACTCAAAGTGGATGAAAGACCTCAATGTGACACAGGAATCCATCCAAATCCTAGAAGAGAACATAGGCAGTAACTCTTTGACATCACCCACAGCAGCTTCTTTCAAGATACATCTCCAAAAGCTAGTGAAACAAAAGCAAAAATGAACTTTTGGGACTTCATCAAGATAAAAAGCTTCTGCACAGCAAAGGAAACAGTCAACAAAACAAAGAGGCAACCCACAGAATGGGAGAAGATATTTGCAAATGACACTACAGATAAAGGGCTGGTATCCAAAATCTATAAAGAACTTCTCAAACTCAACACCCAAAAAACAAATAAGTCAAAAAGTGGGCAGAAGATATGAAAAGACACTTCTCTGAAGAAGACATACAAATGGCTAACAGACACATGAAAAAATGTTCATCATCATTAGCCATCAGGGAAATCCAAATCAAAACCACAGTGAGATACCACCTTACACAAGTTAGAATGGCAAAAATGGACAGGGAAAGAAACAACAAATGTTGGAGAGGTTGTGGAGAAAGGGGAACCCTCTTACACTGTTGGTGGGAATGCAAGTTGGTACAGCCACTTTGGAAAATAGTGTGGAGGTTCCTCAAAAATTTAAAAATAGAGCTACCCAATGACCCAGCAATTGCACTCCTGGGTATTTACCCCAAAGACACAGATGTAGTGAAAAGAAGGGCCATATGCACCCCAATGTTCATAGCAGCAATGTCCACAATAGCCAAACTGTGGAAAGAGCCGAGATGCCCTTCAACAGATGAATGAATAAAGAGGATGTGGTCCATATATACAATGGAATATTACTGAGCCATCAGAAAAGATGAATACCCAGCTTTTACATCAACATGGATGGGACTGGAGGAGATTATGCTAAGTGAAATAAGTCAAGCAGAGAAAGTCAATTATCGTATGGTTTCACTTATTTGTGGAACATAAGGAATAGCATGGAGGACATTAGGAGAAGGAAGGGAAAAATGGGGGCAGGGAATTGGAGGGAGAGATGAACCATGAGAGACTATGGACTCTGAGAAACAAACAGGGTTTTAGAGGGGAGGATGAGAGGGGGGATTGGTTAGCCCGGTGATGGGTATTAAGGAGGGCACGTACTGCATGGAGCACTGGGTGTTATATGAATACAATGGATCGTGCATCAAAACCCAATGATGTACTGTATGGTGACTAACATAACATAATAAAATTTTAAATAAATAAATAAATAAAACATTAAAAAAAAGAATTTCAATTCTTTTGTTTTCTAGAGCCAACTGAGAAATTCTTCAAAAATAGATTAAGGAGGGGCGCCTGGGTGGCTCAGTTGGTTAAGCGACTGCCTTTGGCTCAGGTCACGATCCTGGAGTCCCAGGATCGAGTCCCGCATCGGGCTCCCTGCTCAGCAGGGAGTCTGCTTCTTCCTCTGACCCTCCCCCCTCTCATGTGCTCTCTCTCTCTCATTCTCTCTGTCTCAAATAAAGAAATAAAATCTTTAAAAAAATAAAAAAAAAATAGATTAAGGAGTTTTAATGGTCTACCATCAGATGTCCCCAGATGGCTCTAGAATTCTGCATTAGTAGTATGTTTGTAAGCTGACGGGAAAGATCAAGTACTGAGGGAAATAGTGATGATGCAACAGAGAGCAGCAAGAATTTCCAGCGTCACAGCCGGGAGCCATCAGAGAGGATGAGATCAAGCACAAAGCAGGTGGTACAGGCCTTAGAAAGGAGCACAGATATTTCATGCAAGGACAGTTTTATGCTGCAGAACTGAAGCGCCTTTGCTTGAAGTTTCAGGGGAAGAAGATATTTTCTTCCATTTCCAAGGTTCTTTCGACTAACAACTTTTTGTTAGGAAGAGCTGCGTTCCCAAAGCTGAACATAGGGGGCGCCTGGGTGGCTCAGTTGGTTAAGCGACTGCCTTCGGCTCAGGTCATGATCCTGGAGTCCCGGGATCGAGTACCGCATCGAGTCCCGCATCGGGCTCCCTGCTCGGCAAGGAGTCTGCTTCTTCCTCTGACCCTCCCCCTTCTCATGTGCTCTCTCTCTCTCATTCTCGCTCTCTCAAATAAATAAATAAAATCTTTAAAAAAAAAAAAAAGCTGAACATAGGAAAAGAAGCAGTTCTGACAATGGGGAAAAAATTAAACTCTTAAGAGAGTTTCTGAACAACTGGAATTGAGAAAGAAAATGCTAGTCTTTCAACTGAGAAATGGGCAAAGGGTGGTTCTGCATTTTATACTGAATGTGGAGAGTATAAATAATTGTTTGAGAAAAAAGGACGATCCTGCACCTCTGCGAACAGAATTCTCCTTGACACTGTTGGTGCGTTTCTGGACAGGGGATCAAGCCTCGCTGCTTGGAACTGACAAAAATCCACAGATTAATTTGCTTACAGTTGGCGTCACAGATACATTACTTATTATTTCTGTTAATGGCATTTCTGGGAAGATAGCTCCAACTTGTGTCCTAAATTTAATTCACGTCGAGTAATAAAAATATGACATTTTTATGACTATAAAAACTAATGATGTAATGTATGGTGATTAACATAACATAATAAAATAAAATTTAAAAAAAACAGCAGCAGTCAATAATAATCTGAACATAGTAGAGAAGCTTACTTAACGTGTATAAACCTTATTTCCCAAGTCACTGTGAATGGGCACAGCCCGTTATCGCCTTGTGAGATTCCTCGTAAAGGAGTAAATAAACTTTGACAGGTGCACAAATGCAATATGTCTGAGAAGTTTTGCACTAAAAAGAATATAAGCCATTAAGTAGTCAGCTTTTTTTTTTTAAGATTTTATTTATTTATTCATGAGAGACAGAGAGAGAGAGAGAGAGGCAGAGGGAGAAGCAGGTTCCCAAGGAGCAGGGAGCCCAATGTGGGACTCGATCCCAGGACCCTGAGATCATGACCTGAGCCGAAGGCAGACGCTCAACCATCTGAGCCACCCAGGTGCCCCAAGTAGTCAGCTTTTACATGCTTTACCTGGCCAGATAAAATAAACAAAACTGTATACTTTTGTGTATAAGCAAAAAATATAGACTTTTTTTGATCAAATGTATGTGTCTTTAAAAAGTCATAAGTTTTTAACATTTTTATACTAAATAAAAATATATTCTAAATCCTAACTATATCTAAGGCAACAAATAAAAATATCACTGAAATATATAAATAATGTGCTTAATAAGTAGCTCTTTTACTTTAAAGATTTATTTATTTATTTGAGAGAGAGACAGCGAGTGATGGAGGGGAGGGGTAGAGGGAGAAAAAAAGCCAACTTCCCGCTGAACCTGGAGTCTGACATGGGGCTCAGTCCCACAACCTGAGATCACGACCTGAGCCAAAACCAAGAGTCATGCTCGACCGACTGAGCCACCCAGGCGCCCCAGTAGCTCTTTTACTTTAAATATGGTTTAAGTAAGGTTAGCCTTCATAGATGTGATTGAAAGAATATGGTCTTACATTTAGATTTTGCCAAGGTTTCAAATCATGGTGGGGGAAGGGGAGTTGAGGATGGGGTGTAGTGGGATTAGGTCAGTTTGGGATCTAGGCTCTGGTCATGTCTTCTGTGACTTCAAAGCTGGGAAAGACAGGGGAGATAGCTCCCCAGTCCCTTTTTTTAAGTAAAAGTAAAGAGAATGTTAAACAAAGGGAGGAAATCTACTATCAAAATCAACTAGGTGTCAGGGGCTCAGTCACTGAGGAGCAGGTGCCTGGAAACTGACAAAGTCAGGTGCACAAACCCAGTCAGATGGCAAGTGCCCATATCTCTGTAGTGCACAGCTCAGAAGCCGTCACATCTGAAACGACGACTAGAGAGATGGGGAGAAAGTCAGAGATGTCTGTGAAAAACTGGACCCAGGGCGCCTGGGTGGCTCAGTTGGTTAAGCGACTGCCTTCGGCTCAGGTCATGATCCTAGAGTCCTGGGATCGAGTCCCACATCAGGCTCCCTGCTCAGCAGGGAGTCTGCTTCTCCCTCTGACCCTCCTCCCTCTCATGCTGTCTCTCATTCTCTCTCTCGCAAATAAATAAAATCTTAAAAAAAAAAAATTAAAAAAAAAAAAGTAGGGATAGGGATGGGGTGCCTGGGTGGCTCAGTCATTAAGCGTCTGTGTTCGGCTCGGGTCATGATCCCAGGGTCCTGGGATCAAGCCCCGCATTGGGCTCCCTGCTTGGCAGGAAGCCTGCTTCTCCCTCTCCCACTCCCCCTGCTTGTGTTCCCTCTCTCGCTGTGTCTCTCTCTGTCAAATAAATAAATAAAATCTTTAAAAAAAAAAAAAGTAGGGATAGGGTGGGGCACCTGGGTGGCTCAGTCAGTTAAGCATCTGACTTCTGCTCAGGTGAGGATCCCAGGGTCCTGGGATGGAGCCCCACATTGGGTTCCCTGCTCAGCGGGGAGCCTGCTTCTCCCTCTCCTACTCGCCCCCCACCTGTCTTCCCTCTCTTGCTGTCTCTCTCTCTGTCAAATAAATAAAATCTTAAAAAAAAAAAAGATATATATTGATAGTAATGCCTATGAAAATAGAGCTAAATGAGAGATATAGGCAAAATCTCAAAATGTTGTTATTGTTTTACTCTTTCATTTTTGCTATTGTTTATTACTGGTATACAATTCTAAGACATTGTGAGATCTATTTCTTTTGTATTTTTTTGGTATCAGTTGGGGAGAGATAAAATTGTCTCTCGTTTTTTAAAGATTTATTTATTTATTTGAGAGAGAGCAGGGGGAGGGGCAGAAGGAGAGAGAGACAAGCAGAGCAGGGAGCCTGATGCGGGCCTTGATCCCAGGACCCAGAGATCCTGAGCTGAGCTTAAATCAAGATTCAGACGCTTAAATGACTAAGCCACCCAGGAAGCCCCTGGCTCTTCTCTTTACGATAAATGATACCATGCATACTGAAAAGTTTCATCGGGGTCTATGTCATAAAAACTTAATTCCAAAATATTTAGATTACAATATTTTAAAAACGGAATTCATGATGTGGCCTGAAAGGAAAGACATTGGCTTATCTGTAAGCCAAAACAGCAATGTTTTACTCTTTAATGCCTCTCTTCCAACTGAGTCTGTTTTCTCATTAGAAGAAAAACCTTTTTCCCAATGTCTTTCCTCAGGATGTAGAAAATATATTAGATCAAACCTAGACTCAGAAAAAAAAATGGACAAAAACTCCTGACTTTTGCAATGAGATAATTGTAGTGAAAATTATACAATACTTTGGTGGCCCTCGATTATTGCTCCCCATTTTATACATGTCCTTTGTGTATATGAGTAAAGGTTGATAAGTCAGGTTTGCCCAAAATCTTACACAATTTGGGATGCCTTAGTGTTAAAGTCACACTCTAGGAAGGGACACTCTAGGAAACTTGGTATGGTAGTTAACAGCAATGAGGTCAACCTCGTGGGTCCTTTCCCACACTTTTTTTTTTTTTTAAAGATTTAATTTATTTATTTGAGAGAGAATGATAGAGAGAGAGAGAGCATGAGCCAGGGTGAAGGGCAGAGGAAGAGGGAGAAGCAGGCTCCCCAGTGAGCAGGGAGCCCGATGCAGGGCTCAATCCCAGGACCCTGAGATCATGATCTGAGCCAAAGGCAGACACCCAACCAACTGAGTCACCCAGGCGCCCCTTTCCCACACTTTTTAAATGAATTTCATTCAAATTAAAATCCACATGGATCCATTCATATTGTCCAGTAAATAGGTGTTTATTTTGTGGACAGAAAAGTCTACTCTTGGGGCGCCTGGCTGGCTCAGTCCGTAGGTAGAGCATGTGACTCAATCTCAGGCCGTGAGTTCAACCCCACATTGGGCATGGAGCTTAGTTTAAAAAAAAAATTCTTTTTTAAGTCTGTTCTTGCAGAAGATCTAGTTATTGTTTTTTTTTAAAAAAAAAAGCTTGGGCGCCTGGGTGGCTCAGTTGGTTAAGCGACGGCCTTCAGCTCAGGTCATGATCCTGGAGTCCTGGGATCGAGTCCCACATCGGGCTCCCTGCTCAGTGGGGGGTCTGCTTCTCCCTCTGACTCTCCCCCTCTCATGCTCTCTCTCTCTCAAATAAATAAATAAATCTTTAAAAAAACAAAAAAATTTAAAAAGCTTAATAATTTCTCATTGGAGACTGCTTATTTTCATACTTAAAGCCGAAGAAAATGTCTCAGAGTAATAAACTCAGTAAATTGTAGGGTACAATAATTTTTGCACTATTGTTTTTATATTGGTGTAAAGACACATTTGAGAACAACAAAAGGATTTTATTTATTTATTTATTTATTTATTTATTTATTTGAGAGAGAGAGAATGAGAGACAGAGAGCATGAGAGGGAAGAGGGCAGAGGGAGAAGCAGACCCCCCGCCGAGCAGGGAGCCCGATGCGGGACTCGATCCCGGGACTCGATCCCAGGACTCCAGGATCATGACCTGAGCCGAAGGCAGTCGCTTAACCGACTGAGCCACCCAGGCGCCCAACAAAAGGATTTTAAAGAACATAATAGCTAAAATCTCTTAATAAACACTAATGTTATTAAGGCCCTAAGGCTTAACTTTTGTACTCATGATTTTGAGAGCCACACCAAAAATGAAAACTGGATTAAGATTTATTTAAAAATTATAGACATGAGGGCGCCTGGGTGGCTCAGTTGGTTAAGCGACTGCTTTCGGCTCAGGTCATGATCCTGGAGTCCCGGGATCGAGTCCCGCATCGGGCTCCCTGCTCGGCAGGGAGTCTGCTTCTCCCTCTGACCCTCCTCCCTCTCATGCTCTCTGTCTCTCTCATTCTCTCTGTCTCAAATGAATAAATAAAATCTTTAAAAAAAAAAAAAAAAGAACCTAGCACTTAATAAATACAGCTTCAGTTACTACAGAGAAGAATATTTATTTGAGTTTCTCACATGCAACTGGAGAATCTTTGGAAGGTCTTTAGGTTCTTATAAAGAATGAGAATCTAGGGGCGCCTGGGTGGCTCAGTTGGTTAAGCGACTGCCTTCGGCTCAGGTCATGATCCTGGAGTCCCGGGATCGAGTCCCGCATCGGGCTCCCTGCTCGGCGGGGAGTCTGCTTCTCCCTCTGACCCTCCCCCCTCTCATGTGCTCTCATTCTCTCTCAAGTAAATAAATAAAATCTTTAAAAAAAAAATTATAGACATGAAATGGCGTGCTCGTGCCCCATGAGTTTCATCAAATTACAGTATGAGTAACCAGGGATAGTATCTCATGCTGTCAACTCTTATCTGCCATTCTTAACTTTCACAGAACAAGCCCTCCTTCCTGTAGAGCCCACACGATTGTGTCCCCAGTGCCAACCTACCAGGACCAGTCAAGACCTTCCTATAAATGAAATGCAAGATCCTCACTGCTTGGGCAAGTGTTCATTATAATTCACACTGCCCAAACTACCAGGAATGAATCTAGACAACAAAAACACTGCAAAAAATGTTCTAGTACCGGGGCCCCTGGGTGGCTCAGTCGGTTGAGCGGCTGACTTCGGCTCAGGTCACGATCTCAGGGTCCTGGGATTGAGCCCCACAATGAACCCCAATTGAGCCCTGAGTTGAGCCTCGCATTGAGCCCGGCTTAGCTTCTGCTTCGGCTTCTGGCTCCACGCTCAGCAGGGAGTCTATTTCTCCCTCTCCTTCTGCCCGCCCCCCCCACCGCTCTTGCTCTTTTTCTCAAATAAATAAATAAAATCTTTAAAAAAATAAAATCTTTATAAAAAATGAATGATAAATTCACATAATATAGATAGCAATGTATGTGATAGGTAATTGTATTACTTATAAAAACAAAACATTGTGGATAACACAAATGTCATCATAAGGAATTAATGGATGATGCTGGAGATCCATAGAATAAATTATTATACGTCCATTAAAACTCATATATTTTAGGGGTGTCTGGGTGGCTCAGGTCATGGTCCCGGGGTCCTGGGATCGAGCCCCGCGTCGGGCTCCCCACTCCACAGGAAGCCTGTTCTCCCTCTCCGACTCCCCCTGCTTGTGTTCCCTCTCTCGCCATGTCTGTCAAAAAAAATAAATAAAATCTTAAAAAAAACACATGTTTTTAAAAATGTTTAATAGAGGGAAATATAATTGATGTAATATGTGAAAAAAAAGTCAGAGGAAATTGCCAGAGGGTTTAAGAAGGTAAAGAAGTAAGCACTAGTATTCCCAAAAAATGAATTAAAATTTTCCCAAAAGCAGTTTATAAATCAGCATGTATACGGCTTTCACAACTTTCTTTATATGTCATACAAGCAAGTGTATATATATTAAAAATAATGAAAAGAAAGGAACTTCTAAATTATTATTTTTTATCTGACTGGTAGGGTAAAGGTGATTATATAATTTTCTTTTCCTTTTGTTCTCCCAATTCCAAACCCCATTTCCTTTAGTACCCACTTATTATTTTATTAGCCAGAAATATGTTACTCCTTTTTTTTAGAGCTCTTGTCTGAGCTAGACCTGGTCTCTACCCAAAATAATTCCATAACTGAACACACCCCACTCTGCAACCACAACCTACCTGGTCATGTCAACCCTCAGGCAGTTATTTCTTTTAGTAATTTAGTAATTTATTTGTTTGAGAGAGAGAGAGAATACACAAGCGGGGGGAGAGGCAGAGGGAGAGGCAGTAGGACAGAGAGGGAGAAGCAGACTCCCTGCTGAGCTGGGAGCCCAATGCGGGGCTCGATCCCAGGACCCTGAGAGATCATGACCTAGCCGAAGGCAGACGTTCAACCAACTGAGACACCCAGGCACCACTATTATTATTTTTAAAGTAGGCTCCACACCCAACATGGAGCTTGAACTCATGATCAAGAGTCGCATGCTCTACTGACTGAGCCAGCCAGGCGCCCCAGAAATTTCTTGACTTTTAACCCAAATCTCTAAGTCACCTTTCTAACTTGAATGGTATCTCCTAATTCTAATAATATCTGTACCTGTTTCTCAACCTGGCCTTGATATTCTAACTGAACTGACATTTGTCTTTCTAGAGATGTTTTAACTATTGTTAAATTTTCCTGTTTATTGTTTAAATTTTATTGTTATTTTACTCTTCACTTATATTCATTGAACAAATGAATGGAGGACATATGATGGAGGATGAAAAAGGGGGACTAAATGTAACCCGCTCTTTGAAGAACTTTGCAGGTTACAAGGATAAGATGGTAGGTGCTTAGAGTGAGATGTATGTTTAAGAGAGAATTGCTCTTTTCAGATAGGAGAATTTTGAGCATGTTTAAATACTTCCAGCAATAACCCAACATTGTTGCAAGTTGCCTAAATTCAGTGTACAGTGAAATAAATTTTCATATGTTGCATTTCCTTATTAGTTCCACAGACTATCACAACCCCAACCCAACCCTAATGGCTACATTAGAACAAAGGAGGGGCGCCTGACTGGCTCAGTTGGTAGAGCATGCAACTCTTGATCTCTGGACGTGAGTTCGGGCCCCATGTTGCACGTAGAGATTATTTTAAAAAGGAACAAACAAAAGAAAGAAAGGGAGGAGGGAAGAAGGAAATTTTTCAGAAGTATTTCAGCACTAGAGCATCTAAAATCAAAACACCAATTTCTTTTTTTTTTAAGATTTTATTTATTTATTTGACAGAGAGAGGGCGCAAGAGAGCACAAGAAGGGGGAGCAGCACAGGGAGAGGGAGAAGCAGACTCCCTACTGAGCAGGGAGCCCGATGAGGGGCTCAATCCCAGGACCCTGAGATCATGACCTGAGCCAAAAGCAGACATTTAACAGACTGAGCCACCCAGGCACCCCGAAAACACCAATTTCTTGAAAATAGCACTTCCCAAACAAAATTCTTCCCAAGGCTCAAGTCTTAAAACAAATCTACCTCTGTTACTCACACAAGATCACAGTGAAGACTTGTGATGGCTATACACAAGAAATAAGCAGGAAAAACAGAGAAGAGAGAAAAAAGTTTTCATGGCTTCACATTCAAAATGCTGACACTTTTCTAGGAAAAAATCCCACCTATTAGTTTAAAAATTACTTAGAAATTTCTCACCAATTTCTAAAGGTTAACTGTGCTCCTATGCTTCTCATTTCCTGGAGAAAATCTTCTAGTCTTACAAACACCTCCCTTTTCTCACTACAGTGTAAGCTCTACCAGTTCTGTTCCCAGTCTACTTTGTTCATTCATGTATGCCAAAGACCTAGAAAAACCCTGAGCACGTAACAGGCCTTCCGTTAGGACTCAGTGAGTGAATTCGTCAATAATGACCTGTAATGCACTCTTGGCTTCTTGCTAAATTTGGACATTTGCAAAAGTGGCACCATCAACCACTAGGTTTTTCCTGGGACTTTCCTTCACTTTTTAGTGTCAACATGATGGACTTACATAAAAGCTCTCTTTTTCCTTTTACTTCTCCTTTTCACCCCAGGTTCCCCAAGGCTGAACTGCACTTGGACTAGCAGGTAGACTGCATTGAAAAATCAGTGAGCTTCCCAGCAAAGTCCTCCACGTGTGTTGTGGAGGCCCAATGCCCCCTTCACACACATGTTCATTCTTCTGCTCAGTTTCTGCTGTGTCCCTCTCCCACTCAGTGATTTCTTTTTTTTTTTTTTTTTTTTAAGATTTATTTATTTATCTTAGAGAAAGAGGAGAGAGCACGAGCAAGGGGTAAGGGTAGAAGGAGAGGGAGAAGCAGACTCCCCACTGAGCAAGAAGCCTGACGCGGAACTTGATCCCAGGACCCTGGGATCATGACCTGAGTCAAAGGCAGACACTTAACCAGCTGAGCCACCCAGGGGCCCTACTCAGTGATTTCTTAGGACAGTGAACCTGACCACCCAGAGAGACTCCCCTGCCCCACATTACCAAATGTTCTCTAATAGAAAATCCCCCCCCACCCCCATTTCAGAATGGTAGCTTGAATTCTTGGTGCTTTCCTGGCCTGCACCTCCAGGAAGGATGGTGAGGACTGATACAGAGTCTTTAACAGGGGCCCTTTCTCAGCTTTTGAAATCCCCAGAACTTCATTCCCCTAATGGCAGCCAATTACCTCCTAATCCCCTACACTTTTGTCCTCTCTGATAGTCTGTTTCCCTCAGGAGTTCCCCTACCCCCTTTTGTTTGTTTCAGTTGAGCTTTTCACACAACTTGCTTCCTGCCCATCCCCTCTAGTTAGGTTACGGGAAAATCATTTTGTCACCTTGCATAGACTCCATTACACTGAAAAGGTGAACTAGCTGCAATTGCAGCACATGGGAGCTCATGAGAAATGCAGATTCTTGGGTCCTACCCAACACCTGCTGAATCGGCATCTGCATCTTAACAAGATCCCTAGGTGCTACATAAAAGTTTGAAAAGCACCAAACTAGGCCAGTGGCTCTCAATGCTGGAATCACGGAAACGCTCTAAGAAATCCAATGTCTAAGACGTACCCCAAACCAATTAAATCAAAATCTCTGAGGATGGAGTCCAGGGCTCTGTATTTTTTCTTTTTTAAGATTTTATTTATTTATTTGAGAGAGAGAGAATGAGAGACAGAGAGCATGAGAGGGGGGAGGGTCAGAGGGAGAAGCAGGCTCCTCGCTGAGGAGGGAGCCCGATGCGGGACTCGATCCCGGGAGTCCAGGATCATGACCCGAGCCAAAGGCAGTCGCTTAACCAACTGAGCCACCCAGGCGCCCCAGGGCTCTGTTTTTTTAAAGCTTCTTCCAGTGACCCCAGTATGTAGTCAAGTTTGAGCCACTGGAGTGAAATTTTTTCTTTCCCTGGGTGTTTGACTATTGGTGTAATCTCTTTATACAAAAAGATGACTGAAGTCATGATAACTCCAGGAAAAACAGACTTCTTCTGGAACGCTGATATCTTATAAGGCACATGCTTTGGCTGGAAAAGACATAGTCCTAACTTCCAAAGACTATTTCTGAAGACTGGACCAGGAGGTGGCAGTAGAGTGTAATGGTTAGATCAAGGTTCGGCTCTTCCACTGGCTGTGACTTTAGCAACACAGTTTCCACATCCGTACAACAGTGATCATAATATGATCCATCACAAGCTTTTTATCTTGAGTGGTCATCTGATTCCTTTTTCTCCAGATTAGAACTCAATATCATAAACCCATCGGATTTACTTACATAAAAAGGCTATGAAAATCACAAGAACCAGAGCAGAAATAAATGAAATAGAGAGCAGAAAAACAAAAATGATTAACAAAATTAAGAGCTATTTAAAAAAAAAAAGATAAATAAAATTGACAGAACTTTAGCTAGACTAAGAAAAAAGGGAGGGGCGCCTCGCCGACTCAGACTGTGGAGCGTGTGACTCTTGATCTCTGATCTCGGAGTTGTGGGTTCAAGCCCCATACTGGGTGTAGAGATTACTTAAAAATAAAATCTGGGGCGCCTGGGTGGCTCAGTCGTTAAGCGTCTGCCTTCGGCTCAGGTCATGATTCCATGTCCTGGGATCGAGCCCCGCATTGAGCTCCCTGCTCCGCGGGAAGCCTGCTTCTCCCTCTCCCACTCCCCCTGCTTGTATTCCCTCTCTTGCTGTGTCTCTGTCAAATAAATAAATAAAATCTTTAAAAATAAACTTAAAAAAAAGTTTCTATTTTTTTGGTGAGTGGATAAAAAGCAGCCTGCAGTCACGTGGGTTAGGAAACAGTAGACTTCCTTGCTTCCTTCCTCTCTGGGCCCCACTTTTTTTTTTTTTTTTTAAGATTTTATTTTTAAGTAATCTCTACAACCAATGTGGGGGCTTGAACTTACAACCCCAAGATCAAGAGTCGCATGCTCTTCTGACAGAGCCAGCCAGGCGCCCCTGGGCCCCGTTTTCTGATAGACTTCTAGTTCATGTGTACAGAGGAAGTACACAGAGTGAGAAGTCCCATCAGGTCAGATTTCTCCGTAGTTTTAATCTGTCCTGGAAAATCTCTAACTGGCCTGGGTGGAGGCAGCTTTCCTTTCTCTTCTGGCAGCTCTCCCGGCCTCAGTTGCCCCATCTGCTGCTGGGGATGGGGGTTGGCTCCATGACAGCTCGCTCCAGATGCAGAAAGAAACTCAGCAACTACTCCAAAGTACCTGCCCCATTTGGCTGCTGTTTAATGGAAGCCCCTTGAATTGTATAAATGTTATTTGTGGTCAATAGTTTGCTGTTTGTTTGCTTGTTTGCTGTTGTTTTGATATTTCTCAGGCTATTTCTGGTACTTATATCTGGATGGTTATGGGTTCAGAGCAATCACACCGTAGTATATGGTACGGTAGACGGACATGGTACATGGACACGGTCGTGTGCATAAGTGTGGGGGGGGGATGACTTAACAATCAAGTGACAGTGATATGGGCTTTTTTACTGCACTGAGATATGCCAAGGATGTGCCAGTGTTTATATTTTGTCCAAACGGTCCTTCCAAACTGCAATACATATTTATCAGAAGCAGTAGCACTAATATCAATCAATAAGCCATAGCCTTAAAATTAAAAAAAAACAACAGTATTTTCTCTTAACTTTGAAAGTATTACATTTTCATCACGGAAAATTTAAATAATACATAAGGTAAAAAGAAAAAAGAAAAATCACCTGCAATTGAATTACTCAGAGAGAACCAGCCTGAACATTTTTTTTGTTTCTCCCCAGTCTTACTAACCGTAAATATACGATGTAATGTTTATATCATCACGTACTTCTTAGAGCTTTCAAGGGAGGCATGCAGTTAGAAATGAGCCTGCCCCAGGCACATCTGTAGGGCTACAGTCCAGACTGGATAATCCATTTGTACCCGAGACAGAAACAGAAATTAGAAGATTCTCTAGCAGGTGGGTCCCAAGATGGAAAAGAACATTATATTTGTCCCTGGGGATTTGAAAAGAACAGTGTATTTGGCATTCAGATGATAGGCCAGTGCTTTCTACCTAACAACAGAGGATTTTTCTCAAGGAACAGGTTGACAACATTTTGCCCCACCCACTCCCCCCTCCTTTTTTTTTTTAATTAATCTCAGATATTAGATTATCCTCTATAGCAAAGTTTACATCTCCATTAAAAAACAATATTATAGATCCTTCCCTCACGGCCCTCAGAAAAAGCCAACCTTTCCAACTCCTTGATTTTATTCTCCTAGCCTCCAGAACTATGAGTTGTAAATGTTGTCTACACCCAGTTTGTGATACTTTGTTACAGCATCCCTACCTGATTCATACACAAACCAAGTTTAACTACTGAAAAGAGGTGAAAAATATGTCTCAGGTCTTAACCTATTACTGTTTTTATCATACTTTGAAAATAAATAATACTATTATCCCTCTTAAAAAATATTTTAAAAGTCTGATATAAAGATATTGTGAGTGCCTCTTTACAAATGGATCTCTAGGAATTTATACTTCATATTTTAAAACTGCCAGCATCTAAAATACGAGGACATTTTTTCAAGTCCAGATATATTATCACTGTTACTTGAATTTTTTAAAAAAACAACAATACTTTTACCAGAACTGGAGTTGCTGACAGAATGCTTGAAAAAAATTTCCATCAGAAGCATCCGGGGCAGACCGCTTAAGTGTTTTACTCTGATTGTCTTATTGCATAAAATACCGAGTTTTCCTAAAACTTGTTTTGTAGAGAATACCTAAACAGCAGCTCTTTATGATTCTTACAGACATTATTGCCCTGATGCAAGAGAATACTGTAGTAGAAACCTGCTGCTTTCAGTTGGTTAAAATTTAAATGAGCTCAATTCTCTGCTGTCTGTGTAATCCCTATTATGTTTTAGCTGCTATTACTCCGAAAGTTATAATTTTTTGCTCTTTGTCAAGCAAACTATAGGTAGTCCCTTGTGGTGAGCGGGAGGGTCTGCTCTCCTTCAGCCATTAGCTTGTGTGCTAAGACTTCCAATCTAACCCAAGGGTCTACCCTTCATAATACTCTGGATAAGCATGTGATGTGAAGCAAGCCAGTGTGGTGATTCTCAAAGTGTGCTCCCCGGATGAGCAGCTTGTCAAACATGCACATTTTTGAGCTTCACCTTTGAGCTACAGAATCAGGAACTCTGGGGGTGAATCCTAGGAGCCTCTGTTTTAGCAAGGCCTCCTGGGGATTATTATGCCTGCAAAAGTTTGAGAACCACTGGCTGGGTAGAGGTGGAGGGTGGGCGTGGAGGGGCTAGGGAATGTTGCCAAAGGGGTTTTGCTCATTTCGTATGTCTGTTCTTCTCCAGTAGAATAGCTACAAGGAGCATTTGTAAGAAGGAAAATATACTAGAACCTCTATTCAAAACCTCTGCACCATACCACCTTCTAACCAGGTTGTTGTTAAGCAGATGTGTCCTTTGGATAAACGTGCCCTACAGAGATTTCAGAAGATTTGCTGATCTGCACTTTGGCGGGAAAGGTTCTGACATGTCTCTTTTTATCACTTACCTGCACTGTTGTTCTTTTTCACTCTGGAAACTCAAGCCTTCTGTTCGTGTTTTAACTACAGATGGTTATTATTTCAAGCAGCTAGGTAGATCAGAACAGAAATACCTCACGTCATTATTCTCAGATCCCCTAGGGATGATCCCTTTAGCTTTCCTGGATGGCATCCTGACTTTTGCGATTTGGAGTCAGACAGCCCTTCTTTCTCTCCAGGCCCCACCACTTACTAAACTGTGACTTAAGACCAGCTACTGACCTGCTCTAACTGGCAACTTCCTCATTCATAAAATGAGGATTATAGTAGTTTCTATCTCATAGGGTTGTTTTAAGTGTTAAATAAAATTATTTAATATTCTTATCTTAATAGCATGTTATTAAATAGAAAGCATTCACTAAACAGTTCATATTATTATTATTTATTAATCTTCATATCACCCATGGAACCCTGCCCCCCTTTCTATAGGCAGATATCCTCTCTCCTAACTCACCCTCAAAAACTAAGGCCATTAAATGTGACTTCTTGGGGCGCCTGGGTGGCTCAGTTGGTTAAGCGACTGCCTTCAGCTCAGGTCATGATCCTGGAGTCCCTGGATCAAGTCCCACATCGGGCTCCCTGCTCCGCGGGGAGCCTGCTTCTCCCTCTGCCTCTGTCTCTCTCTCTCTCTGTCTCTCATGAATAAATAAATAAAATCTTAAAAAAAAAAAAAATGTGACTTCTTCAGTCTCCTCCCTGCTCTTCCAACCCTCCCCCGCCAGCATTTCACAACATTACCTGGTATCTGTCACTGTCACTTCTGGAATCTAAGAATAAAGGCTGAGGGACTCCTCCTTTTCTTCCTGCTGTTCACCTGTTCACCTGAACACTTAACTCTTACCCTTTTTCCTGATCCAGAGACATTTTCTGCCTTTTCCTCTGTCCTTCAAACTTGGTCTAACAATAGCTTCACCCATCTCTCTCCTTTTCCCATTCAAACTTCTGACAAGGGTTATCCATATTTCCTTGTCCATTTTCCCCCAATGCCACAGAAAATGTTTACATTAAGACTGTCAGAGGGGCACCTGGCTGCCTCAGTAAGAAGAGCATCTTGGGATTGTGAGCTCGAGGCCCACGTTGGGTATCGAGATTACTTAAATAAATAATAATTTTAAAAAAAGATTGTCAGTGGTTATCATCATACAGTTGATTGATTTTTTCCCCTTTAATTTTGCTGTTCCCAAAATATTCATCTTCTGAACAATCAGGTTTTCATAGGGGGTTGGAGGGACAAATTTTGGCCTTGAAAATATAATTTGAAGAAAACAACTGCCTAGATAGGAAAAAATAAAAAAGGACGTCATTGGCTAGTTGAGGCAGAGACGGTGGTGATTCATCACTTTTTTCCACTCTGAAGTAACTTCTGAAAAACCATTTGCTGTTTTAAGCAATCTCTGGATGCATCTCATCCCAAATTAATCATTTCAGCACCATGCTGATGGCTCCCAAGTTCACTGTCTAACTCTGACCTTTCCTGGTGTCTTTAAAGTCATATCTTCAACCGGGCAGGGTGGGGGGTGCTGGATATGTCTTCATTTGAATCTGCAAACTAATAATGTCTGAAACTAACTCACACACCCACTTATTTCTCTCTAAAATGTTCTGTTTCTGCTGTTGGAATCATCACTCATCAAGCTAGAAACCAAAGAATGCCATTCTTCACTCCACTGAGGTAGGTAAATAGGAGGATAATCCTTAACTCCACTGAGGTAGGATAATTCTGCAAAGAATTAACAGATGGGTCCTTTCTCCTGTGGATTCCTTCAGCACCAATTCATTTGCTTCTACTCAGGCATGGCAAAATGAGACGACAAAAGTGCCCAAGTTCTTGGGTTCAAGTCCACAATGTGCAGTCTGGTTTAAGATACAAAAGATTTTCAAGAAAAAAAATTAGGGCGCCTGGGTGGCTCAGTTGGTTAAGCGACTGCTTTCGGCTCGGGTCGTGATCCTGGAGTCCCTGGATCGAGTCCCGCATCGGGCTCCCTGCTTGGCAGGGAGCCTGCTTCTCCCTCTGACCTTCCCCCCTCTCATGTGCTCTCTCTCTCTCATTCTCTCTGTCTCAAATAAATAAATAAAATCTTAAAAAAAAAAAAAAGAAAAGAAAAAAAATTAAACAGAACTAGCTTTGCTCCCCTCTCCTTCTTTACTACGTGTAGATCAAAGATCCTTTCATATACCGGAAGGAGTTTGCGATCTAAGTTATAGAGTATAAGGGAGGAAAAAGTTTTCCTTAACTCGTTTAGGGTCCCTGGCTGGGTTTGAAAATTAAAGTAACAAAGACAGATTAATGGGGGGAAAAAAGGATACAAATTTATTTAATATAAGTTTGACATGACCCTGGAGACTTCGTAAGAAAATGAAGACCCAAAGAAATGGTTAAACCTGAGTATTTTTATGCTACGTGTGATGAAGAGCAGACGGTTGAGAAGAAATACAATATGTCACAGAGTATGTGATAATTGTAGTAAACTAGGAGAAACCCAGCCAGGCCTGTTTGTTAGGATTCTTCTTGGCGTCTCTTTGTCTTCAGAGATAAGGATGTTTTCTTTTCCTCTGGGTATAGGGAGGGCCCCTTCACATGAGGGTTTTATGGCCTATTTCTGGGAACAAGGGGAGTGGGGGAAGTCAGAGTGACATTCCTGCTCCTGCCGTTTTCTCAAACTCCTTCAGCTTAGAATAGTCAATATACCAAAGTGCCATATTTTGGAGTAGCATCTCCTGAACCACATCAAGATAATGTGAATGAAGGAGACCCTGCATCTAGACTCTGCCTTAAACAAAGTCCAAGACTTGGTAATATGAGAGAATACCCCTTTTTAAGAGATCTGAGAATAGAGACAACCCCATGTCCCACTTTCTAAGTAAGTTCTCCAATATGGCAAACCATTAAGTAGAACTGGGTTTATTCAGTGTCTGTACCTGAGAGGGCTAAGATAGTCCCCAAAGTTTCCCTAGAGGATAATAATAGATATTTTAAATTAAATGCATAATAAAGAGGGGTGCCTGGGTGGCTCAGTTGATTAAGCATCTGCCTTCAGCTCAGGTCATGGTCCCAGGGTCCTGGAATCAAGTCCCGCGTGGGGCTCCTTGCTCAGTGGGGAACCTGCTTCTCCCTCTGCCTGCTGCTCCCCCTGCTTGTGTTCTCTCTTTCTCTCTGACAAATAAACAAATATAATCTTTTTTTAAAAAAGAATTAGTTAAAAAGAAAAGAAAATATAATTTGAAAAAAATAACTGCCTAGCTAGGAAAAAGAAGAAGCCGCTGCCATTGGCTAGTTGAGGTAGAGATGGTGATGATTCATTACTTTTTCCCCCCATGAAGTAACTCCTGAAAATCCAGAATTTCTATTGGCTTTTACAGGGTTTGTCAGTACACAATTAAGTTTCAGCTTAATTAACGAAGGTTAAATACGTGAAGTTAGTTGATTCATTAATCTTACCACGTAGCATAGATGGCTGTTGGAAGATCGCAAGCATATGGACAGGACTGGAGAAGGAAACAGTGCTGAATATGTCGTCCAGTTGTGTTCCCAAAGATTTTGGACCTCAAACTTTGGACTTTTAAGGAACTACCATTTAAATCAGTGGCTTAAGATTGTCAAAAGAGTTTTCTGTCTAGGATTTAACATGTTCTTCAGATAATGGACTGGTCAGCCATGGGGTGAAACTCCTTTTCTTTTCTTTTTTTTTTTAAGATTTTATTTATTTAGTGGCACCTGGGTGGCTCAGTTGTTAAGCATCTGCCTTCGGCTCAGGTCATGATCTCAGGGTCCTGGGATCAAGCCCTACATCGGGCTCCTGCTCAGCGGGAAGCCTGCTTCTCCCTCTCCACTCCCCCTGCTTGTGTTCCCTCTCTTGCTATCTCTTTCTCTGTCAAATAAATAAATTTAAAAAAAAGATTTTATTTATTTGACAGAGAGAGAGAGAGACGGTGAGAGAGGGAACACAAGCAGGGGGAGTGGGAGAGGGAGAAGCAGGCTTCCCAAGGAGCAGGGAGCCTGATGTGGGGCTCGATCCCGGGACCCCAGGACCATGACCTGAGCCGAAGGCAGATGCTTGATGACTGAGTCACCCAGGCACCCCTGAAACTCCTTTTCTTTTTTTTTTTGAAACTCCTTTTCTAATAAAAAACTATTTCTTTTTGTTTTTTAAGATTTTATTTATTTATTTGAGAGAGAGAGAGCATGAGCAGGGAGAAGGGGCAGAGGGAGAGGGAGAAAGACTCCCTGCTGAGCAGGGAGCCAGATGCAGGGCTCGATCCCAGGACCCTGAGATCAAGACCTGAGCTGAAGGCAGATGCTTAACTGACTGAACCATCCAGGCGCCCCCAAAACAATTTCAAATATATCACTGGAAATTCTTTTTTTTTTTTTTTTAAAGATTTTACTTATTTATTCATGAGAGACAGAGAGAGAGAGAGAGGCAGAAGGAGAAGCAGGCTCCCAAGGAGCAGGGAGCCCAATGCGGGACTCGATCCCAGGACGCTGGGATCATGACCTGAGCCGAAGGCAGACGCTTAACCATCTGAGCCACCCAGGCGCCCATCACTGGAAATTCTTAAAAAATTATGAGAGAGCTTGCACTTCCCCAGCCTAACAGGGTCTGACTCAGGTAGATGATAGGCAGATTAAAGTAAAAGGACAAAGTCCTACATTACTGGTGTGATTGTAATCTGCTAAGTGTGCCCCTCAGGCATGGCTGAGATCATGCTTCTGGACCGTATACTTAAGTCATTTTATATTGTCTTTTAAGGTATCTCTGCCCTAGGTGTTTTTTCATGAATTTTCTATATGAGGGCTGTACCTCTTACACCTGTATTGTGGGACTCCCTCCTTAGCATCAGTCTTCTGGTAGTCAGTGTCCCTTTCAAGAGGGACTGCTAGGATAGATGACCTGGGAGCCCTAGAAAGCAACACTGTCATGACAGGCCAAATCCAAACCCTGTCATTTGATTATATGTATGGCTTACCTACTCCTGATCAGCTTGTTAGTCAAGCCAGTACTAACAAGACCTTCTCACCACCATGGACAGCTCCCAACTGTGCCTCTCATACATAGACATTCTCAAGCTTAAGTCAGGTGCCAGTCCCTGTGTATTTCCAAACACAAAAGTCAGCTTTATGAGTGACTATATGAGCTAATCTCTTCACGTGACTGGGACTGACAAAGTGGCAAACCTTTCTTCCAGCAGAGTGTGAGACTGGTGTGTGGGATGGGGAAGGCTAGCACGGCCCACCACCCACTCTCTTTAGAGAAATTTGATTACCTTTCTTGATCATTCTCTTTGCCTCAGATACACTTCAGTGAGTGATAAGCTACTAATAGCAAAATCTGTTTCATAATCTCTTAGCATGTTTTACACAGAGCATCCTGTTCATAGTTTTGGGGGCTCTAATAAAACTCCAAAAAAAAAAAAGAAAGAAAGAAAAAGAAAAATCAGATTTGCATCTGATTACAATGTATTTAGCAGTATACCTTTAGACTTGCCACCTGAAAATGTTCTCACAAAATCTGTCACACATTCCAGACAAGTTTAGATTCCCTTTGATATCATGTATGCAAATGAGTACATAGAATTAACATTAAACACTAAAAATGCATACATAGTACAATTCTGACACCAGTTCTGATGGGTGGGATTTTTCCCCCACACCGAGCAATTCTCTGAACACCAGATGGTTGTCTATAATTCAACTCAATTCTGACACCATCTACCCAGGTGTAGCATCTGATTCCACAAGTTAAGGCCTCAGTCCCATAAGTCTGCCCCTCTTGCTAATGTCAATCACAAATCCAGGTTACTTATGCTTCTGACGAACTGGCTGCAAAAAGAGGCTCCCATGACTTCCTTTTTGGGTTCGATTAATTTGCTAGAGTAGCTCATAAAACTCAGAAAACCGGTTTATTTATTAGATTACTGGTTTATTACAAAGGATATTAAAGGATACAAATCAACAGCCAGAAGAGGAAATACAGATGGCAAGTCCCCAGACAAAGGAGCTTCTGTCCAATGGGTTTGGAGGCCAATACAGTGGCATGTGGTATGTGCTGGTTCACCAACCTGGAAGCTCGCCAAACCCTGTCTTTTAGGGTTTTTATGGATGCCTCATCACATCATTGACCATTGATAATTGAACCAAATACTTACCATCTAAAATAACAAACTGAAAGTTATTTTTTGAATGTTTTAAGTTGAGGGCACCTGGGTGGCTCAGTTGGTTAAGCGACTGCATTTGGCTCAGGTCATGATCCTGGAGTCCTGGGATCGAGTCCCACATCGGGCTCCCTGCTTGGCAGGGAGTCTACTTCTCCCTCTAACCCTACCCCCTCTTGTGCTCTCTTTCTCACTCTCTCTCTCTCTCAAATAAATAAAATTTTTTAAATGATATTAATTTGAGCATATTTGACTTTTATTTTTTTAAAGATTTATTTATTTATTTTAGAGAGAGAGAGAACACATAGTGGGGAGGGGCAGAGGGAGAGGGAGAGAAATCCTCAAGCAGACTCCCTGCTAAGCATGGAGCCAGTCTCGGGGCTCAATCCCAGGACCTTGAGATCATGATCTGAGTCAAAATCAAGAGTCGATCACTCAACTGTGTCACTCAGGTGCCCCCCCATTTTTTAAAAAGTGAACTATGCTGGGGTGCCTGGGTGGCTCAGTCATTAAGCATCTACCTTCGGCTCAGGTCATGATCCCAGGGTCCTGGGATGGAGTCCTGCATCAGGCTCCCACCCTCTGCCTCTGCCTGCCGCTCTGTCTACTTGTGCTCTATCTCTCTGTCAAATAAATAAAATCTTTAAAAATAATAATAATAAAATAAAAATAAAGTGACCTATGCTATGGGGCAGACTCTCAACCAATTGAGCCACCCAGGCCCCTTGACATCAATATTTCTTTATTTTGGGGTGCCTGGGTGGCTCAGTCATTAAGCATCTGCCTTCGGCTCAGGTCATGGTCCCAGGGTCCTGGGATCGAGCCCCACATCGGGTTCCCTGCTCTGCGGGAAGCCTGCTTCTCCCTCTCCCACTCCCCCTGCTTGTGTTCCTTCTCTCACTGTGTCTCTCTCTGTCAAATAAGTAAATAAAATCTTTAATATATATATATTTATTTATTTTATTTTTTATTTTTTTATCAATATTTCTTTAATGTCTAAATTGTAATCCTGCTCTTCACATTTTTATTCCTCTCAATAAATAAATTCCTTTTACTGGAAATCTCATATGATTATCAAACTTCCCACTTCTGCCCTTTTCCGAAGCTGGAAATAACTGTTGCCTTTAGTGAGAGAAAATACAGTGTAATCTTAAAAGCATAGGCACTGAAATTAGACAGCTTGTCCTGAGCCCAACTCCATCACTTGCTAGCTATGTGACTTTGAGCAAGTTACTCAATTTTTCTTTTTTTTAAATTTAAATTCAATTAATTAACATACAATGTATTATTTGTTTCAGGGGTACAGGTCTGTGATAAGTTACTCAATTTTTCTAAACCCTAGTTTACTCATGTGTAAAATGGGTATAATATCAGCCCACTGGGGATAATGTCAGCACAATGGGGATAATGTCACCAAGGGGTATATTAAATCCAAACTCTATTAACTATGATGCTGGTGCCTACTAATGACTAAATGTGATAATATTATTAATATGATTATTTCAAACTTACCTTTGAATCATTTCCCAGAGATCAGAAAGTTTAGAGTTTCCAAATTTGTCTGAGAGAATTCAGAAACAGTAAAAGTCATTTAATTCCTACAGTCTTTACAGTGTGAGATTGGGTGAACTTCTGGAAGATTGTTTCTTCAAGCCAATGACCCGTGTGAACTCAATTCTATCACTATAACCAGTTCCTTCTGGATAGTTCCAATTCTCGATACCTATTCTTCATAGAATAAACTTCCTCTTTTTCTTTTATTGTATCTTGAGTTTCAAATTTTCTCAGAAATATAGACCTAAGAAAATCTTCTTAATTATTTAAACACAGCATCTGTGTCAGATACTTCCTCTTGATGTTTTTGGATTTGCTCTGTTGTAGGAAGGTTTAAAAATACAGAATTCCAATTCTTACCCTGGATTTACTGAATAAGAATCTCTAAATTTAGGCACTCAACACCAGTATCTTCTTCTTTTGATAATAATTCATGTTGTGGGGAAGTCTGGAATTATCATGAATTTAGCGCCTTTTAAAAATTAATTTAAATTTAATTTATATCTTTTTTCCCATCAAAGATGTATTACTAATTCTGCCCATTTTCTTGAATTTTAAGAATTCACCAGAATAGGGGTGCCTGGCTGACTCAGTCAGTAGAGCATGCGACTCTTGCTCTCAGGATCATGAGTTCGAGCCCCAGGTTGAGTGTAGAGATTACTTAAAAATAAATAAATAAATTGATCAATTAATTTTAAAAAAAGAATTCACAGAATATATATCAGTATAGATTATGTACCATTTTTTTTAAATGCACTGTAGCGGCAAATAACATAAACACGAGCAAAAAATGTCTCATGATTTCACATGAGCCTTTATCATCCCATCGTCCAAAGTGTAAAACTTTCAACTGTCTTTCCACTGTCAAATAATCTATACATCAGACACTCACTCTCCTTCCTTGTCTGGAACTTCTTCCATAAGTACTATAGTCCCAACACTATTTTTTTCTTTTCATTTGCTCAAGAAAAGAGAGGATGACATTAATTTCCAATGTTTACTTAACCTGGGCAGAGCATACCAAACAGTTCACACTTCCTATTTTTTAAATATATCAAACAGGCATAGATCCTTTATGAGAACCAGATTTATACCTACCAAGAATTGTGTGCTGATATAATCATCATTCTCAACACCTGTCTGTGATTTAATCAAAAGATAGATGAGTGGAAGGCTGTGGTCATTCTTGATTGCATATTGGGATCACCTGAAGTACTTTATAAACTAATGCCTGAGCCCTGCTCTGACTAGATTGCTCTAAGGTGTAGCCCAGGCTCTCCCAGGTGATTCTAATGTGCAGCAGGGGTTGAGAACCACTGGCGTAAAAATGGTTTGTTGCTATAGGTGGGCGTCTAGGGTGGATATGAGGGATTGTCTGTTGCTTGCATTATGTAGAAAGTCACTAGATAATCTGCACTAATGTTCACTGGATAATTTGTACAATGGCTGCATCTCCAATTAATACACTTTAATAAGCTTCTGAGATTTCCATACCACACAAAACAACTTAATTATATCCTTTGTTTGCTGGGAATCTAACTTAGCTAAAGAAAAATCTAGGGGTGCCTGAGTGACACAGTCATTAGGCATCTGCCTTCGGCTCAGGTCATGGTCCCAGGGTCCTGGGATCGAGCCCCACATCGGGCTCCCTGTTCCGCAGGAAGCCTGCTTCTCTCTCTCTCACTCCCCCCTGCTTGTGTTCCCTCTCTCGCTCTCTCTGTCAAATGACCAAATAAAATCTTTAAAAAAAAAAATCTAATCCTAGATACTATTTTCATTCCTTCCATTAAAATTCTCCAAGAATTGGATAAGTGTGTATGCTGGGTGGCCTAAATGTGCAGTATATTCTATTTATTTTTATTATACCAGTGGTCCTGCACATTACAGAAATTTTAATAACTAGAAACAAGCAAAACAAAAAAAAATTAAAAGAATCACTTCCAGGGGCACCTGGGTGGCTCAGTCTGTTAAGCATCTGACTCTTGGTTTTGGCTCAGGTCGTGATCTCATGGGTCCTGGGATCAAGCCCTGCGTCGGGCTCTCTGCTCAGTGGGGAGCCTGCTTCTCCCTCTGCCTCTGCTGCTCCCCCTGCTTGTACTCACTCTCCCTCTCTCTCTGTATAATAAATAAATAAAATCTTTTTAAAAAAAGCTAGATATATTTCATAACTCTCTCCTTTTGTCTTTGCCCTTCCCACCCCATAGTCTGCTTCCAACATAGCAGAGTAGCCCTTTGAAATATAAATTAGATAATAACATTCCATTACTCAAAAGTTGACAATATCTATTCTTTTCAGAGTAAAACCCGAAGACTTTACAATGGCTTACAAAATCCTGTCGGATTTGATCTCTTGCTACCTTTTGGATTTCTGCTAACACTTCCCTTCACTCTCTTTGCTCCATTGCCTCTGGTTGCCAGGCTTTTTAGTAAACAAGCCAAGCACCGTCACAGTTTAGGGACTTTGCCTGTGCTGTTTCCTCTGTCTAGAAAGTTATTTCTCCAGATAAAAGCACGACTTGTTCTCTTACCTTCAGTTTACTCTCCAAGTCTCCAAGCACGTTTATTGGTGAGGCAGTGACCAGCACTGAGATTTGAGTCAGTATTTGATGAGATTAGGGTTTTTGGATTAGGGTCCAAGGGTAAATGGAAACTACAGGGAGTTTTAATCTGGGTTGTGATCAGGTAAAATTTAAATTGGAAAATTAATTAGAGGTGTTCTAATCTGGATGTCAGTCAGGAGGCTGAAGGTTTTTCCAACTCAGGCTAAGGATTTTGTGCTAAATATTTAAAACTACTGAACACCATTGAAGCGTTAAGGGATGAGAGATAAACTATGGAGTAAAGAATAGATTGGATTAAGGACAATTAGAGACTATTCCCTGGCAGTAGAGATTACACTGATAATGGTGACCAGAATTAAGGTAGGTGTCATCTGTATCTTGGATGTCAATGGGTCACAAAAATGAACAGCTAGTGATAGAGTGGGTAAAGTACATATACAAGTTCAAAAATGAATGCATTTCCAGGAGGTATATGAAAAATGTTCAATTTAATCAAGATGCAAAGAAACTAAATCTTAAATAATGGGATGTATGTATATAGATATGAAAAATATTATTTTCAGCTTGATGCAATTTTTATAAAAAATTTATATTAAAATAAATGTTTATTGACCACCAACCATGTATATGGCAAATATGTGTATGGACAATCTAAAATATGTGCCAAAATGTTAAAATAGGTTTTTTTCTGGCAGATGTGAATGGAAGTCATTGTTTTAAAAGACTTATTTATTTTTTTTAAGATTTTATTTATTTATTTGACACAGAGAGAGACAGTGAGAGAGGGAACACAAGCAGGGGGAGTGGGAGAGGGAGAAGCAGGCTTCCCGCGGAGCAGGGAGCCAGATGCGGGGCTCGATCCCAGCACCCTGGGATCATGACCTGAGCCGAAGGCAGACGCTTAATGACTGAGCCATCCAGGTACCCTGAGAATCTACCACTTCTTAACTGACTGAGCCACCGAGGTGCCCCATGAAATATATCTAGTTTAGAGATAATGGTGGTTAAGAAGTGGTAGTATTCTGGGCGCCTGGGTGGCTCAGTCGTTAGGCGTCTGCCTTCGGCTCAGGTCATGATCCCAGGGTCCTGGGATGGAGCCCCACATCGGGCTCCCTGCTCCGTGGGGAGCCTGCTTCTCCTGCTCCCCCTGCTTGTGTTCCCTCTCTTGCTGTGTGTCTCTCTGTCAAATAAATAAATTCTTAAAAAAAAAAAAAGTGGTGGCGCCTGGGTGGCTCAGTCGTTAAGCGTCTGCCTTCAGCTCAGGTCATGATCCCAGGGTCCTGGGATCAAGCCCCGCATCAGGCTCCCTGCTCCGCGGGAGGCCTGCTTCTCCCTCTGCTGCTCCCCTTGCTTGTATTTCCTCTCTCCCTGCCTCTCTCTCTGCCAAATAAATAAATAAAATCTTTAAAAAAAAAAAAAAAGTGGTAGTACTCTGAGAATTTTGAAGGAAGAAAAGCAAGATTATCTGACAGATTGAGTTTGAACTATGAGAAAAAGAGAAGAGTCAAAGATGCTACCAAGGTTTTTAACTCAATCAGCTGGATGAACGGAGTTGGCATTGCTCAGGTGGGGTCACTGAGAGTGGATCAGGGTTCAGCGAAAGGGATCGTGACTGAGTCTGGGAATTTTTTTTTTTTTTTAGATTTAATTATTTGAGAGAGAGAGAAAGAGAACCCGCAGGGGGGAGGGGCAGAACAAGCAAGAGACCCAAGCAGACTCCATGCTCAGCACAGAGCCCGAGCAGGGCTTGATCGCATGACTGAGATCACAACCTGAGCCGAAACCAAGAGTCAGATGCTTAACTGACTGCACCACCCAGGTACCCCTGAGTCTGGGAGTTCTAAGCTTGACTTAAGTTACCTAGAGGATGTCCAGGCAGAGATACTGAATTAGGAGTTGGATATATGAGCCTAGAGATAAAAATCTGCAAGTAGTCACCATTTGGGTGGTATTAAATCCTTCAGATTGGATTACCAAGGCTAGGACCATGTATATATAGGAGAGAAGAGATGTAGGGATTTCGCCTTGAGAAACTGGGCAGGACCAAGGCTGGGGAAAGGTGGGAGGAAAGAGAAGGAACAAAGAAAACCTTGTTCCTTTTATTTTAAAGTTTGTTTATGTATAATCTCTAAAGCCAATGCAGAGCTCAAACTCACCATCCCGAGACCAAGAGTCACTTGTTCTACCGACTGAGCCAGCCAGGTGCTCCAAAGAAAACTTTGAAGGAGCAGCCATTGATATAGAAGGAAACTCAGGAAAGGATGGTATCCTGGAAGCCATGAGAAGAAAGCTTTTCAAGGTGGAGAGGACTCCTGACACTTCAAAAGCTCCTGATAATTCAAGTTAAGATGGGGATTGGGGAGGGGGCGGGGGCACCAGGGTGACACAGTCGGTTGGGCGTCTGACTCTTGGTTTAGGCTCAGGTCCTGGTCTCAGGGTTGTGAGATGGAACCTTGCTTCCAGCTCTGAGCTCAGTAGGGAGTCCGCTTGGCATTCTCTCCCTCTCCCTCTGCCCCTCCCGCTCGTGCACACGCACTCCCTCTCTCTCAAATAAATAATCTTAAAAAAAAAAAAAAAAGAAAAAGACAGGGATAGGGAATTGATCGTTATATTTTTGCAATATTAGTATCATTAACTTGTGACCTTGACAAGAGGAGTATCTGTGGAGGTTGGATGTGAAAGTCTGATTGGAGTATTCAAGAGAGAAAGAGGAGGGAAAAATCACCAGTGTGCAAACAGCAAATACAGAGATATCTTTTTTTTTTTTTAAGATTTTATTTATTTATTTGACAGAGAGAGAGAGGCAGCTAGAGAGGGAACACAAGCAGGGGAGTGGGAGAGGGAGAAGCAGGCTCCTGGCCGAGCCGGGAGCCCGACGCGAGGCTCAATCCCAGGACCCCCGGACTCACGACCCGAGCCGAAGGCAGACGCCCAACGACCGAGCCACCCAGGCGCCCCCAGAGATATCTTTCAAAGAGTTTTGCTATGAAAAAAAATACAGACGTGGGGTGGAAGCAGTAGAGGGATGTGTGATTCAAGAGAGATGTGTTTTTGTTTTCCTAACCTGATAATAATTACAGTATGTTTATATCATGTGCAGAAATGATAGAGAGGGGAAAATGATGTAACTAATGATTTGAATTCCACAAATTTGAAATTGCAAATTTTAAAATAGAGTTAACAACTTGAACTTAAATTTCAATTATTTTTTAATACATCTATGCAATTTCACCGTAGTGGGGTGTGAAATCCTAGGTCATGTGAGTGCTTTAAAAAATTGAGATATAAATTATAAACCATAGAATTCACTTTTTTAAAATGTAAAATTAAAAAAAAGGTAAAATCCAATTTTTTAAAATACATTCACAATGTTGTACAACCATCACCACTATTTCATTCCAGAACATTTTCGTCACCTTTAAAAAGAAGCCTATTAGGGGGCAGCTGGGTGGCTCAGTCGGTTGACCGTCTCCTCCTCAGTCTCTCTCTCTCAAATAAGCAAATAAATCTTAAAAAAAAAAAAATAGTTTTCTTTTCTTGAACTATCTGTCTGGTTTGGGCATCAGGGTGTGATGGTCAGTCTTATGTGCAGCTTGCCTAGGCTAGAGACTCAGTTACTCAACCACTAATAGAGGTATTGCTGATATTTTTAAGGTATCTTTTAGACACAAGTAAAATCCTTATCAGTTGACTTGAAGTAGGGGAGATTATCCTAGATAGCCTCAGTAAGCCTAATTCAATCAATTAAGGCTTGAAGAGTAGAGCTGAGACTTCTCTGAAGAGAACAAATTCTGCCTGTGGAGAGCAGCTTCACCAGTTGCCCAAGAACACCAGCCTTCCTCTTCTCACGGCTGCCCTACGATTCGGACTTGCCTGGACAGTTCCCACAATCGCATGTGCCAATTGCAATAAATCTCTTAGTATCTATCTCCTCCTGGTTCTGTTTCTCTAGTTGAACCCTGACTGATAACACAGGATAATTAATACTGGCCTCAGAGAATGAGTTGGGAAGTGTTCCTTTCTCTTCCATTTTTTGGGAAGAGTTTGTGAAGTGTTTAATTATTATTTAAATGTTGGTAGATTTCCCCGGTGAAGCCATCTGACTATGTGAACATTTATAAGATTTGTTTTTCTGTCCAAGAAATTTGTTCTACTGTATGTGCTAATTTGAAGTGGTTCTTTTATTTCAAAAAAATCTGGGGCATCCATCTTTCCATGTTAGTATTCATTGATGTACTTATTTTTTTATTGCTGTATTATATTCCATAGTATAATACATGAAGTGTTGTTTTTTTGGTTTTTGGTTTTTGGTTTTTTTAGCTAGGCAGATTGGAGTTTATTTTTTTTAAGGATGTTATTTATTTATTTGAGAGAGAGAGAGCAAGCATGAGCAGAGGGGAGGAGCAGAGGGAGAGGGAGAAGCAGACTCCCCGCTGAGCAGGGAGCCCAACTTGGGGCTCAATCTCAGGACCCCAGGGATCAGGACCTGAGCCAAAGGCAGATGCTTAACTGGCTGAGCCACCCAAGCGCCTCTGAGTTTAAATCCTAACTACAAATCTTACTAGCAGTGCAAGTTCGGGCTGCTCCTATCTATCTATCTATCTATCTATCTATCTATCTATCTATCTATCTA